>NW_024039008.1:1540000-1920000 GCF_016077235.1 Cyprinodon tularosa
TTCTGCTGTTATTTTTATGTTAATCTTAAAATAAGTGTTTTCTAATAGAAAGAGAGAAAACGCATCCAAAATCTCCAAAAAAACTCCCCATTTCTACCAGCATATACAAAAGATAAAAGCAAGGAAATGAAAGTTAATGACACAAATATGGTAAAATAAAGTCAAGTTGATTCCAAATGTTTAAAAAGCTGATGACATTTTCAGGCCTATAATCCAATCCTTGAAAGTTGGGATAGTTCTTTATGATGTCCCTGTTGGTGTTGTACCAAAAATAAAAACATATATATCTGAGTTAAATCAGAATGTTTCAAGCCAAAAGAACAACAATAGAGAAGAAATGTAAAGTTTAGCAATCCTAAATGGTAAATGAAAAACTGATAGAAAACTGAGATACAGTAATCAAACATCCATGTAATCTGTAGAAGCAAATAGAGTAAGAACTTTACATCTATCAGAATCTAAGGTATTTGACAAGTTAAGGCACAGAAACAATGAAATTCATTTCAGCTTTACTTTGTTTTAAATCTAAAGACATATTAAATAAAAAAATTTACTTTTGGATAAAAATAAAGTTTATTTTAAAGAGAAATTATCAAAGATTTAGAGAATCAGTCTATGCTTGAAAATGATAACTCTTTCATAAACAAAACATCAGGAACTAAAAACCTTAAATAATGATAATAATAAAAAAATAATTCAAGCAAAAACATCTTGCAAGAAAAAAACTACCTTTATTATATTGACATTTACTGTAGGCTCTGGTGAAAATCTACATTTTACTAATGTATAACTAATGTATAAATTAAAAATGATGTGAGTAAAAACGTGTTAAATCCTTTAATAAATGATAAAGATTTATCAGAAGAAAATAATAAATACAATAAATGTATCAAACTACCAAAACTAAATATACATAACTTTTATATTATCCATCCATTTTCCATCACGCTTATCCCAAGTGGGATCGTGAGTGGTCCTGGTGCGCTAGCGCCTGTCCAGGCAGGGTACACCCTGGACAGATCACCCATCCATCGTATGGCTAATTTTTATATTGCATAGACCAATTTTTTTTTTTTTTTTTTATACTTAAAGATGTTAGAGGACATACTTTCTGTTTTCAGATGCTTCCAAATAAACACAATGAATACCTCAAGGTTGAGAGTAGCCAGTAATTTCACTTTTCAGTGGTCCAGCCAACAAAATTATAACACAGTTATATTTGCTTTATTTAAAAAAAAAGAAACGTAGGCTGGCATGGTAGAGACCATCAGAGCTATATATATATATATATATATATATATATATATATATATATATATATATATATATATATATATATATATATATATATATATATATATATATATATATATGTGTGTGTGTGTGTGTGTGTGTGTGTGTGTGTGTGTGTGTGTGTGTTTGTGTGTGTATTCAGCCAGAAATCAAGCATTAAGAGCATTCTTTGATGATTTGAACTCCAGTCCATTCTGACTATCCTAATTCATCTCCAAAGAGTTTTTATTTCCCGGACACCCCTTCAGCGTCCTCTGGGATGTCAGTTGAGATTTTGGCTTGGTTTCTACTGCCGTCATCCAGTAAACCAGCTGCTCTTTTGTTTCTCACTAAGTGGCATCTTTACAAAAGTTTGAGCGAGACCTACACGAAGAAATGCAACCAGCTCCCACCCTCCACACGAATGGTAAACAGGAGCTGAGTGGGCGTTAGGAGCTGTGCCTAATGCACCGGGATGAAAGATGTTACCATGTGGTCGGGAGCTGGTCTCTGTGATCCTGACAGGTTGGTACTAACAATAATAAATCGGCACAGACCGCAAGTATGAAGGGACAGAGAGATGGAGGGGGAAAAAGGAGGAAAAGAAAGGCGGAGGAGGGAAGAAAAATAGAAGCCAAAACAAGTGGGCCATGTAAAAGAAAGATGAGAAGATTCATGAACAGAGGAAAGTGAGAGGCAAAAAAAAGAAAAAGAAAAGGAACAAGAAAAATGGCCATGGAAGGAGGTTGAAGTTTTTGTAAACAAAGATAAACACACATAAAAGTAACCAAAATGAGAGCAAGAACAAAATATAAAAGATTTATCATGACTTTGTATTGGATATTTTGGGGTTGAACGCAAAATGATGACTGTTCAAAGCACAAGGGCAAAGTCTTTGTGTAAAAGAAATCAAAGGTTGGACAGACAAAGAGAAAGACAGATGATGCCGAACAACCACGGAGGATTACAGAACCATGGAGAGACCTGATGTATCTCTTCTGGTCATGAAGTGTCGACGGTGTCTGCAGCAGTTTTTCCAACAGGAGGTTTCTTAAAGCTTCGATTCTTGTCTCAACCTCTGCATAAACTGGAGATCAAAACAAAAACACCTTTTTAACATCATTGATTTTATTAGCATAATGTATTGGTTCAGGTAAAAAAAAAAAAAATCCCAAATGTGTAGAGAAAATATACCTTTTTTGAAAACTGCAACTTCAGTATTCCCAAAAAGAGATTTGGCTTTCTCATAGTCATTGATCACCACATCATAATCCCCCTAGAAAGTCAAACAAACAGTTAATAATGCAGCCTTTTTTTAATAACCCATCAATCATGACACCAACTGTGTATTAAAGCCTCTCTAACTCCCCCCTCTGGCTGAAAGTCACCCAATCTGGACCTCAAAACAAATACACAAGGCAAACTGAGGACAGATGGAGCCGCAGCAAAGCCAAACTGCATGGAAAACAGTTTCAATCTGCATCTTATTAGCTTGTGTTTTTTCTAAATATGGACTAAAATAAAATCAGAGGTAAAACTTTAAAATCATGGAAGAGAAATGTATATAGGCGACTTCTTTTTCTTAATGATGGATTTCAGATGAACAAACCGGATTTTTATCTGCTGTTTAAAATCATTGCAGACAGACAAACAACCTGCAGGTACATTTAACGATTTAATGAAGTATGCTTGGTTACTTGTTAATTGTATAAATATTTCAAAATTACCTTTTTTAGGTTGACTTTATTTTTTACTTTTTGTTTAAAAAACAAATGCTGTCAGACTCCATTTAAAGTTGTCGTGACCCTAGAAATTTTAACTCCATACTGATGCTTACAAAAATAATGCACATTTCTAAATTTAAATTTAGATAAATCTTTTAAATAATACAATGCTTTCAGAAGGTGAAGGTTTCTTTCTAGTTATGGTGACATTTTAACTTTATTTTTAAGAGTAAAACCAGTAAGTGTGGGGAAATAAATAAACCAGCCTTTGGTTTTTTAAAAATATATCAAATATATCATTTTTTTCATTTTTTTGATAACTATTGATTTGATGTGAACATTTTACTCCTGTCAGAAAAAAAGTTACAAAAATAAAACATAAATCTGATGCACACAGAACTTAAAAAACAGGATCTGGTCCATATCTTCAGCTTCAGTCTGACAGATTTTGTTTATGTCTGACTTTTTTTTACATAATAATATTTTATAATGCATTCCAGCAGCAGGCAGGTGGCTTCTGGTTCCTACTTTGTTTTTCTCTAATCACAAAGCTCTGCATGGCTCCATCATAACCTGCGTTGAGGGGAGGGGTTAACTGATTCGTAACATCTCTCTGAGCTGCAAAACTATATAACATTTTCCTGGATTAATCTGTTCCATAACTGAACTGAGTGTTGCCTGATTCTATCAGACATTAGTGGTTCCTAACATCAGACATGAGGAGCACAACCCAGTGAATATTAAAGCACTGCAGGACACACAAGGCCTCACATAAAGGATGGGCTCCTTTTAGCTCCTCACTAGAGTCCGATAATCTGCAACCTTTCTGTTTAAGCACCAAATGTTCCAACCCCTTCTGAAAGTTGTCCTGATCTACCAGAAGCCCAGTGTTTTTTAAATGTTCTTTTTCATATAGCGTATGCAGACATCGCTGTTCTAATTGTGGCTTTTAAAAGAAAAAATACAAACAGCCATCTTCATCTGAATCAAATGTCTAAAAGGAAAAGGGATCCAACATAAAACATTCGCAACAAAGACCATTACAAAGAAATGCGAAGATGAAGAGAAGCATCATGGACAGGAGCATTTTCTAAATAAGGGTTTATCTTTTTAACAACTACATTTTGTTATAAAGAGAAATAAAAAGTCTGCATTAAAGGTTTCTTGAGAACTTGCAACTTCAACAGGTTGGTGTTTCAGAAAAAAACAGGTGGCTTTAATTTTGCATTCAGCCCTTTCTGTTTACATGCCGGGATTCCTCATGTTCCTGTGAAGTACCTTCTGAATGTTACGTTCTATGTTGAGCGGCAGGTTGAAGAGAAACTTGAACCGTTGCAGCACGTTGAGCGCATTGCGTGTGGAGTCAGCCTTGTCCTTCCGACCCAGGACCTCCTGGAAGAGAGTATCTGCTGTATCGCTCGCTCCTGTGAAAAAAAAAAAACGGAGTGAGAGAAAGTTATGAGAGAGCGAAGGAGGTGGGAGAAAATGAGAAACTGGGATGCTGGATAAATAAATGTTAAACACCACATTTCCCTCATAGTCCCGGTTTCTGGTTTTCCTCTGGCTCGGGATGTTATTAGACACTAAAAAGGAGCAATAGGAGCAGGAACTAAAATGCTCAAAAGAAAGTGACAACTATCTCTTAGCCTACTTGGTGGGAGTTAGAAAGAACGATGGAGCTTCGTGGGTGGGCTCTGCTCGGCCGTCAGATAGAAAAAAACAAAGATCTTCTAATCAAAACAAAACCCCCCACCCACAACAAATTTGCCGCAGGAAAAGCAGCATGAGGGTGAGCAACTAGTAAATTGAACATCTCTCACTCACCAACCTCACTTATTAAGGAGCAGACGTTTAACAAGGCTGTTTTGTGATTGGCTGACTGGTGCTATGTTTTTGATGCATGGGGGGTGAACAGAGCTGTAGGCCTATTGCGCCGTGAGCCTTTACGTCCGGGTTGGTAGGGATGAAAGATACGTCCGGCTAAGAGGTTTATTTACTCTTCACTAAGGGAAAAGAGCCAACTTATTGACCTCACAGTAGAGTGGCCCCATTAACATGTATGACCTACAAGGCTGGGACACAAGGTCTGATGAGAGGACACACCGATCTCCAGATTTCACTTTTTCTGACTCCTATTTTATTAACGCACAGCCTGATTTTTTATGCTGAATTAAAAATTCTTCTTACGATTTAGGATGTTTTCCAGTCGACGGGTCATGGATCCCTCCACCTTCTCTGTGCCATCCGATTCCAGCCTCTGGTGGATCGCTAGAAGAGAATGGGTTACAATGATGACAAAGGATAGGAAATTAAAAAGTGTAATCAAAGCAAGGGAATCTAAAAAGAAATGATTGAGCTCTTTAAACTGCAGTGGGACAAATATCCAAAGATTTGAACATTTATAGCTTCAGGAACTGAAAGTAAAACAACAAACAGGCTCTACCTCAGTGGTAGATGTGAGATAACCTCAGTGGTTCTCGGATCATACATGCTGCTGTTGAACCCAGCAGTGGCAGTTCCCACAGTGCCCTGGCCTGGATGGAGCCGCCCAAATACAGCTATTAACAGGACAGTTTGGTGGTTTTGGGACATTTGAAGCCCTTTAACCAGGAGGGGGGGTTAATATGAATTTAAAATGCCTCATTTGTTTTTAAAATAACATATTTTTATGCCAAAAATGACAGAAGCAGAGAGGAGAGTGAGAGGGGGGCAGGAACTCTTTGATGGCTTGTAGCCATCACTGATCATACAGAGCTTCATGGCGGAGAGGGAATTTCGAAAAAGTGGAAATGAGGGGGGAAAAAAAGAGGGCGAGAGGGTGGTGGGGCTACCCCAGTGAATAAATAAATGGTGTTCAGTAGTGGGCAGCTGGGTGCTGAGAGCTGAGGGTGGGTTTATTGACAGAGTGGAGAAGAAGTGGAGAGGCTTTAAAAGACAATTTCTTGCATAGCAGCACCAACATGCACAAGAACTCAATCTGTGGAAATAATAACCACCATGAAACATTTATTCTTAAGCCTTAAAAATGTCTTTTAGATTAGTTTTATAAACAAGGACAAAGGGGGAGTTTTCCGTAAACAAATATGGCTCTAATCAGACAGATGGAAGCATCGGGGCAGACTGAAATATTACTGAGACAAACTGTTCAAATACACCGGCGAATAATCAGCGAAGACGTCACTAGAAACCAGCACTAAATGTGACCAAACGCAGGTTAAGACAGAAATAAGCAGAGAGACGGTGTGTGTGTGTGTGTATGTGGAATGATGGGGCCAAAAACAAAGGATGACACACACACTGCAGGTCTGCTTCATGTCTCCAGACTGCCCTTTGCCCCACTGCCAGCTGCCTGTCCTCTCATACTGAGAGGCCTAATGACGTTACAGCTAAGCTAAACATTAGGTCTGAATCCGGAGAAAACATGAAGGCAGGTCCTGGGGAAGAGTCGCAGCTCCCGCTTCACTTCCTGGAACCGTTCATAGAGGGGAAAAAAAAGCACGAAAATAAAAATACAGTGTCCCTGGTTTCTAAAGCTGGAGATGTTTTGACTCCTGAAGAGGCTGGAGACGCAGGGAAAAGGCCCTGGGAATCTTTCATTTTTGGAGCAGGGTAGCTGTTCCGTTTCCTGCATCACTGGGAGACTTCCTTTTCACACAACAATGAAAAACCTCAAATTTCATCATTTTTTGCAGAAATAACTCGCTCCTCCCTCGCAGGCTGTCACTCATTCAATCAGCCACAGTCAGTGTGTCTTAGAAGAATTGGCTTTGCTTGTCAGTCTGACTCCAAGATGAAAAGGTTTTTCAGCAGCTAGAAGATGTTCACATGAGATAATTCCCCTAATGTAAAAAAAAAAAATCGATCATGTCCAACATGCAAAACTAAATTTAGAAAATGAAAGACGGGACTGCTTAAAAATGATGTGCCTGGGAAAATGAGACATGCAACATTTGGTTGTAAATTTTTTTCTGTTTATCCGAGTTTTTTTTTTTTCTTCCCCCAAATAAAGACTTTCCTAAATAATAAACTAAAATAGTTGATTTTAGATGTTTTGAATAGAAAAAAAAAAAAAAACTAGATTTTTTAGTATGTGACTAAGATGATTAAAACAAAACAGGCCAGTTTCTAAATGCTGGTCAGAAGGTTAATGGATCCCATTTTTTACCATTTCCACAAAATATGATTCTGTTTTAAAGGACAGTATTTCAGGCTTTTTTTAAACTTTGTATTTTAATCTAGAGATGATCAAATATGGTCTTAAATTCCTTAGCTGATAGCCACATATTCTATTACTTTATCTCCTTAAACCGTTGCCAGGGGATGGTAAGATTTTATAATGTTTAAAATCTTTTACATCTTATTACCATTTTTTTTACTAAAAACTTGTGGTGGGCATTGATAGTGTATCAATTAATTGTGAATTTGTTTTAGCCCAACATGAATTATCAATCACTGTGATGACAATAATTAATAATGAACGTTTGCAAACCCTCAAAACCTTTGTTTGCATTCTTGCTTTCCCCTATTGTCTCAATAAGAGCGTAAATAAACATAAGAAATAAAGAAATAAGATTTTGTTGAGCAACACTTTGAGGCAATCACAGAAATCAAGTGTTTTCTGTAATGTTCAGGAAATGTTCAGTCAGACTTCTGCACCTGTTGATAGGTATGTTCTTGAGCAAGGTACTTAAATTGGTCTGGGACTGTTTGTTTTTGGAATTATTCTTAAAAAAAAAAAATCCAAAATCAATGTTTTATTTTTACAAAATTATCAGTTTTTTTTTTTTATTTATTTATTTTTAATTTTTTCCAAGTTTTATGTTATTTGAACTACTGGTGTCCATCATCGTGTTCTTTGTTGGCAGGGAATGTAAAATTTCAAACACAGATGTGAAATTGTTGATATTGTCTGTATGTGCTGCCATTTTACAAGATTGTCTGAAATAAATTAATTTGTTTGTTTGTTCTTTTTGCCTTTCAGTTTGTTTCTGGTACAACAGTATTTTCCCAAAATAGATATTTGAAGCTTTCCGTGTTTTATACATACAAATAAATCATTTTTTGACAGAAAATACTATGTTTTCTGTGGCCTGATGATGTGCTGCTGAAAGAAATATAAACTACATCCATACAAAAAAAGTTATTTGCATCCAGATCCCAAACGTAATGTAAATGTAAAAGTCTTTATTACAAAACACCTGATTTGACTAATAATATTTTGGAATTCTTATAGTGAGCTAAATTTCAAATAACTAGAATCCATTAAGTGAGCACAAGAAAAGTGTTCAGAAGAAGTAAACCTCAGAGTGCAGTTTGCTCTAACCCGTTTTCCATCCATCTCATTTCTTTGCCCTTGTTTGGCATTCATTCCTTCTTTCCACCTTGCACGCTGCATTATAAATAGCCCCAGCCCTTCAATTAAAGTCATCAATAAAACTCTCACATGCAAGCGTGTGAGCTGAATGTAAACAAGACGGTAGACGAGAATGTCATGATGGTGACTGACAGTGTCTGGAGGCTCAGCAGCAACTTTCAACACAGCAAATTTTGAGGTGCAAATTTCCTTAAAATCCCAACAGCTGCATCTCAGGTGAGCTTCATCTGGACTGACTCAGAACAACCGACAAGTGCCAAACTCTTCCGAGACACAAAGAAGGGATTCACAGTAGTTCAGACAGCCGGGTTAAGCAGAACTTCTGCAGGGCTGGCTTTAACTGGCAAGATCAGAGGGTGCGTGCCGGCTGGTATGTTGGTTTGGCAAACCGTACGCAGTGTAAAGAATATATCCTCTAACCAGCAACCCGCTCTGAACCACTGCATCATTTTTCAAGACTTAGAGCCAAATTCTGGCTTGAGAAAGATGCTTCAGGGCAGTAATGAGTCAAAGCTAGAAGAAATGGGCTCTAGAAGTTTGAAAATTAGCTTTCAAGTCATGCGGCTGGTCCAAATATAAGAATGTTTATTTTTATGGGGTGAAAAGAAGAAAAAAAAACTTGTTTAAAATCAATCGTGAAAGTAACATAACATTGGAGAATAGGGGGTACTAACTCCTGTTTCAGATTTAAGATAATGTTTCTTTACTCGGTCCTGCTGCTCTGACTCCATGAATAATAATTAAAAAAAATAATTTAAAAAGTTACAGCAAATTTGCTGAGGATGCAGAAAAGTTCAGAAAAAATACATGCAAAATCTATATCACATCAGAATATAATGCTTCAAGATATAATTTAGCACTACAAACATGCAACTTTTAATTGTTTGTATCAGAGGAAACAAAAAGTTATTGTTTTTCTTGTGAATGCAAAGTATACTTCATTATTGAGAATGCACAAAAGTCCTCTACAGATGAGAGGGAAGTCAAATATAACTCTGAGGTTTTCAAAAAAATTCACAAATTTAATTGCAATTTATATTATAGTACTAGTGTCTGGAAACAGTCATTAGATGTAAGTTGAAAGGTCTGTATTTAAAACAAATGAAGTTTTAACTTCTATTTTGGTGGTTTTGTTATTTTTGTTTTATTTGACCACTGGAAAAAAATATCCCTTAACCCTAAAATTTCTTGAGAACGTTCCAAACAATGGTTTCATTCAACTACTTTCAGAGTAACTCATCTTAAGGTGAGTCAATAATTAAGAGACATGCATTTTTTAAATGAGAACAACCAGAAACCTTTGCCAGCTGTGTTTCTATTGATATTACCTAATAAAACGTTTTCTTGCATGCATGAGGCTTTTGAAAAAAAAATTATTTTTATTTTTTTTTAAGGCTGCAATGGAAAACACTTTTCTGGAATGAGATGAGTCAGATAATTAATAATTAGATGTTAATGTAAAAAAAAAAAAAAAAAAAAAAAGATGAAGAAGCTGACAGGCAGTAGTAGGAGGATAATCACTTTTTCCAAATGTAGTTTTAATTACATTTCTTATTTTATGAAAACTGCAAAACTATGAAAATATTCAACATTGACAGAATATTGGCAAAGTTTTGGCACATTTGCAATGGAAACACAGCTATGGTTGTGGAAAAAAAGGCACATTGGAGCTTAGAGAGGACTGAAGATGGCCTTTTAATGGGAGCAGTTTACCAATCTAATCAATGCTGATAGTTAAAGCACTTGCTGGACTTTTTACTGGTCAGTTAGCTCATTTAAAGTTAGACCACCGATTTAAAAAAAATGTAATAAAAAAAAAAACATCTCAATCATAGGTTTTACAGATATCAGTTAAGTTAAAGGTTAAAGTTAATGACATAAAGTTAACGAGTTAAAGACTATTCATTAAAAAAATTAACAAGACTAACTTGTTTGGGATAGTTAAAGGAAAAAATTTAGATACCAATGCATCTAATGTTGGCCCTACTTTATAAAACCCCCAGCAGAGAAAAGAAATGCTGAGAAAATGCTGACATCCTGATGATTTGAGCTTGTTGCATCTGTGCACGTTGCACTCTTGGAGTGTCTGTAAGCCAAAGTATTCATAAGTCAGACATAAAGCCATCTGGATGACAGAAGAGGTTGGCCCACGCCGGGTCACAGTCATGGAAGAGTGTAGCAAAGAAAAAGTGTGCAGAATTATACCCATAATGATACAAGTCATATACAAAATAACCACTGAGTGTTAAAGGTGACTCTCCAAGCTTTTGAACATACTTTTTCAAACACATCTTTCACACTTCAACCATAAATGAATAGACAAAAAAATGCCTGAATCTATATATTCTATCAACCATGGGTTTAATTCCATTTGGGCCAGAGGTCAGTTTAGTACATACACGGTGCACTGCTTCCTACAACCCCTCCAGACCATACACTTCCCATTGGGTCAGTGGGCACACAGTAGGCACGCTCAGTCTGAACGTGAGAATGACTCTGCATTGTTCCCATTGGTCATATTGGCTCCATTATCAGCTCTATCAGTCCTAATACTCTGGTTCGCATTGTGTTGGGCTGCTCCGTTTATTTAGATTCAGCCACTAACAATGAAAACATTGCCTCTCCTCCGACTGGAGCACAAACACACGGAAAGCAATAATAATAAAGATGGAGGCAGAAAAGTGTACATATAAATAGTAAAGGGAAGTAACTGAGTGGCTGCTGCGGGAGCAGAGCGTAAACAGACAAAGGCATGAATGATGAAATGAACAATTGATTCGAGGTACCTGGCAGAGCGACAGCGATCGGACTCTGCCACCTTGAAATCTTTTTTGGCATCTGAAGGTCAGCGAGTGTGCTTGCTTTTCTAACCACTTGTCAGAGTCGACCGAGGCCGTGTGTGACAGGTGAGAGCTGATTTCATTTTGATGGAGGTGATTTAACTGTGTTGTGGTTGGCTGTTCTAACTGTAGCAAAGAGAAGAGGGTTTTCACACACCGTCCAAATGAACCTCTTTAATCAACCGCCGCTAAAACACAGATGTGTGTGTTTGGTGGGTGAGTGTGCGAGAGGTGGGGGGGGGGGTTATTATAACTGCCAAAACTCACACATTTCCCTCGAACCAGGACCTTATTTCTGAGATCAGACATGAAGCACATGACCTAAAGTTTGTGCATGTTTGGAAAAACATATTTTTTACCTGCCAGAGCATCCTGAGCCTCAAAGAACGTGCTGAGGCCTCCTTTTACAGATGCCATACTCCCCTCATTTTTCTTAGAAGCGTGCTTCTTCAGATTATTGGCTGCAACCTTTAGCTGCTCAAAACTGCAAGAAAGACATCAACAAAAGAACTTTAAATCAACAAATGACCAATAACCTACCGAATATGAACAGAAAAAAAAAAACATAAAACAACTTAAATTAGATTGTTGTTTATTTATGTTTGCATGTCTTTCACACATTGTCTGGCCAAATAGTTTGAGCGACGGTGACTACGTGTGTCTCTGTGTCAGTCTCTTGAGTGAGGTTTCCTCTGCAGGAAGAAACAGTCATCCATTGAGGTCCAAACAGAGGCCCCTGGCCATGCTGGATCCTCGGGGTCTGGGTTACTGGAAGGCTAAGCAGGGGGGGGGGGAGAGGAAGCCAGGAGAGTCCAAAATAACTCTCCTCTGCCCCGACAATCTGTAGGGTCAACAGTCTACCTTGTCTACACAGCGCTCTGATCTCGGAACAACCAGCTGACAATGTTGGGATGAACTTTAAGGAATTTGTAAAACACAATGTAAAAAAGGTTTTTGTTGTCTACAACAGTGGTTCCCAACCTTTTTTGACTTGTGTAACACTTTGAGAGTTTTTTCCTACCAAGAGCACCCCTCTCAGTCAAAAGTATTGATGATTCTCCAAAAGTGGAATCTACAATAACTAATTATATATAAGATGTATTTTATTTACTCTTTTTAACTTAAACATTTAATTCTTTGGCATGTTATTCTTTCTAACTCCAATTAAAAACAACATAAATATGTTGCCCAGAAGCTAGTAAGGAATCAAAGTAAATGCTAAATAAAATCATACTATAAATCTGCCTTTATAAAACGAAAGTTACGTATGTAACTACGGTTCTATGAATCCCGGATGACCGCCAGAGGGCGGTGCTGAAAGCACTGAATGTTCCCTTCGGGCATGCGCAGTTCGAGTAATTATACCAACAGAGTCACACCTGTGACACCGGATGACCACTCAGAAGCTATATAGCCTGGTGTCATCCTTTGCTCTGCTCCTACAGAATCTTCTCGCAAAAGCAAGGATTCTGAGTGACAGAGAAGCTCTGGCGGTCATCCGGGATTCATAGAACCGTAGTTACATACGTAACTTTCGTTCTATTTCATCCCTACTGACCGCCAGAGGGCGGTGCTGAAAGCACTGAATGACTAATGCCAACGATGTCACAAGGAATCCTGAGCACATACCTCACAGAGGAGGCCCAGCAGAACCTTGTAAAAGGACCTGACCCAGGGGATGAGGGGCAGCCACATTGACACTGTAGAACCTGGTGAAGGTGGTTGGGGAAGCCCATGAAGCAGCAGCACATATAGCTTCCAGCGGAACACCTCTCAAAGCAGCCCAGGAAGCGGTGACGCTCCTGGTGGAATGTGCTCTCACACCGACTGGCAGGGAGCAGTGACCTGCAGCGTAGGCGTGGCAGATGACACTCACAATCCAATGGGACAGACGCTGTTTAGAAAGAGGACAGCCTAACCTTGGACCCCCATAGCATAGGAAAAGCTGGTCCGAGCGTCTCAGATTGGCGGTGGCTGCAATGTATGCCTCCAACGCTCTTACTGGGCACAACAACTCCGACTCATTCTCAGTTGTACCAGATTGAGGCTGAAACCGAGCGAGCCGCAATGGCTGGTTACGGTGAAAAGGAGACAACACCTTAGGCACAAACGCAGTATTAGGCCACAGGGTAACACCAGAGCCATCTGGATTCCACCTGATACACCTAGGGCTGACAGAAAGAGCATGTAGCTCGCTGACCCTCTTAGCTGAGACAATAGCCATCAGGAAAGCAGCCTTGCAGGAAAGCCACTTGAGTTCTGCTTGTGCCAAAGGCTCGAATGGAGGGTGGCACAGAGCTGTGAGAACCAATGGCAGATCCCAATCTGGGGCTCGTGGGGCTGGCCGCTGGCACAACCTACGAGCACCACGCAGAAAAAGTGAAACCAGTTCATGGCGCCCCACTGTACGGTTGTCAACAGTTCGGTGAAGACATGAAATTGCTGCAACATACACTTTAAGGGTCGAAGGAGAGCGGCCCTTATCAAGGAGAGACTGGAGGAACTCCAAAATAGTGGGCACCGAGCAGGAAAGCGGGTTCTCATTGTGGGCAGAGCACCACTGAGAAAAGAGGCGCCATCTGTTCGCATACTGCAGCCGAGTGGAGGAAGCCCTAGCACTCAATACGGTGTGTCTCACGGTGTCTGAACACCCAGTCAGCCTCCCAGGGGCCATGCCCACAGCTGGAGACGTTGAGGGTTGGGGTGCCATATCTGTCCCCCCAACTGAGACAGCAGATCCCTCCTTGCTGGAAGACGCCATGGAGTACCGTGACACAGACTCCAAAGCAGCGGGAACCACGGCCGCGCTGGCCAGAACGGAGCTACCAGCAACACTCTGTGGCCCTGCTCGAGAACCCTCCGTAGAGTCGGCCAAACCAGTGAGAGGGGTGGAAAGGCATACAGGAGAACCTGCGGCCATGGATGAGCCAGTGCATCCTGGCCCAGTGCGCCCGCCTTCCCGGTTAGGGAATACCATAGGGGGCAATGGGTCGACTCCTCTGTGGCGAACAGATCTACCTCTGCCTGCCCAAAGAGGTTCCAGATTATGCGCACTACGTCGGGGTGAAGAGACCACTCTCCCGGAGCAGGTGCCTGGCGGGATAGAGAGTCCGCAACCTGGTTCTGCCGTCCTGGCAGATACGCTGCGCGCAGGGTACACAGACGGGGATACGCCCATTCCAGGAGATCCCTCGACACCTTCAAGAGACGTGCTGACCTGGTGCCACCTTGGTGGTTTATATGATAAACAACAGAGGTGTTGTCTGTCCGAATCAGCACGTTCCTTCCCTCTAGGTGGGGCAGAAGGCACCTGAGGGCCATGTGCACAGCCCGCAGCTCCAGCACATTTATGTGTTCGGTGCGCTCCTTTGGGTCCCAGAGACCCCGAACAGCTCTGTGTTGCCACACGGCACCCCAGCCCATGAGGCTGGCATCCGTGGTGACCACCTCCCTTCGACACACTACTAGCCCCATTGGAACACCACTGGACAAAAGGGTCCCGTCTCGCCAAGGAGCTAGGGCATGGAGGCAGCTCCTGGTCACCATTAGCCTGCGATGCCTGTGCAGCCTGGCGTCTAGGCGAAAGCTGTTGAGCCATCGCTGCAAAGGACGCAGAAGGAGCAGCCCTAAGGGCACGACACGAGTGACTGATGTCAGTTTGCCCAGCATTCGCAGGAAGGTGATGTAGGGAAACTCCCTGCCCAGTCTGAATCGACGGACAAGCTGGAGTATGTCGTCCACCCTGTGAACAGATGGACGGGCCATCATGGTAGCAGAGTCCAGATGCATCCCAAGAAAGGTGGTTGTCTGAGATGGAACCAGACAACTCTTTGCCAAGTTGACTTTGAGGCCTAACATTGACACATGAAGTAGAAGCTGGGACGTATCCCGAGAGGCAGCTACCTGAGAGGGAGCACAAAGAAGCCAATCGTCCAGGTATGGCAGAATCCTGACTCCGGAGGCCTGTAGAGGAGAGAGGGCTGCTTTCACGCATCGAGTAAACACCCTCGGGGAAAGGGAGAGCCCGAATGGGAGCACCCGGAATTGCCAATGGCGCCCCCGATAGGCGAACCTGAGAAAACGGCGATGTTCTGCCGCAATAGGCACGTGAAAGTAGGCGTCTGTCAGATCTACTGATGTAAACCAATCTCCCGCCACAATGGTCTGAAGGACCTCTGTTATGGTGAGCATGTGGAAGGGAAGGACCTTCAGGTACCGATTCAGTCCCCTTAGATCTAAAATGGGGCGAAAACCGCCGGTCTTCTTGGCCACAAGGAAGTATGTGGAGTAGTAGCCTCTGGGTTGCTGCAGAGGATCTACAGACTCGATTGCCCCCTTGCCAAGGAGGGCGGAAAGCTCCTGGTCTAGTGCCTGAGATTTCACCGGGTCTGTGATGACAGTCACCTTGACCCGGTGTGAGAGGGGGGGCCGCCGTCGGAACTGGAGCCTGTAGCCATTGGTTAAGGTGGCAACCACCCATGGATCTACGGCATGAGCAGCCCAGAAATTCAGCTGCTGATGGGAAAAATGTCCGACGGCTGGCCCGGTGGCATCATCTTCTATCCCCACGGCCCCTGGGGGCTCTGGGGGGAGGGCGTCCAGGATTTGAGGCCCGGGTCTGTCTAACAGGGCGGCAGACTGGCTCACGAAAGTCCCTTCTCGGTCTCTGCCGCACATCATGGGGATAGGAACCAACAGGTCTGCCACCGGTCTGAGGTCGTGGCTGAACGCTGGGGGTAGTGGCAGGGCGGCCCGAACGCTGGGGAAAGGCAGGTATGCTCCTGCGAAGGCCGGAAAGCTGCTGGCTAGTCTGACGTGCCTGAGCAGTCCGTTCCAGCGCCTCCAAGGCAGCTGATCCAAACAGCTCCCCTGGTACAACCGGGACACCCCTGAGGGTCCTACGGCATGCTTCAGTCAGAGGAGACTGTGCCAACCAGACCTGTCTACGAGCTTGGACAAGGAAAGACATGACCCGTCCAAGCTCTCTGGTCATCAGCGCGAAGGCCTGCAGCGCTGCGTCACTATAACCATACGCCGCACTTGCACCACCAGTGTCCTGAACAGATGCAGACAGGGCAAACATGAGGTGCGCCAGGGAATTGCCAAGGCGGCCAGCACGCGCTCCTGCATTGTACGCCTTACAGAGGAGGTCATCTGTAACCCGACATTGAGTCCGCGGGCACCGGACATCAGGACGCAGGGCTTCATCTGGTGACACAATCAGTGAAGCAACAGCTGGTTCAATTGCTGGCATACGGTCCAGGCCGGCCTTCACTGACTCATGCATGGCAGCTAATACACGACCATCCGAGGAGAGACGCGACAGCGCTCTCGGTTCCCGCCAACAGGCGTGTAACTCCTTCAGGTACTCCTCTGATGGAGGTACAGAAAAAGGAGTAGGAGCCCTTCCACGTCTGAAAAAAGCACTGCCAGAGCTGGATGCCTCTCCTTGTGGGAGTTCCAGCTGCAGCTGCTTCAGGGCCATAGACATGACCTCCCGCATGGAACCGTCACCGGCCTCTCCAACCGCACTCTGAGATGAAAATGAACCAGCCTCAGAGGCTTGAGAGGACCCTGCCTCCTCCTCATCTCTAAAATGAGAAGCGGAGGCAGCCAGAGAGATAACGTCATCCTCTACAACCAGCTCGGGCATTGGTGGGGAAGAGAGCCCAACCACTGGGAGCGAGGGATCAGATTGCCGTGTCTGCAACAAGGACTTCATCTCTGCCAGCTCTGCTGACAACTGCTCCACCCTTGTGGACAGGCCCTGGTCAGGTTTGGCCCGCTTCCTCCGGGGGAGGGGCACAGATGCTGTGGTCCCACCACGGCGCTTAGAACGCTTGGGGGGAACCACCTGCCCAGAGGGCGGAAGGTCCGAGCCCTCCTGGGGGCACAACTGGGCCAACCGGGCCACCCTCACTGCATGGGGCATAAAGCTGCAGTTCATAAGGTGTCAAAAGGTGCTCATGTCCAAGGCAGGTAGGGCACAGGTCGTGGCCATCCTCTGCCTGCAGGGCAGCCCCACAATCTATGCAGCTGTGAGAGCCATCCATGTCGAAGGCCGACAAGGCTTAAAGAACAGAAAGTTATCGAAAATCGGGAGAGGGGGCGCAAACGCAGCCGTCACCAATTACAGCAGAGAAACGAAAGAGGCTGCGAGCACAAGGCAGCCGATACTGGGAGAGGGGGCGAGAACCGCTACCGTCACCAGGTATAAAACCAATAAACCAAAAAAGCTAACAACGTTAGCTGTATGGAAACTTAAGTTGGAAGTAGGAGCGAACAACGCTGCCGTCACCAATTATAGCGGATAAAACAAGAGAGGCTGCGGACACAAGGCGGCCGATACCGGGAGAGGGGGCGAGAACCGCTACCGTCACCAGGTATAAAAGCAATAAACAAAAAAAGCTAACAACGTTAGCTGTATGGCAACTTAAGTAGGGAGTAGGAGCGATAAACGCTGCCGTCACCAATTAAGAGAGCAGACCAACGAAAAGGCTGCAAAAAAAGGTTGATATTGGGAGAGGGGGCGAAAACGCTGCCGTCACCATTTATAATTAAGCAGACCGATGAAGAAGGCTGCAAACAAACCAAAAAAGGCTAACAACGTTAGCCGTCTCCAACTTCGGCAACGAAGTAGACCACACTTGGTTGGGAGAGGGGGCGAAAACCGCGGCCGTCAGTAATTATAGCAGCGCAGACCGGTGAAAAAAAGGATGCAAAAGTAGGGAATATACTGGGAGAGGGGGCGAAAACCGCTGCCGTCACCAGGTATAACACCAACAAACTAAAGAAGCTACGTTAGCCGTATATAACTTCGGCAGTGAAGTTATTCACACTGGGAGTAGGGGCGAAAACGCTGCCGTCACCAGTTCGGAACAAAACAGCACGAAGCTGTAGGTAAAAAGCTAAAGTCGTGAGCCGGGAGAGGGGGCGCGGACGCTACCATCACCAGCAAACAACTCACTTACCTTCCGTAATCTTCAGAATCGACCCGTTGCAGCCCTAGGAGGGCGGAGAATAACCGCAACTCCGGTCAAGAGACAGGGGCTTCAGACAACGGGGAAGTTAGCGAACCGCTTGCGAGAAGAAAAAAGGAGCAGAGCAAAGGATGACACCAGGCTATATAGCTTCTGAGTGGTCATCCGGTGTCACAGGTGTGACTCTGTTGGTATAATTACTCGAACTGCGCATGCCCGAAGGGAACATTCAGTGCTTTCAGCACCGCCCTCTGGCGGTCAGTAGGGATGAAATAGAACAGGAGCTCCCCTGTAATCACATATAAACTTGAGGAATTGGAAACTTATACTATAAATTTATGGTCAGATTGACTCCATTTTTTTTTTTTTTTTTTTTACTTTGTTTCGTTTTACTTTGTTTTCACCAGTCATGACACCTTAGCTTGCTCCGATCAGAGTTGTAAAAACAGCTGATCTCAGGCTGTTCTCTACATCCAGTCTGTTCCTCTGCTTGGTTTTGAATCAAAGCTGAAGGGGAACTCACACATATAAGAATAACTTACTTTTTGGTTGAAAAAAGCTTATTTTATTTTTTAAGTTGGGTCCTCAAAATAGAACAGATTCCAGCCCTTTTTTTTTTTTTTTTTTTTACTTGAGAAATAAAATATTTTTATGTACCCCTCGCATTTCACACACAGACCACTAGGGGTAAGAGTATCCCCTGTTGGGAATCACTGGTCTACATTCAAATTCCTCACATGATTGCTTTACCCTTCAGTGCGTGTTTACATAGGAATTATTCCCAGCGGTATACCATATGGATTCTTCATTTTGAAATCAAAAATCAGAAAATTGTTAAGAAATAAAATTGTGAATTGTGCATCAGAACCAAAATACAGAGGGCCTTTTCAATAAGATTTAGAGCGAAGCAGTAAATTAACGAGATCAAACAAGATCAATCGGATAATATATTCTTACTTTAAAAAAACTATTTTATAACACTGCATTAAATCCTATTAAATCAATTTAATTATCTCAGCAGTTACATTTTCTGACTGGATTCAGAATGAACCATTAAGATAAGAAATTTCATTTTTTTTATTTATTCCAATTCATTCACTTTTGTATTATTTTTGTCTTTCTTTCAATTCATAAATACCTCTAAAAGAACTTTGGTTTTTAAAGCTCTTCATAAATAAATTATAAAACATTATTTAAGTTAGCTGTACTTAGTTGGTTTGGATTCATAGTTAAAATAAGATTTAATAGGATACCAAACAAAAATAAAAAAGCTTCTTAAGAAACACAATTACTTTCATTTACTATGAGGAAATTATTCAATACTACTATGAATAAATAGGAAAGTCTGTACAAACATTGTATTTAGAAATGGTTTGTATATAAAGCTGACAAGTCAAACCAACTAACAGGAAAGATATGCAATGTGGAGGGGGGAACGGTGGAGCATCATGCTGCCCACTTATGTCCAAAATGTACTTCTTCATTTACCTCAAAATGTGGATGCAGTAGTTTGAGGAATCTTTTGTAAAATAATCAGTAATTTTATCGACAGTGCAGTAATATAACGTTTTTATTAATTATAACTTAAGCTGTGTATAGAAACAACATCCTAGAGTAAAAAGTGGGAAAGGTTTCATATTTTTCTTTTACTACAATGTCTTGTATTTTTATTAGTTATGGCCTTTTGTACTTAGATTTTTTTTTACTATTTCCCCTGTGTAACCAATACAAGGTATAACTTAGTTTTTACTTCTGTGTAATTAAAAAAAGACACCAAGTAAACTTCATATTTTAAGCGGATGATGAGTCATTCTATTTGTGATGGCTGCTTTAACAGACACAGCAATGAACCTACCTGGAGCCTGAATGATTCTCAATCAGGTACCACGAGGCAGAGAAGTTCTCACTGGTGAAGTCTCCACTCATTCCTGGAAATATCTGCTCCAGGTCTTTCTGTGCAGCTTTGCCCCTGCAAGGAAATATATTAAGGCAATAAATGCAATATAAAATTGCGTGAAATAAATAAAACAAGTGAACTGCAAATCCATTCATTGTAAAGTTAGAGGATCATCTTTATAATGTGAGTTGATTTTCCAGCAGGGGGCAGCGTGTAGCCAGGAAGCATGAGGCTGGGAGAGCCTGGCGTGGGAAGTGCAGTGTGTGACGCCTGGATGCCCCTGGAGGACCCAGTACTCATTAGGGAAGCTTGATCTCTACTAATGACCTGTGGGCTACACAAACCAACATCCCCAGCATCACCACCCACCCAGCAGTTGCACACACATATCTAAAGAGGGAAACGTCTCACATTAGAGTTTAGCATTTAATTATGTGAAGAGGAAAACCATCTACAACCACGGTGGTGTTTGCGCACAAATGCATAAGAAACCAAAGGTTTCCTCCCGTGGATGAGAACACAAGGATTCCTGCTCTTCTCTTTTCAGTCTTTACAGCTGATTTTCAGTTCAATTAAGACTTTTAGATGTGCTTAAAAATAAAATAAAAGCAGAAAGAGGAGTTGGCTTTTTCACATATGATGCTGCTGATCAATAAACTGAAGTTATTGGTGTTTTTATATATCAGACTGGATAAAAATCCCATTAGACACTGTTTTTCATTGAAATTTACATTAAGAAAAAAACTCTTCAATAATAAAGCATCTCCAATAAACCTTAATTTAGACACCTGCAACGGTGTTTCTATATTTGGAATTAAAAACATAAGATTTCACATATTTTAAATGGGTTTTATTTTCCAGAAAGATTGACCTAATATACTGCAAAATTTTTTGCTACGTACATAACAGCACAACAGATGTCTGGTTGTGTCTGAAGTCCGAGCCAATTATTCTTGATTCTCCCTCTATGAAACTATACCACACAGAAATATATTTATGTAAACTTGGCTTAGACTTGATAGGTAAATATAACAACCGCTGACCATAAAAGTTGGTGCAGATTTTTTCAGACTGAGGCGATTCTGAATCAAACAGAAAAAGAACAGATGGCAAGAATATTCTCTTTTATGCAACAAAGCAAGTGTTTTTAACCCCAGAACAAGGCCCAGCAAAGAACATGGCATGTATTTAGAAAAATGAAAAACACAGATGTTTTTTTTTTTTTTGTGAGTTATTACATTTCTAAGCAATCAGATTCACTTACAAAATGACAGGATTAAGGGAAAAATGTCTAATTTTTTTAACCATTGCCCTCACCGATTGAAAAACCTTTCTTAAAAAAAACACAGAATATTCAATTACCAACTTTTACAAAAAGCAAGCTTAGAACTTTTTTATTTGGTTTAAATTTTGGCATTTAGCTGTTTTAAGTCATTCAATCTAGCGCATTAATATATAACATTAAATATACCTGTGGTTTACTTCCAATTTTATTTAGATATGATAGGAGTAAAAAAAAAATTTGTACCAATAAAAGTTTTAAATTTGTGTTTAAGGGCATAAGTAATTATAGTTCACTTATTCATATATGTATTTTATCTTTTGTATCCTTATCTCAATTATCAATAATATCTACATGTTAACAAGATGATCATCTCTTCTTATTTTTCTGATAACCATAATCAATAAGAATGAATCTTTTGAATTATTTAAACTTAATTGTATTTAAGGGGTTGATTAAATCTTAAAATCAATTCAAATTAAATGTTTACATGAACAGGTTTAATTTTTGCGTTAAGTATTTCTGCCAGAGATGGCAGGGTTTTAAAGAAACCCTTCACAAGTGGAAGGTATAACTGACCTTTCTGTTTTTAAGCTGTTAAATACTTAGAGCACTAAACACAGTTGAAAGCCCTAAAAGTGAGATCACTGCAGAAAAATGTACACAACCTCACAGACTCTTCTAAATGCCTCTGTGTTAGATATCAACTCCTACAGAGATAGCTTTAATCTGACAGTGAAAGGGAAACATGGAAACGCGCTGCGGTGAATGTTTAATGTATCTCTGGGAGCCAGTCAATGCAACAGCCTGTTTATGGGGGTCTTGTCTCTGGCCACGAGCGGTCACTTGCCCTCAGCCCCTCTAAGCCAAACAAATACTAAGCCAGAAATGTCAGAACTTGACAAGACAAGCTATACGTTACAAGCTCTGCCCTCCCTGCCCGACGCGTGGAAGCCTTCATTTCGCTGCCTGCTCTGTTCATGGGAGGTTTGCTCCCACAGTCTTTTTTCCAAATGTCTCTTTATCGCTTTTCTACTTTATACACAATTACATTGTTTCCACTCCCTGTGTGGAGCAGTCCAGCCACTTCTATGCTGGCTTAAGATTTCAAATGTTGGCATATGGGGAGAGTTTGGGTCTGTTTAGAGATCTGAACCATGACTCAGTGACTGGAGAGCAGTGGTGTTTATGGCGGTGAGATGGCATGTGAGTGTTTCTGCATGTTGTCCATTCGTACTTGTCCATCTCGATGCCCAGCGGGTTGCTGGGACGCAGAGAGAAGGGGGAGATTCCTTTGTTGCGGTTTGTCCTCATGTCGTAGTTCACCTCATCCACCCACACGGCAGACTGTTCCAGGATACCTGCATGACAGGCGGGACGTAGTCACAACACTTCCCAGATGCATTTGCACATGAACAGACATATTTACTCTTCGTACGCATGTTAAATGTGTGACACTGTACGGATATATCTCCGTTGTGCGTAGGAGCACCTTTGAGAACTCTAAAATTACAGCTCCTACCACAAGGGGATGAGTAACGATTGAGGAATATTTGTGTTGGACGATCCAGTCCCAGGCCAGATTTAGATTTAATCAAAAATTTGAGGCATATAGATTTTAATCATTTTTGGAATTTATATAAAAAATGCAAAGGCTTGTGTTGTTTCAGAGGGTTAACAGCTTTCCAACTTCTTGCTCATCAAAATAATTTAGACAGTTGCCTAAAAATAAGAGACTTATTATAAAGGATATACAGAACCTCAATAACTGCACCACCTCCTACAGCTTACAACCTACAGATTGATTGATTGAATGATTGCTTGAGTGATTGATTGATTCCTTCCTTCGTTCCTTCCTTCGTTCCTTCGTTCCTTCCTTCCTTCCTCAAAATAATTTAGACAGTTGCCTAAAATTAACAAACTGATGATTAAGGATGTAGAGAACCTCAATAACTGCACCACCTCCTACAGCTTACTACCTACAGATTCCTTCCTTCCTTCCTTCCCTCTCTTCCTCCCTCCCTCCTTCCAAGTCTTACCGATCCTCTCTGGCCTTAGGAGTTTGAAGGAGACCGTGGAGGTGCCAGGGCCTCCAGACTTGGTGGTGACGATGATTTGTCCCTTGTCATCTTTAGCAGGGCCAACGCGGCACACTATCTTGCTGGCTGACATCCACTCCGCCGTCAGCATGCAGTTATGGCCACAGATGGACAGACCTGGAAAAGGAGCATGGGAGAGGAGGGGGGGGGGAGCGAAAGGTGAAACGGGTGAGATATAGAGATACACACTGAGAGAATAAATAAATACATGTGGTGCGAGCACCAACAGAAACAGGGACACGAACACTGGGCAGCATAGAGGAGCTTGTTCAGACCGCGCTGACGTCCATCAGCAAGTTTAGCCAAACCGTCAACAGGGGTCGAAGCTCAAGCTGGGGTCACCACTAGCATGGGTGGCCTTGATCTTCCTCCCTTTCACTCAACTGCTTAAACTTAATGTGAGTGACTCCTCAGTACTAAGTGGCTCATTACTGGCACAATGTGCACTCTGCCCCTACATCTGTCAACCTCTTTTTAGAACCTAGCAAAGCCTTCGTGAGGCAGGGATAACTTGGACGTTTCCAACAGAGGAGATCTGGAGCACTTTGCGTGTGTCATCAAACGTTACAAAAGCCTGCAAGAGGCGATCAACAAATAGCCCATAAAACCGTAAATAATATGCCCATTAGAGCCCCATTTCCTGCCTCTGTTCTCCACAGGCCACTTTGTTTGAATACATAAGCACTCACACACATTTGTGCATATCTAATTGTCTAAATCAAGGCTCCAGGGACGTGGACAGTCAGGAATAGACTGTTCGCGTTGTGCCAGCGAGCAGCGAGCTTGAAGGATAGCAATGTGTGGGTCCGCTGAAGCTGAACTGCCAAACACATTTTTACAGTTGCACTGTTGAGGAGAACTTTGGCAAGGATTAAGGAAAATTTTGGTGGAGACAAAGTGATGCTTAAATCATTCAATGAGAGAAAGATGTTTCAAGAGTTTTTGTTTGGCTCGTAAAAAAGCTTTTTACAGAGTTTTTTTCTTTAAACATACGTATATAAATACATACAGTGGCTGTGAGCATACAGGTCATAATCAACATAAGTAAATGAAGTTGTTTTTCCTGGGGGGAATGTTAAAAAAAACAACAACACACAAGTAATGATATTTAAACCAGAGAAAGTAAGTTTAATTTTACTGTTAATTTTCTCTAATCCAGACAGACATACAATTATCTAAATACACCACTTCTGTAGCCATCAACAAGCTTTTGATCTAATTCAGGTTGCACAGCTGACCTCTCTTCAGGGCAGATTTAAGGGCTCATTATGCGTGACGCACGGACATTCTGTGCGGAAAATGAGCCGCCCGTGACAGCATCTGCTGCATTTATAGTCTGTGCAGCCTCTCCTCACTCTGGTCCGCTCAGGGGGGGGGGGTGTGTTCAGCAGGAACATGAAGCTGACAATACCACTACACGAGGAAGTAGAGAACACAGCCATTTAGAACTTTATCGAAGCCTCTTCAGTCCCACAATCATTTCTCTCCTGGATTTTATCCACAATCTGTTGATAGTGTTGATATTTATGAGCTGAATCACAGGAAGTCTCGAGATGTTAACATTTGCTAACCCTCCCCAGCAGGAGCTGCTGCTCGCTTGCCATGGTTTCCGCGTGGATCTATCTGCGAAGAAACAAATTTTCCTAAGAGGGGGAAGTTGAAGCCCAAAATGAAATAATTTCGCCGTGCAGACCTCACCGACATGTCAATTACAAACCAAGCTTTAGTAGAAGGTTGCTTTGCTAAACCAGACTCCATACGTTTTCAAAAGACTAAGTTAAGTGCTTTGGGAAGATCATCCCAGGAGCATGCATCCAGCTGAAAGATTTTGTCCACGTTAATCTAATGTGAAATTAAGGAATTTCTTGTCAACTCTTTAATTTTTTCATCCACGAACCACATTTCCCTGTAAGTCACAGACACTACCACCACCAACCTTAGATACAAATCCTCATATCAACCCTTCTAGGTGTATTTCTGGTGTTGTGGCCAAACAGATGGTAATGGGATAGAAAAGCCCTGTTAGTTCCAATAGTGTTTCTAAAAATCTTGACAAACTTCCTCTGACATGAGGATGACACTGCATAACCTTTTGCAAACTACAAAAAGTAGCGACATATTAAAACCCAATAAATTAGAGATGTTATTCTTAAGACTCTGCTGCTGTTAAAAATGGTTCAGATGGCTTTTCCAGTGAGGTCTACTCTACAGAAATGAAATTATCTTGCTGCATCAATCTACTTTAGTTCATCAGGGATTATATTTGAAAAGCTTTAAAAACACATATTTATCTAATTTAGGTGACATGTATGCATAATTTAGAATAGCAGAGTATAAAAACTTTATGATGCCCATGACCTCCACATTTAAAATCAGTCAATCCTAAGTCTTTATTGTCATCATGTAGCCATAATGACAATATCTAAGAGAGAGATACTGGCTCAAAATGGTCATATAATACACTGACATAAAGACAAAACCCTGAAAGAAAAAGACGAAGGAAAGAATGTGGCATGCAGTATTTAAAGGATAGTTTCTGCTAAAGTGTTAATAGAAATGGGCTGGAGGTTTTAAATTTTCAGCAGGGGTTTCTGTGTCTACCTGCAGGGGGACGATTGTCTTCACAGCTTGCGGAAAGAAACTGATTGTAAAAAAGATATATAAACATTTTTCATTAAAGATAAAAAAAAACAACTTTCTCATCTGTCAATATGAAAGTAGAAAAGTTTTAGTTTCACCTGGTTTAAAGCTGTAAAAAAAAAATCTTCATTAAAGAACCTTTAGCTATGCGATTATTAATTACTTAATCGAAAAAAATAATCAAGAGATTAATCAATGTGCAAAATAATAATTTGTTGCAGCCCTAATCCTAAATCCCTTTCCTCATGGAAGTGCGACAAACAGCATCTGTTGTGGGGTTATAAATCTGGCATTTTTCATGTGAAGCAAAAACTGAGCCCAGAACAGTAGATGATATCCCACAATCCTCTGCACATCCACAAACATGCTGTCCTTGCTCTGCTGTGCACAAGGTACCGTACCTTTAGTTGTGGCCATGACTAGCATGAGTCATTAAGTATTTAGAAACAAATATATATAAATAAATAAAATGTTGAACCATGATAGAAAGTATAGCTCGATGGGCAACAGGATGCTGGACTGGTTTTAATTGGCCTTACCAACAAGATCTGCTGGGCCTGTGCCGAGGTTTTCTCCACGAATGGTCACTTTGGTCCATGCTGGTCCCTCCTTGGGCGAGATGCCCGTGACCAGTGGTGGTGGCCGTGCTTTTGACATGTCGACCAAAGGTGTAGTGAAGCTTTAGATCAATCAGGACCTGAAAAGGGCAAATGAAGGGTGGTCAGAAATCAGCCTCCAGACAAAACATCAGAACTGTTTGTTTTTTTTTGCATAAATCGGTTCCATGCCAGCATTAGATTAACAAATGTATACTCAAGCTTTATTTTAGAAATCAAACTGGGAGGGGTCAAATGATCCTTTCTCTGTGTCAATTTTTTTTGTTTGCCAGTAGAAATTGAGACAAAGCAAAGAAAGATCCTCTGCTGATTGTCCTGCATCTAAAATGGACCCTGATTTATTTAAAACTCCTATTTAATTTTTGAGTCAAGACACAAAAAAGCTCAGCTTTTTAAAATCTTACCAATCTTTTAAAAATTTCTACTCTGTAACAGTAAATGAAAAAGGAAATTAACCCAAACATGATGACACAAATTTAAGAAAAAATTTAGATTTAAACATAAAACCAGAGTAAATTATTTAAATTGATCAGAAAATACATTTTTTAATCTGGAAAAAACAAGGTATTACTAAGGTATAACTCCAATAATTTTCTATTCTATTTTTTTTTTATATCTTCCATACAGTATAAAAACTTTGAATATAATATCATAAGGCTAATGCTGTTGATAACAACTAATACGTCAAACTGTTATTTTTTTTTTTTAACAAGCACCTTAACTGAACACCGAGGCCATGTATTTAGACAGTTTGACCAAAATATGATCAGAATTTGGCTCAGAGTTCATTTCTGTCTAAAAACAATGTATGCATTGCAAAAGTTATCTCTCAGATATTAGCGAACACAGAGAAAGGGGCCAAGAATGAAGTAGACAGAGAGCAGAGAGGATCGGAGGAATGTAAACCTCACAGCGCAGAATAAATAAACCCGGTCTGCCCAATCATTCCTCCTAAGCCCACACAATACTGTACAGATTCTGGTACCAAAGAAGGAGCAACCATGGAAATCAGTTTAAGTCGGGAGAGAGAGAGAAACGGTTTCAAATGATGCAAAAATATGAAGGGAAGCATTTCAATTCGAGCAGATGTTTGCTAATAAATGATGGCCACTCCTCGGAGCAACCTCGGCTTCATGAAATACCTCCAGCTAAGCTTGCTCTGCGGCCAAAATGTGTTTTACTCAAACAATGCAGAAGTTCACAGGGACCGACCCTTTATCTAGTCCATGGTGGTAACCCTCTGCACAGGACAAATGATGAGGAAATAAGTAAGAACATCAGAAGTGATGAATAATAAAACAATTAGGGCTGGGCTTAAAACTTTAATCTTAGATTTCAAGTTTTAAATCCTGTAAAAGTTTTGATTCCAACCAAATTTTATGAATCAATCATTTTTACCCTTAAGTTTCAAAATAGGAATTCCGCTTTATTTCATTTATCTCCTTTTGAAGGTGACCTTGATTTAAAGGTCAACAACATTCAAGCTGTGAAAATGCTAATAAAACAATGTTTGACAACAAACAATGAAAATGTTTACAGCTAGTGGTGTTACACAGTTACCGTAGATAGTTTATCGGTTATCAGAACACATCCAAGAATAAAAAGTGATGAGCTGATGTCATCTTCAACTACGGAAGCCCAAAAAAGTGCATTGGTAGGAAAAAGAAGCAATCCAGATTTGCCAAAAATTTAATATTCATCAACAGATTGAATCATTGATTTAATTAATTAATAGACAAGGTGTATTAAAACTCAAATAAACTTAATGTGTGACATTTAAAAAAGGAGCAACAACAAAAAACCCAACTAACGTAAGAAAAAACAAAAACAAAACAAGGAGCAGTAAAACTTTCACTCTGAGGGATCTAATAATCTAAATCTTTAGATGGTAATTTCCCAATTTTAGACTCAGGATCAGCAGCAGCATCCCAGTAATGAAGCCAAAAGCGAGGACCAAACTGTAAAAAGTAATGTTTGTAAAATAACTCATAATTCTCTCATCATGTCTAAAGAGTAACTATTTTTTTCTCTTGGGAAGGTGGTGGAGAGGTAATAGTTTTATAATTCATAACCATATCCTACAAACTCAATCTTTCATATTTAAGTAAAGCTTTTAAAGCCTTTTTACAATATTCATATTGTGATAAAACAGTTAAACTTAGACTAAACTGTGACAGGAAGTAGCCAATATCAAAATCAACCTGCTTTTCCTGGTGGCTGTTAGTGATGGAAGGTGTCTCGATGTTGGCTCCTTAGTGTTGCACAATATTCAGAATACGCAGTTATTTACATTATCAAGTTTTGCAATGAAAATATCAACAGTGATTTAGTGAAATATTTAAATAAAAGAGCTTAGAGGAAGCAAGAGTTGGAAAAAGCTCTTTGAAAAGAAACAGAGTGATGCCACAGCGGATACCAAGAAGGCTGTGTCACAGGAGTCACTGTGTTTTATCCTCTGAAAATATAGCCTCTATGATAGACACTTTTACTTTAGGAAATCAGAAAATTAAGGTATTTAGTGTTTTAAAATAATAAAACCAGCTTTCTAACAGCTCCTGTCTCAAACACACACCCTAATGTCCCCATAACCTCCCATGTTAAAGGTCAAGGTAGTAAAATTATGTTGATTCCTGTTAATACTACATTAAGAAAATTAGAAATATCTTATTAGATTGTACATGTCTAATAAAATTAATTTAGGAAATTGAGAAAAAGAAAAATCAAAATACTTAGAGGCATCCTTAGGAGGTTTAGTACAACCTACTTGAAGCTGTCATTCATCATAGCTGTTTACAAAGTGATGCTCTCTGTCTTATCTCACACAACCAACCTATGTTTATATAGACCATTTCCAAACATCTGTTTCAAGAAATTCTCCTAAATGACTTATTACCCACAAAAGTAAAACTATATTTTCAAACCTGATAACATTTAAATATATTCACACATATTTTAGATGTAAAAAAAAAAATAAATTAGAGAAATTTAATATTTACTTTAAATGAAATTAAAACAGGGAGTTGAAAACATTGGTTTATAGTTGGGTCAGAGGAGATAAAACAAAAAACAAAATCATGAGTTGCAAGGTAGGATTTTAACGACACTTTTAACTTAAAATGACTTTAAAAGACCAGTGTGTGAAAAAAAACACAGATGGATTAATGTAAGCAGTACTACAGCGACCGAAAAAACATCACGGTGCAGGAGAGAACCGGTTCTGAGACGGTTCCTTCCCGGCCAGGCCAGGCCGCCCTCGCACCCCAAAGTTCAGGACAACACTCCAGCAGGATTTACCTTGCACTGTTGCTGCTGCCCTGCGCTTGTTAGAGGAAATGGAGGGGCTCCGAATCTGACATGATGAAGATAAGAGGTCAGCAGGCCTAAAACAAGAGCCTGGTATATCCTTCATCAATCCCACATGTTTGGACTGGGAGCGGCGTGGGGGGGAGATCACAGCCCCTTTTTTTTTTGTATAATAATTCAGATTCTACTTCCAGGAGTGTTTCTGTCCTATATAACACACGTGAACAAACACACCACAGCCTTCCCTGCCTGTCCACACAGAAACACACAGACGTTAGGCAAAATGACAGCTCAACGAGGTTTGCGTGCGAGGGGCCCAGGCTGGTGTTGTGTGGTCTGTGCGTATGCGAGCATAAGGAAGGATCTGCAGAGAGTTCTGGGCAGTGCTTGTGTGTGTGCATGCGTGTGTATGCGTGTGTGTGTGGTCTGGGTGTGTGGTCTTCGGCGCGGGCCTGGGGAGAGCCTGCTGACGGCTGGGATGAGAAAAGAGCCGCTTTGTTTACTTTACTCAGGGGGCTGTTCATGGACACGGGAACACTGCCCAGACCCTTCTCTATAACATCCAGCACGCACACACACACACGTGTGTAACAGCATGCACGCTCGCATGATGAAGCGAGTCGCAGAGAAAGTAACGGGACTCCTGCACAAGCCTCATGTCATGCATCACCACAAATACCCCGCTAACAAGGTAATAGAAATTGTAACTTTATTCAAACGGACGCTGGACAGAAAAACTTGCTCTTTTTTTTCTCCTTCTTCTTTAAGGAGCATGAAAAGCAAAAGAATCACCAACTGGAAACATGTAAAGAAACGTTTAAAATGGCAGGCCTCTAGGGGGCATTAGAAGATGATAAACCATTTTGTTCTAACATGCATCGCTCTATCTTTTTTTGTGGGCTATATTTAATCTCCAGACACTAAAGGACCATTTTTAGCTTTCTTACTTACAGAATTCCCTAAAAGTCACAAGGATGCGGCACTGCGACTTTTTCCTCTTTACTTTCCATGGATGCTGACCAGGGTGGCCTTTAATTATTTAGCAGCTCTGATTTATGTAAAACAATTGCTGTTTTTAAATGTAAATGATTAATATTGCTGAGTACAAATCATGAATTATAATTCTAGAGAAATTCTTTTTTTAATATTTCTGACCATTTCTTTTTATTATTTCAAAAAGCAAAAAAAGAGTAGATATTTTTCCACATAAACATAAACATAAAATGTCATAAAACAATTAACTGCATTATAATAGCAAAATATTTATAATTTTTTCCAATTTATTTTTGTTTAAGTGTCCCAATTCAATACCAAATGAAGCTAATCTACAATTGGTTTAACTAATGATGATGGATAAACTCCTCTACATGTTGCTTTAAAAGAAAATTATGGTTTTATTGAATTTCCTTAATAAAAAGGATTCAAAGCTTCTGTTGTTTTTCATTGTAAAATTAATATCATCATCATTACATCATGCTTTCAAAAATATGAGAAAAATTCTTCCTCATTTGAAATATGTATATAAAAATGATATAGAGGTTCTTAATTTTTTTTTTCCTTTTATAATCAATCTGTAAATAAAGGGTTTGGAGTTCAGTATCTTAAAGATGGTTTGATTTATTTGTTTATAACTGAATTTTTACAGGTTCTTCATAGTCTATCGTTGCACCAACAGATAAGACAGAGAGGCGTAGATTTTAGGGCTGGATAATATGGCCTTAAATTTTCATCGGTATAAAAACACTCATTTCTGTTCATTTATTCTTTGAAGTCGTTATAACATAACTGTATATTTGTGAACACAATCACAGATAATGCTCTAAAAAAATATGCAAATTTAAAATAGCCTTCTTCAAGATGCCAGTTACATAAAAAAGTGTGATTTTTATCACAAAACGTGGTTTATATCACTAAACCTAGATGCCCCATTTATTCATATTCTTCGATTTTTTTCGATCTTTGCCAATGCCCCAGTGAAAAAAAAAGACAGAGAAACAAAATAAATATTAATTCTCACTTCACCCATTTTTAATGCTTTTTTAATCATTGCTAATTCTAATTCATTGCTAAGACGATAAATCTAAATTGTTATCATGTTTATAAATTTATCACAATAACTACAAATGATGTGATAAATGCCCAGCCCTTGTTGATTCTACGATTTGTTTTGATATAATACAAAAAAAAGTCAAATTATTGATTCAGACAAAAGCATAAAAACTGAAATCCTAAGACTGAAAAAGTATTATTTTATAATGATTAAAATAAATATAAATAACTTACAAGATAAATAAGTGCTAGGACAGAAGACTAAGTTAAAGTACTAAATACTTTGAGTGTTTGGAGGTGTTTTCCAAACTGTCTTCAGGTTGGTTTTATTAACATAAATAGGCTGCCAGCATTACCTGGACTGCTTTTCAGAATTCCTGCCACTAATTCAAAAGAAAATGTTGAATATATATATATATTTTTTTCTTTTATAGGGATTCCACTGTATTCCAAAGCAACACACAAAATATGTAATAAACTGTTTTGCATGAATAAATTCTTGAATGATATAGATTTTAGCTTGAAAAGATAGAAAGCAAAATCTTGTTAGAATCAAACAGGGTTTTTGCTCCATGTGGGACACCATACGGCCTAAATACATTTTCTGAATTCAGCATAATTTCTTCCATTTATCTACATCTTATAAAAGCCACCAATTATTACTAATGCTGTACTTAGCAAAGCATCAAACAACTGGTTATTTGATGCATAACACTGATAAAAGGTTATTCTGACAACTTCAAAACTTGAAAAACTGTATTCTGCACAAATAAGCAAATGTATGTAAACTTGCTCCCCCCCGTAGTCCATAAACACACAGATCCCAGTGCCCCGTGACCACGTCATGAATCCCGGCTCAGATTTTGGATCATTTAGCCCTCGGAGCTAAAAGGTGACTCACATATGGCAATGATTGGCATAAATTTGAGCGCGAGTGTGAGTGATTGTGTGATGGGTTCAATGGGCACAAAGGGACCCATTTAAAACAGCTCATCACCCTCGATCCATCCCCCCCCCCTGAGCACACACACACATACACACCCTCACCCCATTTTGCTCTATGCTCCCCATCATTACACAAACACCAGATTCCATCAAAGATCCCTCCGACTCCTCTGAATGCACAGAGCCGGCCAAACATCTCCCAGCCTGGGTCGATCAGTCTGGGCAGAGCCTTAAACAATCCTCCTCACTGTTCGTTCACACCCAACGCCGCTTAAGATGGGGACAGCCTAATGTACCCGATAGCCAGAAATTAGCCATAATATGTGTGAACTGTATCAGATTTCATATAAATGGGCTGCATTAGGATGAACTGGGCAGAGTCTGTTTGGCATGCTGACCATTTCTACAATGAGTCAGCATCTCTGCAGAGCAGCCGCTTCATGGAGACAAACTCATCAGATGTTTGCTTCTGGCTCCCTGTCCTACCAGCATCATATTTACCCACAGGCTTTGTTATGTTTAAGGGCTATCTGTTTGTTTGTTTGTTTGTCATTCTCAAGTGCTTAACGGAGTTCGGATTAATGAAGTGAAGTCCAATTTCCCATATAAAAAAGTTCTTGAAACAATAAACAGAAATATGGAGAATAGCCCTGCAACTATAAGACAATGTTTTCAGAGGATTAGGAGGCTGGAGACAGGCGGCTCTGCCCGGTGACGAGGCACAGAGGAGCAATCTGAACCTTGGTGAGCCGGGCTCAAACCGCTCCTGCCGCACTTGGTTTATGTTAAATTTAAAAAGAATGAGCGTGAGAAACATCTAGAGACAAAACAGAGCAATATGAATGAAATAGATATACAGTAAAATACAGGGAAAATCATCACTTAGATGTAGAACAATTACTTTTCTGTTGCCTTCTTTTATTGAAGATTAATTTTTAAATGCAATATAATTCTGAGAGATCAGTATTACTGAAACACGTCATTTTCATTAACTGAAATTGAATCAACTGGATTAATAACTATATATATTTATATAAATAAATATCCATTTATAAAAATACTCATGTAAACACACCGTGCAATAACCCTTTATAAAGATCCTACAATAAAAAATAAAAAAATGATGTCATATGTGGACACACTGTAAATACTGTATGTCCCATGCACCTTCTTCTCCTTTGACTATTTGAGCAGATGTAACGAGTAAATTCCTCCACTGTGAGACCAATAAAGTCAATCAATTAATTAATCAATAAGATTTTAATTCAAGTTTTTATTACATAGAAGAGCTATTTAAAGAATCTTTACTTTGACGGACTTCCACAGTAACACACAGTAACTCCTTACTAAGCTGTTGAAAAAAGTTTTAGTGGAGAAGCAGTCAAACGTATAGCTCCACATTGTTGGGATCAGTTTCTAGGAATCCAGCTCAAGTGGTAAATTACCCATCCTGGAAAATTAAATCCTGGGTTCGTATCCCAGGATTTCCCTGCTTTGGGGAGTGGCAGCCTAGTGGTAAGGGCATTGCGCTTGGAATCCTGAGGTTCTGAGTTCAAGCCCCACTGCCATTCTGGGTCCCTGAGCAAGAACCTTAACCCCACACTGCTCCCCAAGGGAATGGGTTAAATGCAGAGGGGAGTATATTCAGCCCTTAACCCATCCCCAAGGGGAGTGTCAGTCAAAAAAAACCTGACAACATCCATTTTTTTTTTCTTACTGAGAGGACATCTCCGAACTTGCCTTAAGTGTGTCGCAGTGAGCTTATCACATATATTTTTGAATTATGTCCAGTTTTGAAGCATGGTCTGCACCATGTTATTCCACGCCACAACGCAAGAGGGACAATCACAAACTAACTGTAGGGCGAAAAAGAGCAGGGATCCAGGTGGAAAAAAGGGTCCTAGAGTTCTCGCTCACCTCGCTCTTCAAGCTGGTCCATCTTCACGAGTCATTTTCCACAATGGTAGTCAAACAAACCAAAACAAGCCGGTAAGGTACTAAAAAGGAAATATGGATAGAGTAGAGAGGATATGGGTTTTACCAATCAGAGGCCTCCTGTCTGCAACACTGTCTGCAGCAGAGAGTCTGCGACAGGGGCGGGGGCACATTTGCATTCACTGTGACACACACAGACGACCTGGTTTCTGAGTATAAATCGGCCTTTCATTTCGTTGCTCAGTACTTGTGACAGAGTAATGACTATAAAACGCTGGAGAAGAAAAAACAATAAAAATATGGATATAAACAAATAATCGGCCTATGAAAAATTGTCAAAAAGGGTTGACAAGATCATAATCTGATCCATCCAATTAACTGAAAACTACCCTTTAGACCAGAGGTGTCCAGAGTCAGTCCTGAAGGGCTGGTGGCATGCCTTTTTTTAAATGCTTCCTTGCTATAACAAACCGGAATCAGATGGTTGCAGTGCAACAGAAGCCTGTGATCAGCCATAGACTGAAATCATGTGCGCTGTAGCAGAGACAAATCTAAATGGAGGACAGTGGCCTTCGAGCAACAAAGGCAGTCCTTTTGGTGTTGTAGTTGAGCCACCATCCAGAAGGGGGGGTGATGCTCATCTTTAAGTGGAACCAGACCTTTAATCAGGCCAGAGAAATCATCATGCTGAAAGAATGCCAGAACAGAAAGGTGAAACGATCCATGCGGAGTCTGGATTATTTAGCACCGTTTAATAGCTTCAAGCATGTAGACAAAAATTAATGTGATTCATCCTTCAAATATAAAAATTCCACAAGCTCCTCAGGTTAAAGCCTAAATATAGCCCAAACTGCTGTGCTGCAAGTCAGAGAAGCATCAACTTCCCAACATAAAAACTATAAATTTGCAAAGAGAGTGAGGGATGCAATGACAAAAAAGTGTGAAGTATAACTAACATGACAAAAAAAGACATGATACCAATAATCATGGGTGATTTTCAGGGTTTTTGTGAGTTAATGAACAGTGCGTCCAAGTGACTTTACATCTCTGTTCATAGGGGATTACCTCCAATACTTTCTCCTAAGTAGTGTTAAATATATCTTATTTTTTTGGATTCACTAACCTAATAGGTTCTTGTCTCATTATATCTTATTTTACAACAAATTGTAAAAATTCTAAATTCAGAATATTGTAAAAGAAAATTTGCACATACTGTTATGAAAAGACTGAAAAAAAACAAAAAACTTTGGTTTTAAAGAAAATGGCTGTTTAATATATTTGTAGTCGATTGATAATAGTCATCAACCTCGAATCGACTCATTAATCAATAAATTGCATCCCTACTCACACAAAAAACAAAAACAAAGAAAAAACACATTATTCTCTACTTCTTCATCTCTGTCCCAGACCTAACTCCTACAGAAAAGTGTTGGGCTGGGCTACTGTCATCTTGACATAACACTGCATTTCTTAAGTGTTCAATTAATTGATTTTTGTTTAATTTCTTCACTAATGAGTTTTTGACCTGATTTTAAATTTCAGTCTTTCTGTTCGCAGCCTTAGGCCCCGTCCACACGAAGACGAACCCTGGCCTAAACGCACAGATTTTTCACCAAACCAGCCTCTCATCCACACGAAGCCGGCGTTTCGGGGGTCTGTAAACGATCTTTTTTTTATTCAGCCTTCAGAGTGGAAAGATTTCAAAAAGCCGTTTTCGCGTTTCCATCTTTACGCCCTAACCGCATATTTTTTTTACACGCATGCGTCATAGCGTCGCCTCTAAACACGCATGCGCGACCAGTATCACAACAACAATGGCGCCGTTGCTAATGCTACTCACCCTGCTGTCGGGCTTACAACAGAATCTTCTTCTTCTGGAATATCTCCAGGAAGAACAGAGCAATATCGACGACATAGTTCAGCACCTGAATTTCACTTAACCACGAAAATGGACCCGCAGGGCAACCATGTATAAATATTAGTGCACATGCCCAACATTTCGTCACTTATTTTTGCTTTGGCACCACAGCGCCACTTACAGGCCTGGCATACATTTTGCAGCGTTTTCATGCATTCGTGTGGACGCTCACATTTATTTTACGTCTCCGTCTTTACGGCAAACGTTTTGGAAAATATCAGCGTTTCGTGTTCGTTTTGACTTCGTGTGGACGGGGCCTTAATCACTTCCCTGAGGTTCAGTTGTTGCGTCTGTGTCGTCCAGACCGACTGGGTCACAGGAACCCCAGTGAGAAGACTGCAGGCCTGGTGGATGTTAGCAGGCTTGAGGTTACCAGGTGGGGGACAATACAGAGACTGCAAATCTAGGGGTGGGTGAGAGTGAGTTTGTCCCCCGCCCTCCATCACTCAATTCACCCCAAGCTCTGTGGACCAGCCGTACTGAGGAAAAGCCTCAGAAAACACAACCCACCACATTCCACCAAAACAAACAAGCAGGGCCACCCAAATTTTTCAATTAGAGCCCCAGGAGGGGACAGGAAATGGATCAGTGTAGCCGTGCCCCTGTGCTTCCCCTCCCCACCTTCTTCTCTCTGACTTTGGGAAAGCGAAGGAGAAGGTGAGACAAAGTGCTCTAAGTGTGGCCCCGCTAACATGGACATAAACACAAATCATGGACATTTCTCGGACACAGCGCCAGCTTGCTGTTAGCTTGTCAATCATCTACTCTCTTTCACTCTAACGTCCAATCAGTCTGTTGAGCAAACAGACATGCAGAAGTACTGTTTTCCCTGCACAAACCTATTTAATAAGATTATGCTACAGCAATATTCCACTAAGGAACACAAAAGAGGATTAAAGAAGCACAAAAAATGTTGAGATTGAAAACACTGCATTTAATATGTTTAAAAAAAACAGACATTTTTTTGGAATAACTTAATTAAAGAGTTCATAGCAGGAACCAAGATCACAGTACAGAGTGCTGTTTTCAAAAGAAGGTGTTACTGCTCTGTTTCTAAAATGGATAAAAACTTAAAGTACATACATCTTGTCTTTTGTGGAAATATTTTTCACCAGTTCAACTTCAATGACAATGAGGAGGAGGCAACACAATGACGTAATTAAACTTAGTAATTTTTTATAAACAGATCTATTAACGAGCAAATTAATCCGTAGAAGGAATAACTTAAAAAAAATCAGGAAAGCGGTAAGGATAAATCACAACAGCTGTGTAGTGTTACCTAAAATTATGTTAGTTTATAGTGTGTGCTAGGGCTGGGTGATAAACCGGATTTTTACCGTTACCGTCATTCACTGCGATAACCCACGCAAATTTGCTGATGTCGGTAAATCCGTTAAATTAGTTGGTAAATAATTGTGCTGTTTTTCCTCTTTGCGCTAGTGGCTGGTGTTCCCTTCCACAGCAGCAGGTGGGGAATCACGTCACTCCACCAATCCAGTCAAAAAGTAAAAAAATAGAAAGGTGAAGAGTCACTGATCGCATAAATACAGACCAGTGGGATGAGCCCAGTGAAGAAGCGCCTAACGCAACTGTTAACGAAATTACATCAGCCAATCCTGTGGAGCCTAGCGAAAGCAGAGAAGAAGTCGAGAGTGCATTGTCAGAGTTGAGTGCGCGGCAGACGGGTTTTGAGCGAGGGTGTGCAAGTTTAAACAATGCACATTCGGTGGCCCCAAAATTACTCCATAGATATTGAGAAAAAGAACACGAAATCAAAGTTTGTCTGAAAACTGTTGGGACTACACAAAGTAACACATCCAACGTCTTCCACCTACACTGGAAAAATTATCTAAAAATAAGCAACAATTTCTTAAATTAAGTATATTTACTCTTAGTTTGAGTAGGCAAATGAGATGATCTGCCAATGGAATGAGTATTTTTAACTGTTAAAATAAGATATTTAGATAAAATGCACTTGAAATAAGACAGTAAATAAGATGGTAAATGGTAAATGGCATGTACTTATATAGCGCCTTTTTTTCAAGTCAGGAGACTTGACCAAAGCGCTTTACACTACATTCATTCACCCATTCACGTACACACTCACACACTGATGGTGGCAAGCTACATTGTAGCCACAGCTGCCCTGGGGCTCACGGACAGAAGCGGGGCTGTCGTACACTGGCGCCACCGGGCCCTCTGACCACCATCAGTAGACAATGCAGGTGAAGTGTCTTGCCCAAGGACACAACGACACTGAAAGACACGTGAACCGTCAATCCTTCGATTTCAGGGCAAACTTCTACATCCAACGCCACTGTCGCCCAATGCAATTGTGTTTTCTTATTCTAAAGGTAAATCATCTTGCTCCTTTGGCAAAAATTCTCTTTTACCTCCTAAATTCAAGAACAAATGCACTTATTTTAAGAAAAAAATGACTTATCTAGATATTGATTCTTTCCAGTGTACAGCACAGCCACACTGTTGAGCTCAAAGATTTGCTAAAAGCTCTGTTACCTTTGCGCAAAAATGTTCAATGAATATTTAAACCTGAATGGTACAAGACTTTAATATTTAATTGAAAATACTATTCAATGTGATTTATTCAATAACTAACTTATAAAGCTGCATTTCCTGTACATGCCTTTATTTCTAATAGAGGAGCCAGAGCAGTTATCGTTATCGAGGTAAAACTGCCTCCATTTCATCGTGATGTTGATTTGAGGTCATATTGCTCAGCCCTAGTGTGACCTAAAATTAAAGTTTTGTTTAAATGTTTTATTTTATCTTACACAGCTGAGAGACCAAACATCCACAAAAAGAACTTAAAAGTCTGCATAACATTAATCCCAACTTAAAAATACACTAGGGAAACACCAAAAAGCTGGCAATCAAAATACTAAATATAGCAAACAGTATTACTAGTTAAATAAAAGGATGGCAGTTGCATCAACACTACTGTATAAACTTATTCACAAATCTCAGCAGTTACACCCAGCTACAGCTCTTAGTGTGTAGCTGGGTGCAATGATACAGTGTATGCCCGGCTTTAATTAACATCTCTGTGGGATAATGTCTGCCACCCCATGCATGAAGCTGATGCTGAACTGGAGAGTTCCTTTACTGACAGACTGCTGCACCCTAAACGCACCATGGTGCAATATCAAAGATCCTTCCCTCCAGCAGGTGTAAAACTCTATAACCACCACTGTTCCCAACAACCTCAATAAGTTGTTACATTCATGCTATTTTGCACAGTTTCTACCTTAGTCAGTTAAATAATATGCTGCTGTCATTTTGCAAACCTCTGATGTTGCTGCCATTCTGAAATATCCATGTCCATATGTGTATATTGATTAGTTATACTAAAGGTGCACAGTTTTTATATTGCACAATTTGCTCACTTGGAACAACCAAACCCCTAAAATCTTTTGGCTAAATAAATTTGGTGAGGTTCCCCTTGTTTCCAGCTTCCACTCTCTGACACCAGTCTGATTTAAGGGTGTGCAAAATAATCGTCAAATCGATGCATCGTGATTCTAATTTTTGTGATCTACTGAATCGATTCTTGAAGGCAAGAATCGATTATAAAAAATAAAAAAAATGAACAAATAAAATACATTAATGGTTGGCGCACATCAATCAAACCAAGTGGAATACCACTTCCAGTCCAGCAGATGTCGCTGCGGATGTGTTGACGCCTGCTGCTTTGTGTTGCAAGCATGTCCGGCCTTGGGATACTGAGAAGAGTCATTCGTAAACAAAATATGGAGGAGACTGAGAAAATTCGCCCCCCAGCTCCATCACATTTCAAGTCAGATGCTTGGATGCATTTTGGCTTTAAAAACAAAGAAGGTAAAAACGAAATTGATATGACGCACGTAATTTCCAAAAGGGGAAATGTCTTACATTTGAATGTTTTCATTTAATTGGTTTAAAAGACCACTGAGGCCATGTAAATGGCACTGATTATCCTCATTTTGTTATTTTAAGTTTGATGAATCCTAAGATCTTTTTGTTAGTGTGTCCACGCCAGTAATAGTAATATTTCTGTCCAGTATTTGTTTTCATGACAACACCTCCAAAAGTAATTTCAATAAATACAGCTATGTATGAATTCAGTTGCTTTCAGTTATGTATCAATTGAAGACACTATCCAGATCATACACATCCAGTCAGCCACTGGTAAGGGCTGTATCTTTTTCTTACAGTGTTCAGTGAAAATATCCCAATGCATCGCAATATTTCAAGTATCGTGATGCATCGTGATAGAATCGCATCGTGGCATGTGAATCGTGATTCGAATCGAATCGTGACTTCTTTGCCAATACCCACCCCTAGTCTGAGTACACAGTGCATAGTGAGTAGTATAGTAAGTGCATAGGGAGTAGTATAGTAAGCAGAACATGCTGAATCGTGCTAAATGTGCTAACAGCAGCAGTTCTGAAGTCGAATTCACTGCGAAAGAAAGAAAAAAAGAAAATAAAACATTTAATTTTGATTTAATTTCACTTTGAATGTTGGGACAAATTGGGTTTTTAAATGTGAAAGAATTGAAATGCAATCTGCACTGCCTCTCTGAAAAGCTTTAATATATTTCTGCGTGTTTTCCGGTTCTTTTTAAGCACCCCGCCGAAATAAAAGTGGACCGTTAACGTCTTGTACAAATTATTAATGTGTTTTGTGACACACACAACGTCCACAGACCTTCCATTTTCATTCAGTTTGACACAGTCTAGGACAGTTAACTATTCGGTCAAGTTTCGTAACCTCAAAGCAAAACAAGGCATACAAATCCTCCACTTATTTACATCCACAGTTACGTTCTGGGCAGCCAATATCAAACCTCAAGACAATTCAGAGATTAATTAAAGTTAATAACATAAAAATCAGTCGCTTTGATAACTAAAATGACAGCTAATGTTAGCCCTAGCTAACATCCGCTAATAGGTCCATTTCATGTCAAAGAAGAGAAACGCTGACTGCCCTTCACCTTCACCTAACTCTTAAATCTGTTTACACTATTTATTAATCTAACAATATATTAATCGTAACAGTATAAGCAAACATGAAAGAAATATTTAGGAAATGGGAACTCACAGCACGAACAAGGTTTCTCTGCAAAGGCAACTTCCTGTTTCCTGCAAAAACATCCGGTCAAATCCTTCAAAATAAAATCGAATAAAACAGACTCATTAGGGTTTTGATACATACTGTATTTAGACTAATTAAAATAAGATGAAGTAGAGATCTTTGTATGTACTTTAAGTGATTTAATTATACTACTAAAATGTATAGAACTGAATAAGCTGCATATTTTTAGTTTCATACATTATATATATATATATATATATATATATATATATATATATATATATATATATATATATATATATATATATATATATATATATATATCTGTGCGACTGGAAAGACAATCTGCATTTTTTTTCTGGAGAGTCTGATGTCCTTTTTGCAAGAACGCTGGAGCCCAGTGGGAGTCCTGCTCTTTCCTCATTTCTCTTTTCACGGTGCATCACTGAGGTATTTCCACTTGTTCTGGGAAAGTCGCAGCATCATTAGAAATGCAACGGAGACCACCCAGGCTCACATTGGAGCACTGATACCATTACATTTATCTCACCAAATTGTGCAGGGCAGAAAGACTTTCTGTGATAAGGCAAGGCCCAGTCCCCAAGGAAACCATATTGTCCAATTACATGCAGTAATCTGATAATTGAGGGATCAAACTGTGACTTGGGAGTTTGCACAGATGCTGATGTCACACAGAGGCTGTTTGTCTACATAAACATCTACTTAACAGAAATGATGATGGAAGATTTTGATCTTATTCTCAGTGGTACAGCAATTGCCAGTGAATAAGAGCATCGGTGGTATATCACACATATCTTGTGGTGAAGCTGCAATCTCATGTAGGTCTATTTTACTTTACATTCATACCCAATAAACTATATTGCACTGCATTTTATTGTGTTGAAATACCAGACCTCCTTGTATTGAATTGGGATTTTATATGATGAATACAATGAAAATAACAAATCATTGATTCAAGAGGACTAAAAAAGAAGCATTGTTTTTTTTAGACCACAATAATTTCAGCTTTTGAAGATCTAGCACCATTTAATTAAGTGTCTAAAACTGGAAAGTGTGGTATAGCTTTGGAGGGTTTGCAGAGATTTGGTGCTCAAGTGTATTCTGGTGTTAGGCCAATCTTTAGTTATACACTCTTCCAAGATAAGGCTGAATGAATGAAAGTCTGACAAGAGGAACTTTTGCAGGCAGAAAGCCATAAGAGCTTATATAGGGGACACATCAAATATGCGGGGGAGAATACTAGAATATTATTTCCAGGCAAAGAGAAAATGCTGTGTCTTAGAAAAAAATAACATAGTGCACCAGCTTGAGAACATGATCTACTTAATGACAGAAGGAAGTGGCAGCTTTACTTCACAGTGAAAAAATTAAATCTAAATAAGTATTTTTTTTTCTTAAAATAATTGCATTTTTTCTTGATTTGAGGAGGGAAGTGAGATATTTTGCCAATGGAACAAGACAATTTACATAATAAAAAAAATTTGCATTGTCTTATTTCAAGTGCAATATATCTAATTATCTTATTTTAAGAGTAAACTAATTCCATTGGTAATTCATCTTATTTACCTACTAAAATTAAGGGTAAATACACTTAATTTAGAATTTTTTTTACTTTATTTCTAGATCGTTTTCTGCAGTGCAACACAGATAAACTGGTTAGGTTTGATGAAAAATTAGCAAAGCTAAATACAGGAAAATCCTCAATTACAGAATAAAGTCCTCTGGTTCTTCTTCTAGCAGTAAGCTCACCCTAAATGGACACTTTGTTACCAACATATCAAAAAAGTATATAAATCCTTTCTTTGGTCACATCACTAAGGCTCAATAAAGGTTGTTCTTGTAATTGACAAAATGGTATAACAATCAAGGGATATACTAACTTTGCTATGAAATATTGCATAGTAATGGAATAGTAATAAAGACATTTAGCCTTGCATGTTTGAAACCTTTTGAAGTGATTGTACTATCATAGTTTTCCGGGCTTTGGAGAGGTCTTCCATTTCTTTTTTTCTTTCTTTTTTTTTTTTTGCTTGTGGCTAATTTTTCTTCCAAATTGACCACTGTATTTGCAGCTAGAGATGCACTGATCCAGTTTTTTCTGATCCAATCTACGCTAAGAGTATCGGTCAAAATCCACTCCTGATCTGTTTCAACTGTTGGGTGAATTAACCATATATTTTACCATGTGAGTGAAGGCTTTAGCCTTAACATAAACTTCGTTAAAAAAGGTATAAAATTCACAGAAATATATATGTACTTTATGTTATTTCCTAAAAAATAAGCAACAAAAAGAAAGAAATAATGGTTCCATGTAAAGTGCACAGGATTTAATCTCTGATATTCAATATTAAATCACCGATATCCGATCCAGCTATCAGTCAGTACAGGTATTGATCGGTGCATCTTTAGTTGCAGCTTTCTTTATAAGTAGGACTGCAAAACATATGGAATCCAAAAGTTGCCCTGAAAAAAACCTTAATGTGTGTTGTAGTGGTTGCTGCAGATTTTAGCATCCAAAATATTAAATTTAAGAAGGGTTAATAAAAACATTCTACAATTGCATATATTCCTAATATCTTATAAATCTATTTATGATTGATCTCATTTAAATGTTGTCAGAACTTTACATTTGAACTTATCAAATTAAAACTGTTATCTTAAAAAGCCATTTTGAAGGAAACTTTTGATTTCAGGTTCTTGTGTTTTTGAGACAGCAAAGACTTCTTTTGGAACAGGTGCCCAGGTCGCTCCAAAGGGCCACTTTTGCCATCTTAGACTTACCTTGACCTCTCTCACCCCAGTCTAATCCGCACCCCGTAATGGCACATGCTGCGCTGGCAATGCTGCTCATCCCTCAGTCCTATTGTTCATTGTTTGTCTCCTCTAGTTTTTCCCATGGGCCCCTGGCCAGTAAGAGGAAAAGGTCACTGTAAATATTACACTGAAATCCCCCCTCCCTCTACACGCCGCTCCTGAAGATGGAACAGACTAGCAGTGGGTGAGCACTTCCTTCCTGCACAGGGCATTGCAACTGTAACACATCAAACATGCAGGGATCCTTCAGTGTCAGAGATGGCTGCAGAGAGACTACATGCTCTCTGTTTACATTGCATTAACCTGGGGGGTCCCAACCTTGGTAAAGAAGATTATAGAATTACTAAGGAATGTGCAAATACCCTCTCACATTTGAATCCTCAATTATCCATCACATTAAAATACCAAATATGAATCTTTTTGGTGTCCGTAATGTGTCTTGCACAAAAATGTAAAAATATGTATTCCTAAAAAACGTACCATAGCTGAAGTACACTTACCCATGTGTGGTTAATCTGTACCCCTGTAGTGCTGCTGTTAATATAAGGCATGAGGATTTTAAATAAACCTCTGATATTTGGTTTGTTTTGCTTCTGAGTGCTGCTCTATCTCTCGTAGCTCTCTTTTCCTGGAGAATCTGGGCTCAGGAAATCCAGGCCTGTGCCAGGCTTAGCTTGGAAAAGCATCCAGATGAACAAAATGCAGGAATTAAGAAGAAAGGAGAGCCTTGCAGTCCGAGTGCTGACACATTATTTGCCTCAAGCAAAGTAAAATATGGTGAAAAGATATATAAACATATATGAGATTAAATATCATTGAGGTGGATCTCTTCATTTAAGACAAGTAGATCTTGCAAAAAGTGTGTTTTTCTTTTAAAATTAACACCCTTTTATGAAATATATCATCCTTTTATTTATGTGTATATATTTTTTAAAATCCTCTTTTTGCCATTAAATGCAAACAATACCCTTATATCTTTCATAAAACAATAACATAAAAAATCAGACTAATTCTGGTTCAGAGTTAAGGATGTGGCCATAATGGGCTATTGCTCAAAGCCCCAAAAATCCAGAGCTTCTAAGAGCCCAGAGGGTCCACAGTGTAATATATCAAAATATTTAACCCCTTATGAAGCTCTACTGATTTTATGCTAGAGATTCACTTAAAAGTAATCAAGACTAAATAAAAATTTATTTGACTAGACAAAAAGTATGATTTTTTTTTACTATAGGGAAAAACAATCAACAAAATTTTGTTGGCATCCAGTTTTTAATATTTATGATTTTTAATTGATGATCAGTTGTCTTTTAAGGAACATTCTGCATTCTGCTAAAAAAAAAAAAAAACTGAAATTTCTGTTAGGATTTTATTATATACTGAAAAAAATAATACAACCGTTTTTGGCATTTATATTTATTTATTTATTTATTTATTCATATATAGTTACTTTAACACAGTTGTTTCATGTTAGCTGGGTAAGACATAAAAGAAATGTATTACTAACTAAATATAACTAAGTAATGCCAAAAGCAGTTGCATTATTTTTTTCAGTGTAGAAATAAGTTCTGTTTTTCTTTTTGTGTAAAAAGGAAACTGGTGAAAACAGCCTTCTTATCTGTTATTGGCTAAGGAGATGTGTTTTATATAAATTGCTTCTGCGTACCGTCTTAAAAGACTGGATAAGGTGTACTATGGGATGCTAAGATTTATTTCCAGCTGTCGTCCATTTACCCACCATTGTGATCTTCACTACAAAGTAAACTGGCCCTCACTCTCTGCCTGACGCCTCACTCCCTGCTATGTCTTTTATCTAACTATTATCGGTGCTCTTCCATCATATTTGACAAGTCCTTTAACAAGAAAGCAAGGATGTTATAATAATAATTTTTTGTTTTATATGCCTTTTATGTGTTTTATATTCTTTACCAAGTCTCTCTTGCTAAATAGATTTTAGATCTCAATGGGACTAACTTGCTTAAATAAATGCTAAATAAAAAATTATGAAAAAGGGATAAGCACATATCCATCTTTTACCACTTGTCTGACATGGTTGCCATGGCTGGTGCCTGTTTCCAACAGTCTATGGGCAAAAGACGGGCACATCCTGGAGAGGTCACCACTCCATTGCAGGGCAACATAGAGATGTATAACCATGCATACACACTCTTATACATAAGGAATAATGAGATTTTTATATTTTACAGATATCCCATCAAATTACAGTGATTGTGCTTCCTTATGAAACTAACCAGATTAACATTATTTTTTTAAACTGTTCTTTTGCAGCTGTAACACAACAGCAATGCCATATATAACCTAATTCACATGTCTTGTCTAATAATAAATTTAAAAAAGGATATTTTTTTATGACAGATACCCTCCAAATGCTGAACATTTCAAATAATAATATGAATTTAAATGCAATTTCCTCCCCAACCTCCACCCCAGACTTCAGAAACAAATCTAGATCACACAGGGATATAGTCAGACAGGGCGTTTTCTGATCAGCAAGTAAAGAATGAAAGGATCTGGAAGAACTTCAGCAGGGATGTGAGAGATTTTCAGAAAGAGAAAATTTGAGGGTCAGAGAGGGTATAAAGGGGCATTTTCCCAAATATGTTCAGGCTTTTACCACCCAGGTTACCATAACATGTTCCCTGCCTTCTCATAACAGCTCTCCTTCAGCCCCCCCCCCCCCCCCCCAGGCCAGACAACAGGCTACTGTGTCTCAGGGGGCGCAGTCCGGATCAGTTCTAGGGGCTTTAGAGAAACTCTCTGGGAAAAAAGGGGGGCTTAACAAGCAAAATAAGAAGAAAACAAAACAGGAAAAAGAACACCCAGAATTATATCTTCGTAAATATCTTTTTTCCCCTAAATGTTTGGTTTGTAGGTGGACTTTGTTGCTCATCCCTCTTTAAGAAGAGAGGAAACTGATTTCACGCAGCTCAGCAAGCTGAAGCCATGGAAGCGTGATTTGATGTGGCAGTCAGAATATATTCAGGTCCTTATTTTTGTTTATAAACAGGTGGAGGTGGTTACAGTTATTTATGCTTTGGATTTGGCTCAGGCTAATTGTAATCAGCAGGAAAGCAGGAGAAATTAGACACTGACCGGGGTGATGTCATGGATGCTGCTTTTTATTCTTGCAAGGTTTACTGGCATCATGCTGCCATTCTTTCACATCCGATCAGATACATTTTTACTGGTAAATATTTTAATGCAATCCTTTAGAGAAAATTACATCATTCTTTGTATATTTTATTTCCAAGGGGTATCTTGTCCAGTTAATTGTCAATGTGGGGTTTAATTCATTCTAAATAAATTATAGTGAGTTTGGTTTGAAATAGTTTCATGAAAGGCTGTGATTTCCAAACATTAATATTTCTGGATTATATGAAACCTATTGTTAGTGACATTAAAGAATTATTGTACAAAACACAGATTCAAATAAAACTTGACATTGAGTGAAATTAAAATAAAATCATGTGAAAGGAAGAGATGGGCTTTACTTTCCTGAGCCTTCTAAAGCCACACATGGGTTTTCTATCTCAGTGAACATTAACCAGACTTATTGGGAAGAACAGCGGCTCCCAAACCTAATATTTAATAATATTTCCTCATTGCTGTTGCCAAATTTGTGCCGAAGAGGATTAAAGCCCTTATGAGTCCTGAGTGTTTCTGCAATCCAAAAATGTTCTCCACAAAAAAAAAAAAAAAGATGTTGCAATAACCACCAGAAGGGGGCGCCCAAGAATTTCATTTAAGACGTTGATGCAGATGTTGGGATAAACGTTTGGTAAACGATTAAGGAAAAAAAAAAAAACATGAGCAACTGAGCAAAGCTTTTAAAGGTTTTGCTAAGGAATACATTTTAAGATAAATTTTGAAATAAATTGAGTCTGATATCTTATTAAAATGACTAAAACAATGAAAATAATCATTAGAGAAACTGTACCTAGATTGAAAAGAAATCATATGAAAAGCATCCTGATGCTGAGGAATGAGAGGTTCCTGACTATTTATCTAGATAATTTTGATGCTGTAATTGTAAATAAATTTACTGTAACCAAGAGCAGTCGATATAAAAAGCAAAACAAAAAACTTCCAGATTCTTTAAAACTAAAATCAGTGCATTTTATACCACAAGATTTCAGTCATTCCTGCTCTGAAATAAAAGTGATCATGTTAATTGGATAACAGTTATAACATATGCAACAGAAACAGAAAAAAAACAAGAAGCTTAAGCTTTTTAAGATTAAAATGAATTTAAGAGATATACATTCATATGGGATCTGCTGCCTAATTTAGCTTTTGGAAATTCAATATTCTAGCTTCTTGTAAAACTTGCCTTTATCATGAGCTTTTTAAAGGAAGTTCACTGAAAATGATATAAGTTTACTGTGGCATTAAAATACAAATGAGAAATACAAAATTAAAGAGACAATAAACAAACAAAATCATAGATAGCAAAGTAAAAAGATTGGACTAAAATATGCTAATTTAATGAACACGATATGAAAAAAATTAAGAAGAAATGTGAAATATTTCAGTGGCTTCATCACATTTGTATTTAGCTTAATCATTTAAAGAAATGTGTATGATTTTAAAGATTCTATATAAGATTAAATTTATTTGAGTTGTTAAAACATGATACAAATTAACAGACAAATAATGTTTATATATCTATCTATCTATCTATCTATCTATCTATCTATCTATCTATCTATCTATAGAAATTCTGTTCTGGGAGATTATCAAGATCGCTGAAAAAGCAAAATAAAACGCTAATATAATGCTTTAAGAACAGTCTTTTTTTGGTCATTCTTTCAACTAATCTTTAGATGGTACAATAAATGTCTGTAGATTAAGTTGATCATGAGAATCTTGGGATGTTTCTCAATGCAGCACAAAAAAGTTAATAACAAACTAAAATCAGTTGCATAATGAAATAAATAAATATTTTCTTTGTGTGTGATATACAATTGTATTAAGCTGTTTTATCCAGGCACTATTAAATAAATCTCCGGGAAACCAAATGCCTTCAGATGTCACCTAATGAAGACAACAGACTCCTGTGAAATCTTCAGAGGTTTGTAAATGAACATTAGAGAACAAGCAGCGTCGTGAAGGTTCAGACACACGCCAGTCAGTTCAGGGGTAAGGTTGTAAAGGGCATTATGCAGAAAATAATGTCTTCATGAGAAATTGGCATATTACTTAGGTGAAAAAATTATGTCAACAGGATATATGTATTTTAGAAACAATAGCAATCATGTCGAGGAAAAGAAGGCATATGGACAGAGAAGAAGCAAAAGTAAAGATTTCTCACTCATATGTAAGATTGAGATGATTTGTGCAATCCCAAACATGAATGATCCCCATCTTTAAACATTGTGGTATTGCCACATTGCATTGGAAAGGCTTGTCTTTAGCAGGGTGAAAGTGGGAAGATGCATGATGCTAGATACAGGGAAATCCCTCAGCAGAACCAGAAGCCTAAAGCATGCTGATGTATTAAAATACATTTGGAATTTTGTTGCATGACTTGAACGTTACAGATGCTCACCATCCAATGTGGCTGAGCTTGAGGTATTTTGGGCAGAAAACATGATTTGTAATAAATAACTGAAAAAAAAAATGGCTGAGAGTTACCTCAAAAGAGACATTAAACTGCAGCAAAAGGAGAATGATTCAACAAGCAGTGAATGGGGATGCCTATTTGTATTCGTAAACCAATATGTTAAAAGTTTTGCTTTTTGTTTTAAGATATTGTAATATTTTATGGTGGTTACCAAACAAATGTACTAAAATACCCTGAAGCTGTGTATAAATCATCACAGTATGTGAAGGGTGTATGTCATCATATAGAGATGCATATCTTCCAAGAAATGGCGGACAGGGTCAAACAAATACACCATATTTGAAACCAATACATTTCTGAGTAACTTTACGCATTCATGCTTCTGTTTTAGAGTGTATGTATACATAAATACATTTTATGTTTGCATGAGGCTGTGTCTGGGGGTGGTGAGTTGAAGCAGGGTAGCTGTTTGTAGTAAAAGCAGTGATAAAAGGAGACACAAAGAGGATACTAAACACAAACCACTCTTTGAAGTGGAGAATGAATGATTCCACCCAAACCAACCATACATTGGTATATTTGCCATCAGGTTTGATTAGGAAATCATTTGGGAATGCAGAAACTATAAATTGTGGTATTGATGACCTGAAGGCGCTGAGAGGTTTCCTGTGTCTAAGTGGACACTATGAGGTAGCGGTGCGTACAGGAAGGGGAACAGCATACATGAAGTTCAGAGGAAGGCGTGTTGCAGCTATAGGATCTTCCAAAAAGGTGCCTTCAGTGCAAACTGAGGTCAGTTTCAGCCGAGTGGGCCTTTCAGCTTTGATCCTTGAGCCGAATGGGATAAAAGACATCCTGCTTCCCTTGTTAAGGAGAACCGGGAATCGGGTGGAGAGGTTGTGTGTTTTTGTATGTGAGTGTCGGGAGGGAAAAGGGAATGACCTGATAAACTCCATTTAATTGCTAAGAAAACCTTTAATCTCTCACCTCTCCACTGGTAAACTCCACTTATTACCCCGCCTCTGCTTTCTTCCAGCTAGTATGAACGCTGATGGGCATCATTATTATTCATGCTTTGTCTGTCTATCTGTTCTTCCCTGTCTCCTCTGTTGCTCTGCTTTGCAGTTCATTCAAAATCTAAACTTTGATCCTCCCACGAACTGTTCGACTCTGGACCAGATCCCCGAAGCAATCCTCTGTTTGCATGAGTGTTTGTGCTTTCACATGCAAATCTTTTCAGTCATCATTCACCAAATTATAAAGGAAAAATATCTATTACATAAAAGGATTACACTTAGTTTGATTCATTCTATTTTTATCCATATGGATTGGGAGCCAGTTTTTACTACCAAAGTATGTTTCTGCACTTTTAATAGCTTTACAGTTCTTTAACAAACAAGTTGACTCTAAGTTTAGCCCAAACTATATATGCCAATTCTCTCCTTGCTTGAAGATAAAGTTTACCTAAATCTAATATATAATCAACTGGTTTCTGCCTCTCTGAACTTGGAGACTACTATTTTTTACGCCTTAAAGTAAAAGTGACAATTGTAACCTCTCTAGGCTTTTTTAAGAAGTTCCAGTTCCTGACCCAGCAACATTTTATGCCATATTATTTTCATGGTTAATACTCTTTTTTTAATATTCTTATTTAATATACTTATATTGGAATGTTTTTCACAGCTCTTAAAACCATAGAGCAGAGTTCCCTTTCTTTTTCCTATGAGCTGTCAGTCGACTAATGGCTGACTGAGGCGGAAACATTTTCAACCTGGTCTCCTAAATTAATTGGATCAATTATTAATTAGATTACCGTAACAGAAACATTTAATGAATAGCAAAACTGCTTTGAATCAAACTAGAAACATTTGCACACCTATTAGCAAACTAAACAGCCCACTAAAAGCAACATTATCAGGCTGGTGATTAGCTAATATGGGGATATTTAGCTCATAAAGTTAATTCACAAACTGAAATAAAGATAATAGAATAGAAAATCCCTTTAATGTCCCACAATGGGGAAATTCTGGTGTTTACAGCAGCAAAAAGATTATAGTAAAAGTGGACACATCCACAAATGTGGACCGTAGAAAAAAAATAAAAATAACATAATAGTGAAGAGTTAAAAACATAAACAAATAATATACTGTACTGTAAAGTGATTTACAATACAAATACTGAGAACCTGGAGAATAAATAACCAATATACAGCTGTAGACATGTTTACAGTAATGGATATTTGAAAATAGCAGCAACATCAGGGATGGGCGAAATGACAGCAGCATGTTATTTTAATCTCAAAAACTCACACGGAGAGAAAAGACAATTAGAAGAAATTTATTGATACAATTACAATTATAGGAAACATAGAGCTGAATTTTGATTGATATGCATGAACAGGAGTAAAGAACAGGGCTGTTTCCTCCCCAGGCCTGAAACTGGTGGTGGAGTGGAGATAGATGAAGTTGGTCAGTCTATAGACTGCTGGTTGGCGAGACGGTATGCTGAGCTTTATGGGGTTGAGAGAACCTGTCAATGATGAGCAAGCATGAAGCGACAGTGGAGAGGAAAACTCCCCATTGGGAAGAAACCTCTGGCAGAACCAAGCTCAACATGGCGGTCTTCTGCTGGACCGGGTGAGATGAAGCAGGGAACGCAGTAAGATTCCGGGAGGAATGAAACTCTGATGAAGTTTTAGCTAGGATGGTGAAGGAGGGGCTGGAGGTGGGTTGAAACGGGGTCATCTGATTTGAAGTCACACAGCGCAACCAGCGCCTGCACTCAAGGTAGCAGACGAGTTGCGGATCGGAGACCTTTTAAGATGAACTTTGGATGCTGATTGGTTTTCATGGAGGCGTGGTTCAAATCTGATTGGCTGTGTCGTAGGCGGATGAAGGCGAATTACCAGTTTATTTAGTTGAACTTCCGCCTAGACTCCATTTTACTGACTAAGATAGAAACTGTGCAAAATCAGCATGAATGTAAAAACGTATTGAGGTTGTTGGGAACAGTGGTGGTTATAAAGTCTAACAGCTTCTGGGAGGAAGGATCTGTGCTAAGGCTCCCTGGTGCATTTAGGGTGCAGCAGTCTGTCACTGAAGGAGCTCTCCAGTTCTGCAACAGCTTAATGCATGGGGTGGGATTCATTATCCAACATTAGCCAACAATAATCTGGTTCAGCACGTTTTTTTAAATTGATTGATTCCTTATCTGTTCCTTGTTTTAAAATCATAGCAACATTTAAAATAGCAATACCGGTACATTGTTGTTTTAGCTGATGTAAGTTTAAAAATACTTCAGACAGTTTTAAAAAGAATGACTGTCAACAGAGCTTTGCAAACGAACTTGTTATACTTGTTATATTTCAACAAAGTGTGTTTAGCAACTAAATAGCTTACATGTTTATATGTACACACATGTAAATTCTCCTTTTGTGGTATTCTTTTGTAAATTTGCACATCACTAAACTTTATCTGTTTGAAGTACTTTCCTATGAGAGAGATGGATGTTTTTGTTACCTCAGTAAAATGTTTTCAGTGGATTTATATATTTTATGAGCATAGTTTTGTTTTAACAACACCTTAAATATTTAACACCCATGAAATGAATATTTGATTATATTTCTGGTCAAACTTTAGCGATCAAATACATGTGTTTTACAACTACTATTGCTTTGCTTAGGACTTCAAGTTGGCAGCACATATGTGGTTGTTTTTGTCTTTGCTGTTATTGTCAGGTTATGATGAAAAATACAAAAACACATGAAGGTAGACTCCTCTGGCCACTCCTGCACTTTTGAAAAATGCATTTGTGTAAGAGGGCTTGGATCAGGCAGTGCATTATAAGGTTGGTTTTCTTTTCACTCTTATTGTCAGGGAAAAATTGGGAACGTTCATTTATAAAGGCTGCTGCGTCACAAAAAATTCTTTTGTATAAACCCGGCCCAAGTAGATAATAACAGTTATGCAATGCCAATAATTATCATGAGCCTAAAGAAGTTTCAGGGCGTTAATTTGATCATTTATTGAAAGACTTTTAAGGCAGATCTGAGAGGATTTAGGCCGTAAATGAGATCTTAGTTATTTAAGTATCTTTTATCTCATTATTATTATTATTATTTATTCTCTTATCTAAGTCTTTGGGTAGCTCTGAGGATGGCTCGCACTATTCCAATGTCTGTTGCATCTTCTTCATTTTGACAGAAGAATGTAGGCATGTGCGTACAGTAATTAGTAATAATTACAGGGTAGCCCTTAAAATTCTTACAGTGATGTCAATGATGACTTTACGAACAGAATAGCCAGGAAGTACAGGTTTTAAGGAATGAGTGAAATTCTGAGGAAGAGCAGTATAACGTAAAAACGATACCACTTCCCCGTGACTAATTATTTCCAGTATTTAAGAACATGCTTGATACTGATACTGTTGATTTGATTTATTTAATCTGTTTTAACGTAATTAAATTTTATAATTTTATTTACTATATTTATTTTATTTTTGCTGTTGTTCTTGCACTAAAGGCTGTTTTTGCCCAATGCTGTAGCATTTGGAGCCATAACAACATGACACTTCAACTGCATATAAATTATATACTAATTTTATTTCATTATTTCTAGCAATACTAGACGATTCACACAAATGGGAGACTGTATACAGCACTTCCAGAGATGCAACTTATTTATAGTAGGTGTGCGAACGATCTGATCATCTGTCTGTGGATTCCAGTTATATTAGTATTATTGTTAGAAATAGAGGGCCCCAAAGTCAAATTTTTTTTTTAGGGCCACATGGAGGCTCCTGCTTCTATACATAGAAAAAGAACTTAATAATCTTAATAATGCTTGTGTTTCCTTGTCCAACGGAAAAAATGCCAAATTTCTCAATTTATTACTGTAAAATCAATTCCAGATATTCTTTTAAATAAATTGCCCTTATCATAGACGACTATCCACAGAAGCAAGAACAGCTACAAAAGGCCATTCCCCACTGTCTCACCATTTCTTGTTAGCAACTGTCGTCATTTCTCATTTTGACTTCTTGCTTTGTCTTTGGCTTTCTGATCCTAACACTTCAAAGTATTACTTCAGAGTAAAGAAAAGAAAAACAGAATCATATGGAACACGCAGAACAGACGTATGGTCTAAAACACAATAGAACTCAGCAACAAAGAGGTAGTAATAGAGGACCATTTTCCTGTGTTTGACACAGGACAAGGGAAGGCAAAGTGGGCCTGCTTGTTCCTCATTTATTTATTCTGGTTGGAGGGGTGTTGGTAAGTGTGGAAAAAAGAGAAACGTCAACGTAGGGAAAAAGTTCATCCACTCGATCAATCACAGGCAAAATAAGATGTACAGTAACACACCAGATTTTGGAATGAGATGTGCGTGCTAGCTCTGGGTTCGACCTGAGGAGTGGGAGGATGCAAATGACGTCTGTGAAATGAAACAGAGCTACAAACAAATCTTGAAGATATAATCTGGCATGATGTGACATTATGGGAATAACTGGCAGCCTTTCAGCTTGAGTGTGTGTGGTAACAAAGACAATCTTTACATCAGTAAACAGTGCGTCAGTAAGAAAGAAAGAAGGGAGGCCACTGCTTTTGGGAGGACAAAAAAAAAACGCCAGAGCTGATGTTTAATCACCTGATGTAAAAATACAAGCCTCCAGAATAAAGATGACTCACGATCCAAAGAGCAATAAGAATGTAAAATATTCAATTTCCAAACAGGTTTTATAATAATGCGTGATTTGAGTAAACAGAGCAATTACTGTACAAACAAAAGCTAATACAACTTAAAGCTCTGCCCAAATGTCTGAAGAGGACCAACCCTAACAGAGTAAAAGGTGGATCTCTTAAATTCTAATAAACAAAACAACTTTAACTGACTCATCGTCTATTTTTATCATTTAGCCATCCGGCAGTTTTAGAAAAGGGGGATTAATTCAGAAGCTACATTGCATAATGAGGCAAGTCAGAACAGCAGGTGATTTCTCTGCCTCTGTAAACTAATCTACCATGACAACCTCATCACAGAAAAACACCTTGTTTACTGAACTAAGGAACAGGTTGTTCCCTGTAATAAGTTGCTGCTCAGTTTAGTATGAAATTAATTAAATAGTTTGATTTTGCTTGGCTTAAGGAAGTGATAAAAATTATTCAATCTAAGATAAACATGATGTGTTCAAATCACAAAACATGAATTGATTATTTATTTAATTTTCAAAATTAGATAACCAAATCATGTGATATGAAATAACTTTATCATATCAAACACTTACTTTGATTAGAAAAAACTTAGTCATTAAGTGAAACACCACAGCTTTATAGCAATAATTAGAAATATCCTGTCCAGGGATGATGCTGAGAAACTAGTCCATGCATTTTTTACTTCACAGCTGGACTATTGTAATTATTTTCTGATAGTAGTCATAAACAGTAGTTTAAAACCTTCAGACTTGATACAAAATCCTGCAGCCAGAATTCTGTTAAATAAAAATAACAATCATATTTCTTTTATCTTAGCTTACATTTATCGGCTTACTGTTATATCCACAACATAATTTAAAATCCTCTCTCTCATATATAAAGCACTAGATAACCAAGCCCCATCTTATATCAGAGATCTGATTGTTCCTTATATCCCTAACCGAGCACCTCACTCTCAATCTGCAGGTTTACAAGTGGTTTCTAGAATTTCTAAAAGTACTGTAGAATGGCAGGCAGATCTTTTAGTTATCAGGCTCCTCTCTTGTGGAACCAACTACCAGTTTTAGTCCGTGAGGCAGACACCCTGTCAAGTTTTTTAGACTAGGCTTAAAATATAAAGCTTACCGAGTGACTGAGGTTATCCTGAGCCATCTCTACAGTCTGCTGCTATAGGCTTAGACTGCTGGAGGACATAGAGACACCTTTCTATCCTTCTGCTTCATTATATTTCTGTTCTCCTATTCTGCAGTATTTGTTAGTCCAACACCTAAATGTATGTCCTTTCATTCATCCTGTTGACATGAAAACTGCCTGCTTAATGGTTTTATTTCCTGCACAGAGCCACCATGGAGCTTTTGTTTACTACTGCCTTCTTTGACATGGAAAGCATTTATGAATCGGTGCTTCTGAGTTTCTGCATTCATGCTGGATGTGAGAAATTGCTGTAGAGTCAACAACATAATACAAGCGTCTACTGTCGCCACATGCTCATCCAGGAGGAGTGAATCCAGCAAAATCAATGCAATCAGCTGGGTTTCCTTAGATTAGAAATATGTAACCAGTTTGACAGCATATGATTGAATCGTCTCTGTAAAAGGCCTTGAGCTGATGTGTGTTGTGAATTATTGTTCTATTAATAAAGTGACCTCAATTAAAATAAATAGATAGACCCCTAGTGGCGGTCAAGTTCTTGCTTTTGTGCCCTTCATGAGAAAAGTCCTCCTTCCACTGGGGCTCAATTTGTTCTTCAGTCAATAATATTTAAAAATAAAAAAAATCTTAAACCTTAAAAATTTTTTGATATTCAAATTTGATTTATTTGAATTTATGTGAGAATTCTGCACCAGCATATTCACAGCGCACATGCTCCAACTTTGCTGCTTCCTACCTTTCAGAGTCTACATTTTTTTACTCATCAAATCTAGCTCTCATCGGACACTTATCAGCTATAATAGAGAGAGGAAAATAGATACAGACAGCTGCAGTAGAGAGGCAGAGACATTACATTTAAGAACTTATAGATTGCTTTGACCAATTAGACCAGTTCATTTGTTGAACTTAATTTAAAATCTTAATTGTTTTATAGGAAATCCAAAAGGAATAATAATAATAATAAAAACATGTCTTTAAATTTTACAGGGGAACTTTAACAATAAAGTGTTAAAAATTCACAGATAGCTTATCATAACCTATGGCATTCTAACTGAGTTTTCTCTAAGAGGAAAGCTTTAACCCAATTCCAAAAAGATGGGTTGTCTTGAAGCATGTTTCCAATAATCATCAAATTGCGCAAATTGTAGTTACAAAAAAAAAAGAGCAGAATGGAAACAATCCAATTTTGGAAAAAATCCTCACATCTTTCAATAAAAAAAAAAATTTACACTTTTATGGGGAAATTTTTCAGTCAAATCAAAACAAAACAACAATGGAAACACCTTTTTTTTTGCATCACGTGATCTGCAATTGGACATTACCAATTAGAAGTAGTTGGAAAATGATGGTGCCCCTTAGGGCCATGACTATATAAGAATATATCTCATGTGCATTTCAAACCACCCCTGTGATGTCACAGTTTAGAGTACTGTAACATGGAGGCACCCTTGCAGAACAATTATCAACACTACGTTTTTTCTTTTATAGGTTTATATTTTCCCTGATTATTTAGTAGACTGTTTTCTTCTTACTTTAATCTATCTTAGCATCCCGGTTTTCCCTTTACGGAGCATCTGGTCCCATCTGAGAGGATGACCATCTCCCTCTAGTGGTCTGGAGAATTTTTATTGCATGCCACTAGTTTGTATGTTTCATTTGTCTTTTTTTTTACTTGCAATATTTCTTTTTTGCAAGTCTTTTCGGTGCCAGCATCGTTTATGTATTTGCAGTGGGCCTTGTGTTAGCAGCATGCTTCCCCTCGCTGCTCTCTATTTTCGTTAATTGCCGATTTTCTCCTTTGCAGCCTTTTTTCTTTGAATGTGTGTATTGTGTTTGTGTGTTAGAGTCGCATTTTTTGCAAGTCAAATCTTGTGTTTGCTAGTCAAAAGTTTGCATTTGCTTGTCTAACTTTTGAGTTTCCTTGTCTAATTTTGGAGACCCATAATCTTTGGAATTTGTTGTGAAATTATGCATTTACACGGCGTTTGCCACCGTTGAAGATAAAGGTTTAGCCCTTTTACAACAACAGAATACACTATAAAAATGTTATGATGTTATAAAGAAGTTATTGTTTAAAATGGCAGAGAGTTAAGCCCTAATGCTGAAATTGGAAAACATACATTTCTATTCATAATAACAACTTTTCTTTAATAAGAATAAGCAAACTTGATGTTAATATGCTTGTTTCAGAAACACGAGAAAACTAACACTGAAAAGCAAAAAATGCAAATACTCTTTAAAATGTGTTTCCAACAGCTAGTCATGTACATGATCAATATTAAGGTTTTGCTGTGTTTAATAACTGGTAATTGATTACTGCCGGTTTAAGCACGACCATGTGAAAATGCTCTTGCAGAATATAACCATTTTGGGAAGAAAAAAAAAGATAATTTATTATTGAAAATCTTTAAATAATGAATCATAATCAATGCTTAAAGATTTTAAAACACTTTAAATACTGCTAGTATATTTACCATTCAATACAATGGAATTGTTTTAGGTATTTATAAGGAGTGAGTATATTTACTCCAACAGACAGCTGTCAGTGAGATATTTTCCTGATATGAAAATTTAAAACAGAGTATCAGAATTGAAGTACATGCTATAAATATATATTTTCTGTTGTCTCTTTTTTGGACAATAGTTTACTTCTTTGCCATTTTCTTAATCAAGCACCCCTAGTGTGGCTTTCAGATATAATTTTATTTCAATTAAATAATTCCCTTTTACTATGTATGTTGCAATATCTATCTTTACTATTTCAGTTGAAGTTTTAGAATATTAAAAGAGGGTTAACATCATTCCACTAAATTATATTGTCATGTAAAGAATGTAAAACATTCCTAATATAGGAAACAATAGGTAGGGGAATTTTTGAACCCATGTTGTAGAGGAAATATACTCTTGAATATCTCTTGTTTCTAACAAGCCATTCTGGATTTTTCAATGAAAACCTCTTCCTGATTCACTAAACTGTGATTGCTCTAACTGTTGCTTCCTGAAGGTAATTACTGACGGTTCTAAAGTAACCCATAACGACCTGAAGAGCAGCCTACCTTGCAGTAATTAACAAGCTTCTGTAAAATTCCAGGACCAGGCAAGTGTTGAGAAATCTTTTGAGAATAAATAATGCTGGACAAAATTTGTATGTGTTTGCTTCAGATTTGCAAGATGATGTTATTACAAAAATAAAATTCCTTTACTTAAATATCAAAATAAATAAGAAAAAAAAAATCACACACTAAAACCATTATTAAGGATTTTAAGGTCAAAATGTTATTCATCTTTTTGAGACTATTTGATATTTAATTTCTTTTTGGTTAAGATGTAAATTATTTTAGGGGATAAGCAGGTGAGAGACACTGTTGTAAAAAAGGCAGCATTGCCTTTTCAGCAAATTTTAAATTTAATCCTTTTTTCCTTTGGGATAGTAAAGTATTTTTTAATTGAATTGAACGTGAGGGACCTAAGGAGACTGACTTAATAAAACCAATGCTTTACGTTTTTACAGAGGATAAAGCAGATTTTAGATTGTGGTTAACAAGCAGAGTCTGGAGAAACGAAAATTCTGTTTAATGATACAAAGCCCAGGAATTCAGAGTTAAGCACACTTTAGTTCATTGTATTATAATATTTAATTTTGTCTTAATTTATCAAGTAAAATCTAATCCAGATTGGGAACATATTTGTTGATAGATAAAAATTCCCTGCGCTTATTAAAAAATCAATTAGTGATTTTGAATTGTTTGGCAACTCTGAGTTTTTTGTTCTTTCTAAAATCTGTCTTGTTTCAATGAATATTTCTGTCTAATCCCAACATTTTGACTGCTGCTGCCGTGAGGGGAAACTCTGAAAGCTCTGAAGTACAAAGTAAAGGTCTGAGTACGAGTACCTAACCAAGAGTTAATTAAACTCCTCTAAGAATACATAATCTAAATTTAAATTAATATTTGCTTTGTAAAAATGTACAAGTTGTTGTTATACAAAATCCTTCACAAAATTATCGAATAAAAGAAGCCATGTACTAAAACCTGTTAAAATGTTTAAGATCAAGTATTACTAATCTCTTTTAAGCTATTTAATATTTATTTTCTTAGGTTAAGAGGTGTCCCACGATAGCAATAATTGTGGTAAAAAATATCTAAAAATTAAGAAAGTGAATTTAGAACCTGACATTCACGTGTGAAATAGATGTCTGAATGTATTTTGTCAACGCCCACATATCAATCAGTTAACAGTGTCGACTAATGACATTGGCAGTTGGAGCTATTATAACAGGGGGAGAAAAAAAAGCTGAAAATTCCCACTTCCGCCTCACATTCTGGATTTAATTGCCCTCAGCACTCTTGCAACCAACTTCCCTTTTCATTGTGCAGCAGGAAATGGAATGTGATTCATTTTGCTATTACATTTCATAAATACAAGTCTAGATATTTGTATAGATTAATAATCTTATTTATCTTATAATGAGTTTAGCAATAGCACTAAAACACTAAAGCCTCACATATACACACAGAGACACACACACTCACACACAAACAAACAAACCAACATAATTTATCTATCTTTAAAAGGAATTTGCACTGACTTATATTCATTTTGTATTCTTCTGTTATGACCTAACCAGTACCAGCTCATCCCTAAACCTAACCTAACCTAACCTAACCTAACCTAACCTAACCTAACCTAACCTAACCTAACCTAACCTAACCTAACCTAACCTAACCTAACCTAACCTAACCACAGCTTAATCCTAAACCTAACCCCAAAGGTAATAACAGCACTCTTCTTGCTGTATAGGCCAGGATTTGGGTCATCAAGAGCAGCACAGTAAGGGCAGAAAAACCCTGTAAAAACAATAATATATAGTCACACAATCTCCACTCTGCCACAAAGATTGGCATAGATGCATTTGGTTTACACAAACACATGCAATGACGTAAAAACATTTTGTTTTCTTTCAACACACAAAGGTCGCCCATGGCCTCAGTGTAAGGCGAGAGGTTTTTTCTTAAATGTTTAGCATCCCATCAGACCTGTTTCAGTTCATAATGAAATGGCGGTTGGATTGTTATCAGGGAGGCAAACAAAGAATGGATTGAGTCATGCTTGCACCTCTGAAAGCTGCCCATTAACATGGTATCAGACCACACAGCTTGCACGTTAGGTGTAAACTGTCGGCAACACAATTAAATACCATTAGAGTTTTATTTCGTGAATAAAGTAATAAAACTCAGCAAGATAAATGTTTACACAATGATTCACTTAACAAGAAATCGCCAGGTCCTGTAGCTGAATGTTAGAAAAAACATTACATTACAACTCAGATCTATGTTCATATTCCAGATGTGTTGGGCCTAGTTAATTAGTGTATGTTAAATCTTAACATATTACTAATTATCAATTATTATCAAATAGCATCCATTTTTTAATGGATTTGAAATCAAACATTAGAATTTTATAAATTAAAACAACAACCAACACAGTTAAAGTAAAATAACCCTTTGCACAGCTAGATTGTAATCTTAAAATCGCTTATGGGTGGTCCTTATTCATCATAATGACTAAGATATAAAAAGTGTAGTTGTGGTCTGACTGAACTAGCTTTTGAGTAGAGGCCAAGCTAAGATTTTGGTATCAGTAAATTGCCTCTTTGATATCTAGAATAATTGATCTAGCTAGCTTTAAATAAAGCTACCCAGATAAGTACTCATGCTAAGTGCTACACAGTAAAGTACATTTTCCTTAAAAATGTATAAAAGTCTCGATTATAGGGGATTAGGGCAAATCCCATCTGCAGAGATAATTACATTTTACAAGCATAAATGTCTCACTTAAGCATATAAAAGGCTACACCTATATAAGCATTTGAAATGATACAACACAAAATTATGTAATGCAACATAATATTAAACAATTACATACTACAAAGTGCATGGGATTGGTTTATAATCCTCTATGGTATGCAGTGATGCAATACTATATATTAATGTAGAATGAGATATGAAACAAATATAAATTACATTATGATGAAAACCAGCATGATACAACATAAAACAATGTTACTCAATAAGATGTGATACAGCATAACACACTAAGGGAAGATTCAATGCAATCCAGCAGAAATATAAGATACAATGTGTGTGGGTGTGATTTAATTGCATATAACACACAAATTTGAAGATACTATAAGAAGTGATGCGATAATGAAAATGTATGCATTCCAATTATGATGTAAAGCCATATGAGACAAGGAAACTATTCGAAATAAGATAAAGTAATAATTATGAGGTGTAACATGGAGTTAGTTAATAAAGAATTTAACACTGAAATAAAGAGTTTTTTATGCTTCCATTTTATACATTGACTTTTTAGATAAAAAAATATAAAAAACAAAATAGAAAATTTTTCCATTTTAAGATCTAAAGTGTTTTTTGAAGTAGAGAACAACAATCATTCAGTTTGGTATATAGACAATTTCCTGATTCACAAGTTTTATAAAACACCTGATCTGTTTGTTTTTTCCTTTTTCTGTCTTAATGAGAGCAGTGGGCTTTAGGCTGACCTGCAAGGCTTTAAACCTGGGTTTGAATGGCGACAAAGCCATTCTCAAGCACATATCAAGGCTCTCATTTTGAGCCAGGATCCATATTTATTTTTGAATATTCTCATGGTGGAGAATCCTGCTTCACTGCAGGAGGTTGATCCAACAAAAATGTTTGGGCCTTGGAGCTTGGTAGATGGATTTCACTAATTATGATAGTAGGAATCTAAGAAGAAGCATAAAAATAAAATTTAATTCCTCTATACTTTTACAATCTGTGATAGTTTTAACAGTCTACCTGAGATTACGCATTTTTAAATAATCTATCTTAAAAGTAGATTTTTTAGTCCTAATTATTGCAAATAATATTGATATGAAATTATAAACTATTAGTATACAGCCTGTGGTTTCCCTTTTTCTCTACAGCGTTTAGAAATGCATCAACAGTTAGCTGCTTATATAAAAAACAAGTGCACATAATCTTTTTTCTGATCTAAATCTATTTAAACATTGCCTACTTTGGCACTTCATTGTAAAAAGCGCCAAGCTAAAGTTTCACCAGAGAGGCTGTGTGGTCCTCTAGTCTGCTGCCATTAGTTTGTTTACAGAAGTTGAAGCTGCAAGCTAGTAAGTGCCAGAGGCCAGCATTCCAACACAGTGGTTCATACAAGCATGAACAGGCACACTCTGCAACCCTGTTGTCTTTTGATACAATAGGTGTAAATCATATATGCTGCCTATTTCAATTTATCTTCTATAAAAACTCATCGTGTTTCATCATGCATATAGTTCCTCTTTAACTGCTCTTCTTCCTATGCATCCATATTCCACAGATCCTTTGTCCTTTAATTTGAATAGAATCTCCTAAATCAAATTCAATCAAAACATTAAAACAGAGAACAGCCTTGATGTAGATGAAAAGTAGAGGCTTTGTCATTGAGGTCATATAAACTCCAGGTGATAGCTGTTGCACGCTCTAATGAGCTGTTACACGTGCATTTGAATGTACAGGTGAGATGTCTCCGGCTGATTGTACGGGTCAGACACTAAAAGTGGGCTTGTGCGCATGGTACACAAATGAGTAATCATTGGATCACTGCTGTCAACTGCTGTACAGAAGTTCACCTCAGAACTGGTTCACTCTCATAGGTAATGACATTTTTCCATGATTGATGGGGTGACATGGGCGTAATTACTGACGGGTGGGAAGCTAATTTGAAATTTTTTAAGTCTGATGAAAATGGACAAATACGCAGAAATTTTGTACAAAAGGTCACACTTGAATAGGTTGGGGTGATCAGAAAAGCCACTTTGTCTGAAACATGTCTGCAGTACCTGCCTTTGAACTGACAATGAAAGGAATGTAAGTTGGTTCTGAGAACATATGGGAATTGAAATACACTGAAATGGTAGTCATTACTTAAGGCCAAAGGTTTTACAGGTAGGTTGTACTAAAAAACATTCCCTCTTATAAAGTGAACAATAAGAAAGCTGCTATGGCTTCATTTTAGAAGACTAATTCATATCAGCTATATATCAGTCATGGTTCTTTATGCTGACATGGAACTTGGTGTTAACAGAAACACACCTGCACTGGTAATGGACATGTTATATCTTGTTTAAACAATTCTTATAGTTAATAGGCAACCTGTTCACGCCTAGAAACAAGAAAAACTTTAGCTCCAAAAGTGATCTCTCTTTGTTTGATCACTTGGACATTAGCTTCACCGCTCTAGCATGGAGTGAACCTTTGCCATCTAGGACAATAACCCTGTGGTTAGGCACGGTGGAGGAACTGAAATGCTGTGGGTGTGACTTTGATCCAAGGATAGGCAGAATGATGATCCAAAATATTAGGTACTGTAAACTCAACTGAGAGGTAGTTTGGCAGACTCTAAATCAGACCTCTTATATGTTAATCTCAATCACCAGACACACATCCTACTGAAAACCTGAAGAACTAAAGAGAATTGAGAACTCTTGATGATCTAGAGAGACTGAGCGTGTCTCTTTCTGTATGCTACAACCTCGCCTAATTTTATGAAAAGTTAGAATAAAGGGTTTTTCTATTATGTAAGGGTAATAAAGCATAAGCAGCCAGACACTATTAAAAGTAGTAAATGAAATATTAATAGTAATAAATTTAGTAAATTAACTCAAGGCAAAGGTTGGGTTCGTTAATAGTATTGCTGTGAGTTAATACTAAATCAATTAAAGGATTTATTGTTATGCTTTTCAGACGTTTTATCATAAGTGTCAATAACACCTATGAATATTGCCAGTATCTACAGTACGTGAAATAATTCAATATAACTGGAAAATAGTTTGTTATTTCAATTGCCATGAGCTGTTGACCACTTGTCGTCTCTATGTAGCAGCAATAAAACTAATAAAACTGTCATTAATTTATCTCAAGGTGAATGGTTAGTCATTCGTACAAAGCTCAAAGTTGGGCAGCGTGCAGACACACCACGCACCTATGGCTGCAGACACAGTTGGGATTGTGTCTTGTCGAATTCCTTTGTGTCGAATGAAGGCGGAGGTTGTTTAACTCCTATGAAATAACCTCAGTTTGGGGTCAGAGCTCCTTTTAACTAAGCTTGTTAAAAATGAGATCTTTTTTCTTTGCCTTCTGAAAGAAAGAGATTTGTTGGTCATTATTTATTTTAATGTGCAATTCTAATATACAATAGTTAGAGCATATTTTAATGTGTATTCAATGTGAAAGCTATAACAAAAACATATATGTGCAATAACACATATTCTTCGTCGGTACCCTACCTCATAACTTATTCTTATACTATAAAATTTTTATTATTTATTGTTTCAATAAATCAGACAAATTAAACTCCAAACAAAGTCAAACCAGAATGTGGATCTCAAAGTGGAAGTGAATTGAAAACTGCTAATGCAAAAAATACTGTAATGATGGATTAGATAATATCCAAAACTTTTGACCTCACCCCTGCACACTGTTCATTCCTCCATCTGAATAAGGAAAGAATCAGCCTTTATGAATAAGTTTCAGAAGGAAGTGCCAAAGAGAAAACACAAATGCGGTTGGGATGACTTTTGCAGGTACACGGAAGCCTGTTTCTGATTGAAAGATGGATGAAGAAGTGCTATCTTAAAAAAAAAACAGTCAGAGACAGCAATACAGGAAATGCACCCACACTGATACTGTTATCGGTATCGGGTACAATATACATGTCAAGAACTCGCACTTGTACTTGTAAAAGCAAACCAATACTCTGTAATCATTGTTATACATACTGTACAGTATGTATAACAATGATTACAGTATCAAAACAATTACATTTACCCTTGCTCTAGCTGTCGAGAGGCCCTTCCCTGTTGGGGAAGCAATCTGACCCACATGCAGAGAACCAATCAGAGACCAAGGGAAAAAGTTTACCAGGTTTATTAAATGTGGATGAATAACAGAAGTTGGATATGGAACTCAGTGGACTGGTGAACATGAACTGTAAAGTCTAAAGGGGAGATCACAGTGATCAGTTCAGGGACCGTAGGAAAATTGACTGAGGCTTGAATATTTCTGGAGAGGGACTCACGTTTGAGGGGGCTCTTGTCAATCCATGAATGTAGCTTGTGAGGGTTAATCCAGAGAAGAGGGAACTCTTTGGAGGGCGGACAGATAGCGTTGGTCCCAGAGGAGTAAAGGAGCGGACTGTCAGTTGGATTTCCGATGAGGACTTGAGCGGATCGTGTGGAGGTTTTCCCCTGCTCAGTGTGTACTCAGTTAATCCTTCCAGGGGGAGAAGGTCCAGGTATCCAGTTACTCAGGAAGGCTTCCTGCCGAAGAGCAAAGACAAAAACTTCATAAGACTCAGAGAAACAAAGCTTTGGTTAGACTCTGCTAATCTCAGCTTGGCTAGAGTAGCCAAAACTGGCAAACACCCTGGTGTCAAGGTAGTGACAGCCCACTGCTCAAATACTCCTCTGGTAATGATCCAACGAGCCGCAGGTGTGCAGGGAGGCCCAACGAGGACAGGGCAGCACCTGGTGGTGGAGGGAGAAAAACACACAAACTGGATTGCTAACAGCTCTACTGCAACTGTACTGGTTCTAAGGTAAATTTGTCAGTGAAGCATTTTAGAAAATAACATCAAAACTTTTCATTTTGACAAAGTTTTAATTTAGCAATTGTGTCGGGGCTTGATATCAGCAAGTACTAACATGTAAGTACCGGGACAATACTAAACAGAACCCTTAAAACAGCAGGACAATAACCCCGAAATTATAGTCAGTTATGAATTGATGGTGTAAATAAAAAATAATGTTAGGATTGTCTAGTTAAATTCCTGACATAAATCCATTTAAGAATCTTTGGCAGGATTCTCTGTCCAGTCTGAGTGAACTTCAGCTTTTTATCCAAGAAAGTCTAAAGACTTGAACCTGTTATTGTATAAATTGATTGATTATCTGAGTGCCCTGCACCTTAACTGGTGACCAACCCTCATGGGCTTATCAAAACGTAATTCTGAACTTTTTCACCTTTTTTTTAATGAGAAAATATGTGAAACTATATATATTTAACTTAACGTTTAAAAGTAGATACAGCTCTTTACGTGTAGCTTAAAAGCCTAACAACATTCTTTCACTTTGTGGTGTTATTGTGGCAAAATGTGAAAAAAATAAAAATAAAAAGCAATTTATTTGCAAGGCAGTCTGCTAGGAACACCATTCTGCTAAAGTCTGTACACACTGTGGGAGCTGAGAAATCTGTTGAAGAGTGTTAAGATCTCCTCAACATCTGTTTAAGGTAAACATTGTAAAACCTCATTCTGTATTGCATTCCTTATACGAAGTTTTTTAATGTCTATAATGCAGCATTTTATTAGTTATTAGAAGCCAAACAAAATCCACTACTTAGAAGGTTTCTAAGCCTATTTTGAACCATAAAGAGGTTAAAAAACACACTATCAATCCACCATAGAGAAGATTATTGAAGCAGAGATAAAAAGAATGAGCGGCAAGAATACTTCCCAGGACTAAAAGAGACCTATGAGAACTAAAGATTTGTTTTTCTTGTGTGTGTGCATGTTTTCTCTGATGATCAAGATGAGCTTAATGGCAAAGAGGGTTAAAGTAAGAAATGTCTTTTTGATTTTTTCTCTTCCTGAAATCAGTGGATAAAATGTTTGGAAGCTATAATTAAATAAATATGCAAACTTCCTTGTGAATTATAGAAGTACACCTGCAGAGTTCAATGAATGTGAGAATTTTTTCCGTTTACTATGGAACATTTGATTTACGTCGAGACAAATGTGTGACGACTGACTCTTTCATTTCAGTCTGTTGTTCCTTTGTTGAACAATGTTCTTAACAGACAATATTTAGAAAAAATAACAACACTTTCAAGACTTCCTATCACATTGTTTGTTACACACATGACATATAGAAATCTGTTGAACTTATTGAAATGTGTATTTTGCATCACGACAATGTTCTAAATCAAACTGCAGAACCAAAGCTATTTGGTTTTTAATTATTTTGCATATTTTAAGATATTAAACCCTTCAGATATGTTTGACCTATACCTGCCCTCTGTTTCCCCTTCTCAGATTCTTGTAAGCAGTAATTTGAGGAGGAGAAACAGGATGATATCTTGCTGTTTCAACAGGGGGATCATTTGAATTGCGTGATGAACACTGATGTAAGTTATTGAGGTAGTGATTTAGTGTCAGATGTAAGGTTTCATACATTACAAGAATTATTTATATAACGTCCTGTGCAATATAACATGTAACAGGCATCTCAGGAGTCCCTCTGTGGCTGGATTGTGTAAATGTCATGTTCCCAGAAGCCTCCTTTGTTGGAGACATCTCCTGAGAGAGTCTGTGTCTCAGTGAGGTTGTGTAACTGCCACATGTCCAGAGGGTTCCTCCTGTGAACTAACCACTTCTATTTTTAGTATTTTTCCCTGCAAACCAAGAATTGGGTTACAGAAAATTGAGGTTATGTGTTTTGGTGTAAATTTCAGATCGTATCTGGACAAACAGACTAAACAAGTGAAGTTAGAAGTCAACTTTAAAGCTGGATGATCACATTTTGGTAAAACAATTTTGGGAAACAGAGAATTCATCCCGTACGTCAATGATTTAATACGTACGTGTTTCTGCAGACGTGAACACAAAATAAAATAAAACTTTGAAAATTAGGCAAAGCTAACATTCATTGTAATTGCCAAACAAAGTTCAAATGAGTTCAAAGTTGTGGTTTTCACTTTAGTTTTCTTTTGTGCTGAAGTACACAAAATAGAAAAGGCAAAGTTGGAATATCTTTGCAATGAAAGCAACCATTCCAGTTAATGATCTGCTGTATCAAGTCCAAACATCAGGCTGTAGCCTTCGGATGGGAACTGTGAGAGTATTAAATAGTATATTAAATTGTTGAGACAGCCTGTGTGTGTTTTCTTGGTCTGCATACGTAATGCATGACTAGGTACCATGCAGGATGCCGTGACTACAGTGTCTCAGTTCATTTCTACCCCATCCCTTCCCTCAAGCTTCCTCCTTGTGTTCCTCTCAGGTTTAGTTTTCAGTCTTCTATTAAGGACAAAAGTAGAAGGACGCTAAGACTGTGTTACAGATGTCCTAAAATAAACTTAGATATTGTCAGTCCCAGATGCTTTACACTACATCAGTTTAAATGACAGATCACACTTCACCCTTGTTGTTATTATTTTCTTTCCTCAGTGTTGTAAATGTTTCTAAGATCTACATCTTTTACAAAAAGGTTGCAAAAAATATTTCAAGCACCTTCTTTGTTCACTCTTCAATGGTCCACATTTGTCCCTGGTATACAGCTAACTGCAGAGCTCACAAAGCCCCCATTTCAAAGCGGACAAAAGAGAACCAACGTTGAGCTGCTAATTTATTCGGGTACAATTGGCCATCCTTGATATGTGCTGGTAGAATCACAAAATGCATGGCACATGAATGGCTCACTATACTGAAGACCAGGAGAGATTACAGTGAGCGAGTCACACATTTCAACACAGATACTGGTGCAAAATGCAGAACATATGAAGGCTACAGAGGAGAATCCAAAGCATGAGGGCCTATATATGTGATCAAATGGGCCCAGATGTGTCTATGATGGAAAGGTCTCATCTGCAGGGCCCAGTACTGAAAGAATTCATGAACAGGTCGGCCCCATTATTTAGGGGCAAATGAGTGAAAGGTGCAAGAAATAAAGCATGTTCAAAAGACATGAGTAAATTATTTATTACAGCTGGGGACCAACATGGCCTAGTTTTTATTCTGTATAGTCTAACAGCCATCTCTTCCACAGACTCTTTCTATGGATAGAACTGTTTGTCTGCTTTTGTCCAAAAATACCAACATGTATTATTTTGCCATATACAAAAAAAATATATACTGAAATTATACTGCAAAGTTGTGTTTGAAAAGTTGTAGTAAGACTGTGTGTGTACTTATATTTTAATCTTGTGTTAATGTATTGCATCTTTTTTGCTTTGTGCTATTATGAATCATTTTATTCTATATAAAAAGCTTAAATTTAACATATAAGATAAGGCCTGGCCAAAGACTGTTTCTATTTTTAATACTCAGTTTTATTGGATCTTTCTGTCTACTCTTTGCTCTCCTGACCCCAGTCTGCACAACTTTCCACACACTCTGAGCCTGAGGCAAAAGGGTGAACCTGCTGAACTGTAGAGATAAAAAAGGCCTAGAACAACAAGTTTTCTTGCACCGTCTTTCTCCCCTTGTCAGTCTGAGATCTTCACACTCCAGATGCCCTCAGACACACCTAATATCTCTGTAAAGTAAAACATGACCATCAAAGAGCATGCAGTTCTCATGGTTCACATGCAGGACATGGAAGCATTGAACGTAAAATCTGAGGTCAATCGGTCATAGAGGAGGAGCTGCTGTGGTGAAACAGCACAGGAAAACAAACTTGTACCTCAACTCAGCCTCAGAGTGTTTCACTGCCTTGCCTTGAGGGTTGGGGTAAAACGACAGCTTGTACTCACGGTGTCTTTTCAGACCAATCTACTGATGCTGCTGAAGTCACAAAAAGGATCTCTTTCTCAGATAAACAGCCTTCATCTTTTGATATATCACTTTGGGCCCAGTAGCACACAAGCAGCTAAAAGGAGTACAAACAGCTGCTGGTGACAAACACCTCCCCAGTCAGAAACCTGTCTCTTATTGTGAAAAGTAATAACATTATGTATATGCTCACTGTCGATGTTGAACACCTTTATTGGGCTTGTTATGATTTCAGGTTTCCGAAGAGCGGGTTTGATGGAGATTAGTTGCCTTTACAGCGACCCTTTGCTGCTAATCCCTGCACACGCGCCACCGGGAATGTTCAGCTCTCAAGACACAGGTTGGGATTAATGGGTTATCAACTAAGGCAGCACAAACACACAGACGTGTCATTAACATAGAGAACGACACCGGCACCCCTCTTTTGTGCAGGGGCAAAGGCAGATGCTCAGCTGCTTCTGCATAAACAGAAGACCTCATCAAATACGCAGTGGCAGAAGCAGACAGAAGCTCACACAAGCTCAGAAATTTCTACAAGCCTCTCGCTGGCTAACAAATTAGAATAACAAAACAGGAAAGTTTGCTCTTTGTTGGTAATGCTATGGCGCACCCTCTTAAACTCTGGCAAACAGTCTTTCGTATTGAAAAAGGATTGCTAAGATTTTCTACAGAGGATTCGTTTGACTTTCATCCTAATGTTGAATAAGAACACTTATGCTCCAGCATAAGCATGTGTGCACATTACATATATTACAGCTTCATGTTGATGTGGAGTTTTCTTTTCTTTGAATCATCCAAATCTGATGTTCTAAAGTTTAGAGAAGCTTTAGTCCTCATATTTACCCAATCCTAAAAATAAAGAAAAATAAAAATATAAATGGTTTATGCATTTATTCAACTCAGAACTGATATTTTAGATTACCATCAGTAACTACTGCTTGGAAAATGTAGTGAAAAAGTGTCAGTATTCATGACCAGTGCTTTTTGATGTTGTTCTCATGTTGTGGTCTGATAAAAAACCTACATTTGGAGAGTAAACTGAATTCTTTAATTAAGTGAAAGAAAGGTGAACAGGTTGGTAAAACATGGATATAAATGATGGATAGTGGCCTGAAAAACAAGAATGGTAAAGGCAGAATTCAACATCAAGTAATGACAATACAACAAGTAAGACCTAATACTGAAGAAAGAGTGGAGAAAGACATTAACTGGCAGTCAGCCATTCAGGGGATGATATGAAGAAGCAGGTAGAAGAGAAGCAAAGAGGCAGAGAGAGGGTGGCTAATTAGCATGAATAGAGCTGAAGTAACTCAGAAGGAAACTGTTAAACAAAGGGGAACAGACAGATTGAAGATAAAGCAATGCAAATGTACAAAGAACAGAAAAAAAATCAATATAATAGGCAAGAACTTTCTGGCAGAAATTAACACAAAGAAGTGAACCGAATGCTAAAAACATATTAAGATCATGACAGTTTTCTTGTTTCTTGGCCAAAGTTTTACCTACATACATCAAATGTAGATTTTCTACATGGATGTATATAAACAAAAGTCATCTCCGTATGTTTTTGTTATTCTGAAAGGAAGGAAAATTGTATGTTGACTCATCCATACACATTTCTTTAAGGAGTAATTATGTCACATTAAAGTACGAAAGAAGAAAAGATATGCAATGTTTTGTAGAATATTACTCAATACCTTTTTCTTTAAATAATATACCGGTTAATTTCTCTAAATCTGCTTTTAAGGTAGAGTCATTAAATGTGAAGCGTTTTTTGAACTTTTTAAGCTGGGTTACTAACCTCACTTGTGCATCTGACTGTGTTTCATAGTATCATATACAGTAGTTTTGGATATTTTGGATAAAAATGGGTTTTGATGTAGACCTTCAAGGACACAAATCCTTTACTCAGAAATCATCTCACACACGTTTTTCCTTAGTTATCTAATAGCAGCAGGGTGATGGGATTATTTTCTTGTCCCACTTTAAGAAGTTTGTTTGTGTCTTCAAAAGGAAACAAGACTTATGTATAGAAAAAAATCCTTCCCACCTAAAATCATTTAGCTCAGTCTTGAATGGCCTGTCAAAAGGAATAGAACCAACTCATGCAGAATGTTTCCAATGCTGCGATATTAATCAACAGTTGAACCCATGAGGTTCGACCACCTTCCACAGTTTGGTGAGTCATGGACCCAGAGACCTTTTCAGCAGCTGGATGGCAACAATCTCTTTTCTTCCCAAGCTCTAGCCTTCCTAATCAGTGTCGGGCCAGGCTGTTTGGAAAACTTGGAGTGTCCCAGCTCTATTTATTCAGCTCTATGAAAAACAGGACAGAAAGACAGATCTTAGAAAAGACTAATTTTTTCCATTTGTCTGAGTCAAGAAATAGAATTTTTTTTAATAATCAAAATGCAGAAAAACAAAGGTTGAAGAAATATGTAACCTTTAAAACAGGGGTTTCCAAAGAATTTCATCCTGTGACTCAAAAATTAACAGAGATACAACCTGGCAGACCCCTTTAAGTACATAAAACTATTTCACTCCATATAGTGAAATAATGCATTCATTTTAAAATAAGTGTTTTAATTCAAGAATTAATTTAATGCATTGTTTTTGCTCTGCCTTTGAATATTTAACGGGATATTAAACATTTAATTGTGTATTTCGTAAAGTATTTTGTTTGTGTAATCGTAAAGTGCCTTGAGATGACGTGTGTGTGAATTGATGCAATATAAATAAACTGAAATGAATTCATAATATCAATCATTTTACCTTTTAATTATATATTTTATTTTGAAATCATATATTAGATGAACAAGCAAATGTTATATCAACTAGTTTTATGGTACATTTGTTTATTTCCTGAAGTATTTTAGCAAGCTGCAACTGAGAACATTATAAGGTTTCCAAAAGTATGGTTAGGGACCTCATTAAACGACAAAAAAGTCCAGTTAGGGGTTCAGGACCTGATCTTGACAAATCAAGTTTCAATATTAAACATTATCAAACTTTGAAAAGCAAGTTATTTTGCTTAGTTAAGAACTTTCATGCAAACAGACTATTTCTAAAAGCTGTGTAGTGTTTAGAAACCTGGAAAAACTACTCAAAAATACAGTAAGTTTTAACTATTTTTGGTGCTCCACTCTTTTACTATATGTTTATCAACAAATTGATAAATACTGCAAACTAACGGGCTCATGCAATATTTAAATAATCCCAGACTAAAGCCATCTTCAGTTCCCTGAGTCATTCCTCTATTGTTTTTCTTGCTGCTAATCCTGTTATTGAATTTTGCAACCTCGTTCTGTTACTCATGTTGTCAAGTTTACATATTTAAGTGACCTTGCACGAAAGCTTAAGTTTCTAGAGATTTGCAAAACCAACTCACACTCTAAGCATGTCTGTTTTGCAACTGTTGTTGCATTTGTTGCTACAACATGCCTGCGGATCATATAATTTATTAGACCAATCTGCGTTCTGTGGACCCAGTTAATTATTCAATAAATCATTTGAGTGAAGGCTGATATAATAAGACTGATTTAAGTTAAAGGCTTTGAAGATTTTTTTCTGACTTCTCCGCCCTATCAATATTTTAGTTTCCTTTTCTACTGTGTTTTTCATTCTGAAGTAAATAAATAAATAAATAAATAAATAAATAAATAAATAAATAAATAAATAAATAAATAAATAAATAAATAAATAAATAAATAACAAGTTGCAGCAAGTGTCTAAAGGAGAAAATGGTCATGGACATACGATGAACATTGGAAGCAAACCTTGTCTTATTGTCTTTAAGTAAATTTAATTGTATCCATCTGTTTTGTCCATCAATAAGCTATTTTCTGTTGCTGTTTTGTCCAGTAAATATGGACTGGAGTTCCTCACAATGGAAGCTGACTTTTACGCTAAACAATTACCAGTTTAATTCAGCCCTCACCTAAAGATAAGAAAGACAAAATGCATAAAATATAAATTAAAAGAAGAAAACATCATAAAGTAATAAAAACTAAAGCTAGTGTTAGAAACACCAAGTTACTTTCCATGTTTTAAAATCAGCTGTTACAATAAAAGTACTGGTATCCAATATCAACCATTGTGATGCACATAATATTGAGATCCTAGCTCTGATCAGACACAAGGTCTATAAAAACACACAGTTCCTTTTTGTCCTTTTTGTCCTCTTATTTCCAGGCATTAAGTAAGACTTAACTTTTCCTATATTATGACAGTCAGGAGAACCATTTGTAGAATACCAGAATAAAGTTTCATTATTTTATCAAAAAAATTGTAAATATTAGTGCTTAAATATTATAAGCTTTGAAGATGGATTCTGGGTCTCACAGTCAAACTTGTCTAAAATTTGACTTGAAGAAGACAACTATAAAAAGCCAAAAAGAGAGGACTCTACAACAGAAGCAAAAACAACAAAGCAAAAAAAAAAAAAAAAACTGTTTATAAAATCTATTTTATGGCATCTATTTTTAAAGAGGATAACTGTGTTCTGATAAAAGGAAAATGTTACATAAAAGAAAAAAATAGGGAGGTTTAAGCCTGAAAAATGTATTATGCAGGTCTACTGCTGGAGGGACTGACATAGTTCACAAATGATGGATCATTATTTAACCACATAAAGTTGCATCTTTAAAACATTACACAAAGTCTGACTGTGACAAAAAATTTCAAAAAGTGGCTTAAGGACAACAAAGGTCTAACTTTTGGAGTTGTCATCACAGCATCATGATAATAATCCCAGAGTGAAAGAGTGGACTGAGCTGAAAAGATGCAATGATCCAAGTCACTTGGTTAAAAAAATGCAATTATGTTGAATAGAATTTATATGTTTTTAAACTATGAAATTCAAATAGTAAAAAATAACATATCTAATGAAATTATCTCATTTGTTTGCTCAATCTGTATCTTCGGTCACTTCAATAGATTCCAATTACTGCCCCCCAGCGCATCTATTAAAACAGCACTCCTTATCTAAAACTAGTTTGCACTGTAAACCTCAACATGTTCCCCCTGATTCATACAACCCTATCATAGGGTTGCCTTTAAAATGTTTTTTTAACAGTTTTCTGCTTTTCCCCTTTCATGCTTGTCCGTTGTATACTCTTTTATGCTTATTCGGATTCATAAAAATACCACAACCACATGGCAAACATGTCCTTACTGTTCTGCTTCTTGTGCTGCACCTCAGATGAGTCAAATACCTCTATAAGTAGACATCAGCCTTTTCCCTGTAATCGTCATTGCAAGATGTTTAAATAGCTTTAACAAAATCATTAGCTATCTGAATGTCACAAAACAAATCAGCGCCATTTCCCACCTGTTATCAGGGCAGCATCAGTTTGTAGTTCAGTAAATTCAATATTCTTCCATTAGAAATATATTTTTAGCTCCTACATGAAACTTAAAACGCTGACATTTTTAAGATTTTCCATTGTTTATATTTAAACCTGTTGTGGCCCCAGATATTGCTGTTATAAAACATTAAGTATTTTTGATAAAGTTGTGAACTTTGAATTGCGTGGCCACAGCTAATTTGTTTACAGACTTCTCCTAAAACCATCTCTCATTCACAACCGATAATGTTGACACATATAGTATGTGGCTACAAAAGAGTCTTTCATTGCAAGAAAAAAGAAAGGTAAATGTTTCAGAATAAGCATTGCAAATAATTTAGTTTTTTTGTTAAAGGTTTTCTTATAAAAAAAAAAAAAAGAGGATAAGATAACCTCTGTAAATCTTTTTGAGTTCTCCATTATTGTACAACTCTTCCACTATAAACACCAACTTCACTTCAGGGATAAGCTTATCAGATGCTTTAGCTGGTGGTGAGCCTGGATTTATGGTATACATCCCCTGCAGGCAGGCTCCCCTCTGTAAGTTTGCGAACTAGCGTAAGGCAGCACTAGACCTTGTCAGTACCATATCAGCAATAACAGATTAACAAATTAGCCATAGGAACATACATGTACAATGGCAAAATACACAGAGAGGATAAGAGTTGGTCAATATGGTGAGGAATATAACCTGTGTTATCTCTAACAGATTGTTTTATGACTGTGAAATCAAGGAACAGTTTGCTTTGGAGGTAAGGTGGTTCAATACAGCGAAAATATTGCTTCATGGATGCATGTAAATTTTTGCTTCCTTATCTTTTAATGGGGGGTAAGAATCAACAGTAGACACAGGCCTCTGAGATTATATCATCATCTAAACACCAAACAGAGATTTGCATTAGCAGAGTGATACGAAGGTTTATGTTTCAGTGAGTATCCTGGGCTTGGTTGGTGCTGTATCTGAACTGGGGGATTCCCTTTCACACAAAAAAACTCTTACACCTATTCCAATGAGTTTTACAAATAATTCAAAGTTAATAAAAAAACACCTAAGTATGAGCCTCTATCCATTTAACCCTAAAGACTGATTTTAACATTTGTTGCATGACAAAGAAAAGCACCGGATTCCACATTTAAGTTAGCAAATATTTTTAGGGTCGCTCTCACACAAAACATGGAAAGGAACATAATCCAACTTCATGTTGGCATGGGTGCACTTTCTCAATGAGCACTTTCAAGGTTATCTCAACCACCGCTCTCCAATTGCAAAATCAATCCAGTATATTATCAACCAGCAAAAAGGAGCGTAGCTCATTTGAATACTCCAGTAAAAAAAACTACAGATAAAAAATTTCCACAACAAAAAACTTGAAAGGACAAATAGAACCAAAAGAAAAAAGAAAGGAAAGAAATGTAACTTTATTGATCTCACTACGGAGAAATGAACTCTCTGTATTAAACCCATACCCTTTCAGAGCAGTGGGCTGCCACTGTGCAGCGCTTGGGGAGCAGTGTGTGGTTAGAGGTCTTGCTTAGGGACTTAGAATTCCAGCTGTGTCGGCTCGAACCGGGTGCTTGCAAACTTCTCAGAGCAAAAGCGCACTGCTCTAACCACTAGGCCAACACTGTCAAAAATCAATGGTTTTATTGATTTATAGTATACATGTGTGTCTTGAGGTGCATATTCACACCTTTGTGTTGTCTGGCGGGCTCCTCTGATCCCCTGCTGTCCTCCTTCCATCTCCCACTGTTAGCCTCAGAAGGGAAGTTCTGGCCAGCCGTAGCCTCTCCTCACTCTGTCTCCCTGGTGGGCTTGTTTTATGTACCGCTGTCCTCCTCCAGACAAGCTGTAGCCTTTTCCTCACCTTCAGAGCTCCGTCTTCCCAGCAATTTATCCAATCTACTAGTTTGTGCTTTCAATCCTCCCCAGTCAGCTGTAGCTTCTCCTCATTGTTTCTCTGGTGGACTTCTCAAATCTAACACTGTGCTTCCCTGCTCCCACCCTGAACTACCATTGGCAAGCTGCTTCCTTGTCTCAACTCTATGGTGAGCTGTTTCTCTGGCAGGATCCTCCGATCTCCAGCTCTGGTTCTTTAGTTCCAGAAGGGGACATGGCTGGCAGGCTTTTTCAATCTCTATCACGTAGGAGCCATTTGCCTATCGGGGCAATTCAGCTGCTGTGCAAATAACTTTTTGCTTTTTTTGCCCAGGCAAATTTCAAAGTGCGCAAAAGCAGAGAATTCTACATGTTTCAGGCATTATTTTGACAACTTGCTGCATACTTTTTGCAGTGATTTTTTTGTATATATTCCTGGTTCTCCAGAAACCTCCTAAATATGGTACATTTTCCAAATTTGAGCGAAGATAAGGTTCTAGTATGTGGTGAGCTGTTCTTTCAGACCGTTTCTCATTATTTCAAGCGATACCCAACCAGTAAGGTAATACGAGTTTTCAAATGGGCTGTTTGCAGAGGAGGCAAAGGATCATCAGGATTTTAAAAGGTCCTAAAAGCCGCCAGATAAATCTCTAATTGCCACGTTTTACAGAAGTTCCAAAGTGTCTTACTTCTGATCTTTGTTTTAAGCTGTTTTTGTTCCCTTACACACCAGGATACTTTTTATTTTTCATTAATGTTGGTAAAAGGAGGAAAATCTCCCAGTCAATCCTTATAAAAACCAAAATGCCACCAAAGCAACACATGCTCAGCCTTTTTGTGCATCTTTACTTCTGGGAACTACTGTGGAGTAATGGGCCACTGAGTTTGAGACATTGTGCCAATCTGGGTGGCCTAGGGCAAGGAACACCAAGAAACCATCAAGTCTGGTGGTTGGAGCACAAGCAGGGGGGAGTGATTTGTTTGGTTTACGTTGAAATTAAGGCAGAGAAATAAGAAACTGCTGTTTACATTTTAGGTGCACTATTCTCCCTATTTCCATCCACACCCAGGGAAAACCTAAGTATAAGAACAGAAAAAAATGCACATTGTAATGGGAAAAGGAATATTAAACAAAGTTTCACCTGGATTTATTTACAAGTCAAATTGCAGGAACTAAAAGCTGCCTCAGGTTATTATGCCATTCAGTCATCAGAAAAGTTTTAGTACAATTTAAATATTTTACAACTGGTGTGCAAACCTGGCTGCAATATCTTTCATTACAAGACAAGTGATTCCTGAAGTCACATGTCTGATGTAAAAGAAAAACATCTTTAAATTTTTCCTTAAATAAGAAAAGTAAATTTGGCTAATTTCAATTAAGGCCTGGCTTTTAGCCTGGACTCTTATTTTTGTATGAACTTCCTACATAAACAGTCACAGACACCCACTGGGTTTGTTTATGTTTGACACATCTTTATTCATGTCTAATAATGACTTACTTTAGTTATCCCTCTTTAATAATTCCTTGTGGGTTTTTTTTGTTGGATAACCAAATACAAGAGTGACAACCACATCAGTTGAATACCCGGCTAAAAACAACAAGTCACTTCACATTAGGCTGTGTGAATTTTACCAACCTTTTTTAAACCACACATATCTTATTTATGTTTCCATTATAAGTGAATTGAATTTACTCTCATTGAAAATGATTAATTACATCATCTAATGTAGTATTCAACACTATTATATTGTGCTACATTTGCTTACACTGCAAAAAGTGTTAATCTAAAGCATTTTTTCTTAAAATAAGTGCATTATTTTTTTAAATTGAGCAGGTAAGTGAGACACTTTGCCAATGGAATAGGACAATTTACATTTAAAATAAGAAAAAAATAACTGCTTTCAAGTGAATATTATCTGTGGATTTTACTTCAAGGGTATTTCTCAATCCATTGGCAGATCATATTATTTTCCTACTCAAATTAAGGGTAAACACACTTATTTTAAGAAATGGAATGTCATGAGAGCTGCACAAAATGAAATTTCATTTTGCATACACTCTGTGTACAAAATTGCAAAAAAAGCTTGAAGTCTTAGAACAAGATATTTAAGATATTTTTACTCATTTTGATAAACATTTTTGCAGCATACAGGTACAAATAAATTAATTTCCCTCAAAATGGTGAAATATTCAATCTTAAAACCTTCAATTCTCAGCTCTCACTGAAAAGTACAATATTTATCATAGAGAATAATTTGGATTTCTTTTGGTTTAGGTACATTATTTCATCTTTAAGGATTTAACACATTTAAAATGTTAAAGATGGTGCTGTCCATTTCTATAAGCAAATAGGCCTCGGTCTAAGCTGATTTTCATCCACTTTCTTACTATTGCACACTAATCATCATAACTTATAGACATAAAAAGAAACACACCTGCAAAAGCAATGATGATTCTCTAAGGTTTCTAAACAGGAAATCCTTTACATAAACACCAAAAAGCAGATTAGTAATCAGAAACAACCTTGGGCAGTCTGATCCTAACTGGGCACTACAATAAGTCTGACTGTACTTTGGTTTCATCCAGACAATCCCCCACAGAGAATGCCTCAAGGGGCACGGCCTTTCCTAGATCACTCCACATATACAACATCATGACCTCAGCAGTCTCCCTGTGAGGGTGGACACTATTAACATTACTACAACTATGCTAAGACCTGGATGAACACATCTGGTTTAATCTCTACATGAGATCTAGTCTCAACATCCTGAAGTAAACTTTTCTAAAAACGTTAATGAATGTGATCACCTTAAATGAACACCTAGAGTGTCCAAATCTTTTGCAACTCGAGGCAGATTTAATTCCCTCCCAGCACCCTATTAGACCTGTTGGTGAAAGCCATCCCAGCAACCCTTAATAACTAATTAATTAATAACTATTAATAACTTAAATAACTATTTCATTATCAAGTTTTTCTTTATACTCTAAATAAGTTATAGTATACCATTGGTTTCATTTTTTTTTTTTTCTCAAATTGCCTTTTTTTAAAATAGCAACTTCCCAGTAAGTGAAGCAATGGTTTACCTAAGCTTATATTCTTTTTTTTTTATTATTTCAGCTCACAGTTCATAATCAACTTGCACAGCTATTCAGACAAGGGTCACCACCTTATTTTTACACTGACTGCATGAAAATAAAGCCATTGTTGTCCCATGATCCTCACAGGCATTATATGATGTCAGTGACAAAATAACCACAAGGGTGTTGTGGGCTCTCAAAGGGGATTATTATGCAATCATATGACAACAGGGGGGTCAAGATCCTTCCGTCTGGTAACTGGAAACTGTCATCTAATCCCTAACAATTGAACAAGAACAAAGGGAAGTGGCTAGATTTTTATCCTGTGCTTATGTTAATATATAAAAATAGTTCTCTAAGGTTGCACTGTCAAAAAAAACAAGCATTTCTTATTCTGCAGATATTGCAGATAGCAAAAGGTATCAATGAATTAAAGTAATCATGGCAGATCACTGGTATGTTTCTGCAATTCATCCCAGTCCATGTTAATGGTCTTAAGTTCTTCATATAACAGAGTAATAAAAGTATTATAAAGAAACTATTAATGTATTTATTTTTATTTTTGTTATACCTCCTGAAATTCAAGAAGGACATTACCCCACCAGAAACTAATCTTTGCTCTCCATATTTTGAAATTCATGTTTTTCCTAGTCCCCGGGAGCTTCACTCTTTTTTTTTAAGTGTGGTTGTGTGGATAACTTATAAGAACTTTTATCTTACCAAGTTGAGACCCAAGTTTAGAGAAAATGTTTATTATCATTAACAATAAATATTTAAAACTTTAATCGCAGAAGGAGAGCTTCCTGAAATATTTTAAAATCTTTGCCACTTCTACGTGACACAGTTAATGAGATTTTTACCTACCCTTAAGTCGAACTGAATGTTTTTCAGTTTTTGAATGGCATTCTAAAAAATTTCCAGCATGTTACATGGAAGGGTGTGGCAGTTCAAGCAAATCATACATTTTAGTTTTCCTTTTCCTTATGCACGTGTTTTCATCAAGGAGTTTTCATATTTTCTTTTTTTCTTTTCCTTATAGAAGCAATTGTTGTCTTTACATTTCCTTGTCACCTACATTTCCTTAACCCCTTGCGTTTCCTTCTTATCTGTTCTCTTACCAAATCAACTTCCGCCTCTCCTTTTTCTGCCACTCTTTTTTCTCCCCAAGTTTTCTTCGATGTGGAGCAGGGAACAGTGTTGCCAGATAGAGTCGAAGTTTTCCAGTCACATCGCATATCAACCCGCCCAATTAATATATTGTTATGTTTGCTGTGTGAACATGAATACACTTTAGTGCAACTTAATTTAACTCTACTTGTCAAAATGCTAAAATCCAACAAAATATGCAGAGAGTTGTTTCCCATAAACAACTCTGACCCAGCCGCCACAGCAGGTCATGTGACACATCACATACGGGTACATGTTTGTAGATGGATTCATAACCACGTAGACTCCTCTTTTTACATTTAGAAGACAAAATACGATCAGTGCACACACACAGATATGCTAAGCTTATTTTTACATAATTTAAATAATTACATTTATTGGGGTTTATTTTGAATTCTTCCGGTGAACTATAATATAATCCATTGTGATTTGTGAACAGTACATTGTTGAATGAATTCTCCCCGATAACTTTTAATTGCACCGAGCGTTAAATCCCATAATCAGTGGTTTCCTCCAGCATCTTTAAAAGATTCCTCTTTCAACCAAAATACATCAATCGTCAGCGCTAGGTTTATCACACCAGATCTGGCAGCACTGGCAAGGAATATAAAACAATGCTTGAAGGTAAAGTTTGAGCTTCCATCTGGACCTCGGAACCCCCAGGAGCTGACCTGAGGCACAGATTAGAAGGATAGGCAGGGAGAACTCAGGCAGGTAGGGAGGAGCAAAACGAAATACTGCACATGCAGCCAATGGGGGAAGGCCAGAATGGGGATTATGTCCTCCCTCTTACGTACTCCAGTTAAAAGGCATGCGGCGGCATTTTGCACCAGCTGGAGATGTGCAAGAGATGACTGTCTCACCCCAAAATACAGTAGTCCAACTGAGATGTAACAAAGGCATGGATTACTGTTTCAAAGTGCTCCTGTGCAAGAAAAGGTTTGACCTTGGCCAACGGTTTGATTTGATTAAAATTGGACTCTAATAAAGAGCTGAATTTAAAGAGCTGTCCATCTTATAACGAGTTTAAGACAACCGGATTTTAAAAAAAATGTGAAATTGCTGAAGTCAATAGGGGCCGATACGATCACTTAAGGGTTTTTTTTTGTTTGTTTTATGTTCAGATTTGAAAAGCTATCAAGCTTTCTTCCCGCTGCTGTCAGACTGTACAACCAACAATGCTAGCTCCGTATCAACCATATGTCCACCGTCACTTTACCTGTTATTATTGCATATCTACTGTATACATCACTCATACCTATTTAAATCTGCAATAATTTAATACAATCAATCATTTGCACAGAACTTTACTGTTGTCACTTTATACCAGTGTTGCCTTGTCTGTCTGTATATACTTAATGTGTGTGTGTACATATATATATATATATATATATATATATATATATATATATATATATATATATATATATATATATATATATATATTTTTATACTTTGTATTCTTCTTCTTCTTTTTTCCTACTGTACTGTGATGCAACGCTGCAATTTCCCCACTGTGGGACAAATAAAGGATTATCTTATCTTATCTTATCTTATCTTTAATGTCATCAACGCATACCAATAGTGGTGCAAAGGAAAATAAATTTTTCTTTTTAATTGGTACAAATAGTTGAGTATCATCAGTATAAAAATCATAAGAGATGCCGTACCTTCTTAGGATGGACCCTAGGGGCATATAGTACAATGAAAAAAGAAGGGGTCCTAACACTGAACCCTGTGGAACCCCATAAGGAGGAGGAGCATAGCTTGAATCATAGCTTCCAAGGCTCATGCTCACACTTCTATTAAAGAGATAGGACTTAAACTAGTCCAGTGCAGTACCATGAATGCCAACAAGGTGGTTTAATCGAGATATTAGAGTATTGTGGTCCACAGTGTCAAGGGCTACTGTCAATCTTAAGAGAAGAAGAATAGGGTGTTGACAAGAGTCATTTGCCAAGAGCATGTTGTTAAATACTCTTAACAAAGCTAACTCAGTGCTGTGCTGAGATTTTAAAGCACAATGAAACTCCTCCTTGTCACCATGTTTATCTTAAAACGACTTGAGTTGAGTGTAAACATCTTTTTCTAAGATTTAAAAAAAAAAAAAAAGAGGCAGGTTAGAGATGGGCCTGAAGTTGGCCGTCACGCTTTCATCAAGGCCAAGTTTTTTAAGTTGGGGCTGGACCACAAACATAAGTTACGTCACAATGGGTTAGTATTTTACAAAGTTCTAAGTATCAACATGATTTCAAATCCTTGTATGAAAATAAGAAAAATATTTTTATATATACACAATCCGGAATAGATCTGGTTTAAAGACTACTAAAATAGAATAAACTCCCTCCAGAGTTCCCAAGGTCCCTCTAACTGCGGTCTATTAGGGTAATGATACTGACTGGTCCAAACTGCTACTCTTTATGTTACCCACCTCTAACAATGCTGTTTACATAAACCACTGTTGGAAACCTCTCCTGCGGGTAAAAATATTATGTATAAATTACAAACGTTTAATTTCTCATCATTATCAAGAACAGCATTTGAAGAAGAACAGTGATGGGGTTTTCCTTGGAAGCCTTGCTAACAGTACATGTGTACGCACACGTGCACTGTGGATGACTGTGTCAAACTCCATCAAGGCGTTGAGAGTTCAGCGACAGATGGCACGCAAGTTTATTTATACCTTACAGTAATTTTTTGGTGTGGTTGTCTTCGTGTACGCACATGAGTGTTTATGTGAGCGTGTGTGCGCAGAGGTAGGAATGCTCTGCCACCTCTAATTAACTCGGTGTAGATGTGAGTGACTCAGCAGCAGTTGACAGCATAACCAACTCTTGGCTCACCTGTTTATACATGCAAACACACACTATTCTACACAGTAGTGGGGCAGCGAACCTGTTGTGAACCCCTGGGAGACTTTTCTCCCTGTGCATAAGGGTGAAACTCCAAGCTTTGCGTGGCAAAATAAATGCAACTATCAAACAGAGGCATGCCATAACTAATCCATGAATGTCAGCTGAGGGGCAACCTTTCTTCATGTTTGTCAGTGTGTATGTGTTTGTCTGTCTGTCTGATGTAACCTGGCAGCTCAGGTGCAAACAGAGGGCAACATGCCGTTTAAAGGTAGCTACCTGTAGCCACAGGTAGGCCAGGAAATGAACGTTCAGGGGAATTAATCAGCAGCTATTCAAGTGAAACGGAATACAAACAAACATGCAGGTTTCATAAAGCAGGAAGTTTCTTTTAATTTCCTGCTGTTTAGGGCGTTGTAGTTATTCTGCCTCATACTAAACTCTAACTTATAACTTTCAATAGATGTGTCTTGTACAAAATTCGGGATTGGTGTGATTACAACAAATACAACCAACGGTCTACCTTTTATTAAATACAAAGCCAGTAATGAGCACACAAATCAAAACATGTTCTTTGTAGTAAAGAGGCTTTAGAAATCATGCAAATGCACCTTCCTGATGCCAGTAGTGAATCACCGTATGGCATATTTGTGTCTCACCACCACAGTAAACAGAGGAGGAATCAAAAGTCACAACTTTTAGAACTACATGTTTTTGCACTGAAGTAGTTCTTGTGTAAATAGGGATTTTATTTCTGCCACTGAGAATGTTGTTTCCTTTTTTTTTCGTCCTCCTTTACCTGTACAGTTAACCACCATATTATTTTTATAAAGACATATGAATAAAACTTATAAGTAGTATTTTAGGTTTCAAAAGTATAAACCAATGTGTAGAAGCTATTTTTCAATGTAGTACTAAGTAATTATAGCAAATTTGACAAAAAAAAGCAAATAAGAGGTGTAGGAAATAAGACTTCTTGCTTTGATTAAACCAAAGCAGGAGAGCTTTAGAACCAAAGTCAATTGACATATAAATTATTCAAGGGAAAATGTTCTTACAACAACCAACTTTATTCAAAAAGTAAATCTTGGAGAAGTTCACAAGGCCTTTTAGTTTCTGTTTCATGGGTAGTTTGTTGTTTGACAAGCAAAAATAACACACTGTAATGTTAAGATCACAAACAGACAAGCATAGCAGACAGAACTATTCCTGCTGAAGTTCATGACCTTGACTGGCATGCTGTGACAACAACATCATCATCCTTCAGTTGACCTCCGAAAAATAACTAACAGCTCTTCCAAGTTCCGGTTAACCTTGAGTTTAAAGATATGATGGTGGTGGCAAAAAATATCCCAAATACTAAGGTCAGATAGGGTTGATGGAACTTAAAATATAACATACTGACCTTATGCCCTCACTGAAAGTAGCTTATACTACCAACACCTTTTCAGACATTTCTATGAAACATAATCCACTTTAATCAGAACAAATTTTCAGCTATATATCAGTATGTTAGTGGGATTGGGAAAAGTACTTGCCCCCATTTAGATTTATTTTGTTAATTCTTGCACCATTGGCAGCAAAAATTGTCATCAAGTGTTTGTGAAGGTAGATTTTTTTTACATAATTATTTTTTTCTTTTTTTGCCAAAATTATTTTTGAATTGTTTTAAATCAGGAACATTAGAGGGCATTTAAGCATGAACCACCTGTTTAGACTGATGGTAGCACTATCTTCAAATCCAGACTCCGAATTTGGCACTTAGACTTTCCAAGTCAATTTTACCGGTAATTGAAATTCACAGTCTGATAGTTGCAGACTTTAATGGGATTTTAATGGTTCAATCATCCATGGCAAAGCAGGTCTAAACCATCAATTCAGTTCAATTCAGTTTATTTAAACTGCACCAATTTACAACACATGTCATCTCAAGGCACTTTACAGTTCACCAGATCAAACAGTCAAATTTATTCAAAGTTTTCTATCTAAGGAAAACCAGTTAATTGCACCGACTTAATGACTTGAATGTAATCCCTCACACTAAGCACGCTTGTAGCGACAGTGGAGAGGAAAATCTCCTTTTAAACAGGAAGAAACCTCCAGCATCTGCCATCTGCCGAGGCCGACTGGGGTTCAAGGAGGCAGAAGCAGAACTACAAAAAGCAGCTGTAAAAGGCGGCCCCATCCAAGAAACACACAGCCAACTCCCATGTCAGAGAATGAAGAGAGCATATCCAGCCAGTCACAGTCAGAGAAGCAGGACTACACTGACGGGCCAATCTTAAACATCTATAAACAAGGGTGTTGATGGCAGCAGCACAGCTGATATTCCTCTCCAGGATGGTGCCACAGCCAAAAAGGAACAGAGAGGCAAAGCTACTATGACAAAAATCAGAGAGAGCATAAAGTTAGAGATTGAACTAACAGATTCTGCAGAGTGGGAGAATAGAGATAGAATTATCAATGTTGAAGGCTTAGATGAAGATAATAGTTTTGCTAACTCTGAAAGTTCAACTGGATCAAAGCAGTCTAGACCTGGTTCAGTTTCTATGGCTACCTCAGATGCTTCCTCACTTTCCAGAGATAAACCAATCGTAGTTAGAGGAGCACTAATTATCTTATTTTTAATGAGATCAATCTTATTTATAAAGAATGCCATAAAATCATTACTGCTAAGAGCAGGTGGAATAGACTGTTCAACAAAGCTATGGCTCTGGGTGAGTTTGGCAACTGTTTTAAAAATATATATAGGATTATTCTTTTTCTCCTCTATTAATGAGGAGAAATATACTGCTTTTGCAATACAAATGGTCCCCTTATACAGCAGTATTTTTAAACTATTTTTTCCACACTAGGTAGGATTCCCGTAGGCTTGTGGAGCGTGATTTTCTCTTCAGTTTCCTAGCATTTTGCTTCAGAGTGCGCAGCTCTGCAATAAACCAAGGAGCCAGCTTTCTATTTTTAAAATATTTCTTTTTCAAAGGGGCTGCATTGTCTAAGGCAGTACTCAGAGAACTAGCAACCCCATCAACAAAATCATCAACCTGTGAACGGGAATAAACTAAGCTTTTGCACTCTGCAGCGCTGCTGAGCGACACAGAGGAGAGAGAAAGTGAAAGAGATTCTTTAAGATTTACAACTGCACTGCCCTGCATCTGATAATGATATGCTAAAAAAAATTCACATTCTATGTCATTTGTCAGCACACGGTCCAAAGTATGAAGATGAGAATGTGTGGGACTATTCACATTTTGACCAAAGCCAATAGCATCTAAGATAGCATTAAAGGCTGCTCTTAAGCTATCACCTTCAGTGTGAGCATGGATGTTAAAATCCACCACTATGATGACCCTGTCAGTATTTAATACCAAATCAGAAAGGAACTCTGAAAACTCATCTAAAAATTCAGAGTAAGGACCTGGTGATTGATACAAAGTTACAAAAAGAAGAGGTTTTCTTGCTTTGTGATTTGGATGAGGGAAACTAAAGGTTAAATGTTCAAAAGAGTTGTAATTATTAACTGCCTTTTAAGTAATCAGTAAGTCAGACTGAAAGACTGCTGCCACTCCTCCTGCTCACCAAGAACTTCTGGGTATGTGAAAATGTACATTACTAAACGGAGTTGCCTCATCTATGCTCACATAATCCTCTAGCTTATTATCTACAACCGCCATGTTTGACTGTATGATTTTGCTACTGTTAAATATTGAGTTAGTTTTGTGATGAAGGTTACTGTATAGAATTCCCTTTTTTTAATAAATGTTCCAGTTTGGTCTTGGAAGTCCACAGAATACCGGTACTTCTCCCAAGGTTAGGGGGAATTATCAAGACATAACATCTGGTTATAACATCTGGTTATTTTTTATCATCCCATTTTGAATGCTGTTCAGAAATAATTTCTCAGCTTTGGTATAAAAAAAAAAATTGCTAAAGGCTGTTAAAGATGTTAACTTGGGATCGAGGTTCCCATTCCAACACGACAAAACCCCCGAAACTATTCCAGAGGTGGATAATTCAGGTCCGGAAAGTATAGCGCCTGTACAGAGATCAGTTCCAACCATTAGCATTTCCAGCTCCACAGCAAAGACTAATCACCTGAGGAGCTAATCACCTGGTTAAGTGAGCAGGATGAAGGAAAACAAGGCAGGGATTGTACTGTACTTTCTGGAGCTCGATTATCCACATTTGGGAGAGCTACAATGAAATAGTTGAAATACAATTATATTTATTTGTTAGAATGGCTCAGTAAAAGTCCAGACCAAAATAAAATTGGGAACATTTAAAATATTTACCGTAGTTAATATACAACAGATGCTCCTTTAATCTGAGCTATTTTTAAAGAAGAAAGGTAAAAAATCTGGGTTTTCGTGCAAAGCTGTAAAAGACTTGCAGCTGTGATTCCAACCAAGCTAACCAATGTGAAAATTAATGAATCAGGAGGAGTGAATGCAAATATCAAGCTGTTTTTAATTACTTTTTCTGTGTACTATTTTTGTTCACTTTAAAATCAAGCAGTATTTTGTGTTGGTCCATGGCACATAATCTCAAGACAGCACACTGATGTTTGTGGCTGTAGTGTGATGTAATGTTCAGATAAGATGTATTTGGAAGGCATCTTTCCTGAAAGCATCTGTTTAACACAAAATCCCAATTACTCATTTTTCAGAACTATCATAGACCGAGAGAGAACAACAATATTTCAGTATACAAAAGGCAACATCATTGCTTTAAAAAAAATCTAAAACGAATAAAAAGCCTTTTCGCAAAATAAATAAATAAAGTTTGGGAGTTAATATCTCCAGAGCTGCTGCCTTGGAAAAGTTTATCTTTTAAAATTGTGAGAAGTTCAACAACTCTACATCAAGATGATTCTACACTGATGGCAAAATCATCAAACAGATTTGAGAAAGAAAGACAAGACAAGAAGAAAAGAAGCTTATACACACAGAAACTCTGCATCTTGTACAAATACACCTGGAGCACACCCAGTATACATGACAACTGGGCCAAACAACCACTTAAAACAACCACAAAGAAAGAGGTGTTTGCAAGCTGCGTAGATACACTACACCACGGTCAAGTCCTCCAACAATAACTCCCCAGCAAAAACACGAATCCACAATGTCTGTCTGTTTGATGTTCCCGGCTCTCCTTTTTCTAATCTTCCAATTCAAAAGAGGGGCGCCTGAAAGGCAGAGTGGAGATGTTAAAGTACACGGCTTGTGTCGGTAAAACCCACGGATAACAATGAGCATGTTACACTGAGCAGGAATTCAGAGAACTTGAGGAGAGAAACACAGAGAACAATAGTTGGATATGAAAGAGTGACGAGCACTCTAACATGCTAAATCTCAGTCTTTGTGCCTCAAAGCTTTGATCCCAAACTTTCCAGTGAGCTCCTTATTGACTCTCTTTGCTCTTATTCAGATATATTAAGACTTTCTTTTATGAGCCGACATAAGAAACAGCCTGTGGTATTTGCTTAAAGATTAGTTTACTTAAAAGGACCAAAAATGGTACTGAAAAAGACCTTCCATTGACAGAGATGCGAGGCAGTATGTACAGTTGAGTCATTTGGAGGGTGTTTCAGTGTGTATCTTTTGCTTCTGCTGTTAGATAAATATGCATTGAAAGTGGGGCTTAAAAAAGCATTCCTTGTGAAAGTAATCGTAATCTTTCATACCTTCAGTTGAAAACACTGTTTACTGATATAGAGCTTAAAGCCAAACAACTACTGGGAGGCTAATGCAGACGTCTCGTGTGTTTGTCTACAGGGTTTTGTGAACTTTTAAGGGCATGTTTGGGTTATCTGTTGCCTAATACTAGTATCCATTGAGTAGCCAGAGTTCAACCGGGTCACACTGGTTCCCTGAGGACACTGAACATCACAGTCTTCTGACTTCTGCCCTTGTCACTTGACTGACCCCCACTGTTTGATTGGCTACAGTCTTGGAATTGTCTGAACACAAAAGCTTCAGCAGAGTGTAAAATACACTAGCAGCAAAAGATTAAAAGCTTAGATTTTTACATCGACAGTTTTAAGGAAGTTTGATTTGACATGTGAGATACTGCAGATCAGAAGCTTTCTTAAGGAGAACCAGGGGAACCTCTTCTCCATGTACACCAGCAGGGAACCTCAAATCACCAGTCTGTGCAGCTCCTGAAGTTTGGGGATGACGTCATCCTCATTGGGCTCATCTCCGGGGAGATGAGCCCAATGAGACCAGGGAGACCAAAACCTCCCTCCTCAAAAATGGCTTCTTTCCATCTTATTTCGATCTAGAGCTTGTCCTCCACTAACAAAAAACCCATCTCTACACATGTATATAGTTCATCTTGCCCTAGAAGCAGTTGCACTGTTCTTTACTGTTCTCAAAGCAGTCACATTCAAACTTTGTTTTTTCTAAAGGATATGTTTCAAAAGTAATTTATCTCAAATGTATGTTTTCTTGTCTATGTGTTGCACCTGATCACTAAAACAAATTCCTTATATGGCTACACTACTTGGCAAAAAAAGCTTTTCCTGATTCTGATTCTCTTTAATATTGTTTAGAAACTCTTTGGACACATCAATTTATGAGGCATTTATATGGTAGTCAACAAAAGCAAACAATAAAAAGAGTGAGGAGGGTGTTCCATGTTAAAATACCTTCCAAATCTAACAAATCATTGCACTCATTTGACCGCCAAACTGTGAAAAACAAGTATACGTGCATGAATGTTTGGAACAGCTTATGTACTGAACAACACCTACACACACACACACCTACACATACTCACCTGTGCCATCAATCTCCACTCCCAGGAGAGGCTATTCTCAAGGAATGTAAAGTAGAAAACCTTGTCTTTTATTGTTTCTGACTCTCAGAACATGACAGGATGAGCAAATAAAGCAGACAGTTTGCAGGGTTCATCTTTCTGGACATATTATTACTGAGAATGGAAAATAACTTTTATTAAAAATGTCAATAATATTTTTAGAAATAGTTGGAACATGAAAGTTTACCTTTCTTAGACTCTATGAGAACATTTATTTCCAGGTGTTGAAGAGGAGTACCTTAATCTAGCAGGAGCAATGTGGCACTTCTCCTCCTGTGAACTAGTTATTTACTGTCACATTATTAGCAGGAGTTAACTTTAGTATGCTTCTCTAGTCTGTATGTGTGTGGTGGCTCTAGAGATGGCTTACTAACCTATGGCTGTCATTCAGGCTTTAAATGATGAAATTGTTGGGTTTTATTTGCTCGTCCTGACCATCGCCTTTGGTGTGTGATATATGGATCTTTGATAAGATAAACGAAAATGTGTTTTTTCTGTAGGGTGACCAGAGCCAAAGAGAGAACATAGAGTTTGTAGCTCTGTGATTTCGAAGAAGGTGAAGTTGAGCTCTTGATTCTCATCATTAAACTCAAATTATGCCTGATTAAGTGATATTTAAAAGATCTGCATGTATAAATATATATATATATATATATATATATATATATATATATATATATATATATAAACATACATACACCAAAAGTGTTTTTAACAAGGGAGCTGGATATAGTTTAATTTAATTAAGTTTATATATATATATATATATATATATATATATATATATATATATATATATATATATATATATATATATATATATATATATATATATATATATATATATATATATATATATATATATATATACACTATATTGCCAAAAGTATTTGCTCACCCATCCAAATTATTGGAATCAGGTGTTCCAATCACTTCCATGGCCACAGGTGTATAAATTCAAGCACCTAGGCATGCAGACTGTTTTTACAAACATTTGTGAAAGAATGGGTCGCTCTCAGGAGCTCAGTGAATTCCAGCGTGGAACTGTGATAGGATGCCACCTGTGCAACAAATCCAGTCGTGAAATTTCCTCGCTCCTAAATATTCCACAGTCAACTGTCAGCTGTATTATAAGAAAATGGAAGTGTTTGGGAACGACAGCAACTCAGCCACGAAGTGGTAGGCCACGTAAACTGACGGAGCGGGGTCAGCGGATGCTGACGCGCATAGTGCGAAGAGGTCGCCAACTTTCTGCAGAGTCAATCACTACAGACCTCCAAACTTCATGTGGCCTTCAGATTAGCTCAAGAACAGTGCGCAGAGAGCTTCATGGAATGGGTTTCCATGGTCGAGCAGCTGCATCCAAGCCATACATCACCAAGTGCAATGCAAAGCGTCGGATGCGGTGGTGTAAAGCACGCCGCCACTGGACTCTAGAGCAGTGGAGACGCGTTCTCTGGAGTGACGAATCGCGCTTCTCCATCTGGCAATCTGATGGACGGGTCTGGGTTTGGCGGTTGCCAGGAGAACGGTACTTGTCTGACTGCATTGTGCCAAGTGTAAAGTTTGGTGGAGGGGGGATTATGGTGTGAGGTTGTTTTTCAGGAGCTGGGCTTGGCCCCTTAGTTCCAGTGAAAGGAACTCTGAATGCTTCAGCATACCAAGACATTTTGGACAATTCCATGCTCCCAACTTTGTGGGAACAGTTTGGAGCTGGCCCCTTCCTCTTCCAACATGACTGTGCACCAGTGCACAAAGCAAGGTCCATAAAGACATGGATGACAGAGTCTGGTGTGGATGAACTTGACTGGCCTGCACAGAGTCCTGACCTCAACCCGATAGAACACCTTTGGGATGAATTAGAGCGGAGACTGAGAGCCAGGCCTTCTCGTCCAACATCAGTGTGCGACCTCACAAATGCGCTTCTGGAAGAATGGTCAAAAATTCCCATAAACACACTCCTAAACCTTGTGGACAGCCTTCCCAGAAGAGTTGAAGCTGTTCTAGCTGCAAAGGGTGGACCGACGTCATATTGAACCCTATGGATTAGGAACGGGATGTCACTTAAGCTCATATGTGAGTCAAGGCAGGTGAGCAAATACTTTTGGCAATATAGTGTATATATATATATATATATATATATATATATATATATATATATATATATATATATATATATCTCCAGTTCCCAACACATCATCTCAAGGCATTTTATTTGAACATTAAAATCATACCATATACTCAGACTGATTAAAAGTTTTCTATCTAAGGAAAATTAGCTGATTGCATTATGCCATTGACTTTGCAGGCACACTCATCCTCGATGAGCATGTGGTGGTCTAGTGGTTAGGGCATAGAGCTTGGAATCCTGAGGTTCTGAGATTGAGCCCCAGTCCCGCAGACTGCCACTTTGGGTCCCTGAGCAAGACCCTTAACCCTACACTGGTCCCCGGGCATCCCATGATGGCAGCCCACTGCTCCCCAAGGGGATGGGTTAAATGCAGTGGTAAATTTCCCCAGTGTGAGATCAATAAAGTTCTATTAATTAATTAATCAAGATATTTTTTTATGGATGAATGTGCAGTGTAATTGATTAATCTAATTAACAAATAAAACTGGCAGCCCTAATATTAATGTATGAATAACATTTAATAGTAACTAAATTCAAAGAACACAAAGCAACAAAGGCTATGTCACTTTGTACGCTACTGGGTGAGGCAGTGAAAGGGGATTGTGAAGTTTGCCAAAGTTTTTGTTGGTCTTTTTTTATAAAGAGGAGAGAGTGATAAGCTGTGCTGACCCATAGACTACTGTTTTGTTTCTGTTTTTTTAGGCTTAAATATTTGATTCTAAACAAGGAAAAGTTGAGTGTTATCCTTTGTGATTGAAAGATATAGCTTTGTATTTCCCCCAAAGAAGGTGTGTTTTACTTTGAAACCGTGTCACTTTTCCTGTCAGACCCATTAAATTACCAGTGAATTCCTGGTAGTCCAACGAAAACAACCTTCGGCAAAGATAGAACTTATTGAACTTTATTCAATTTACCCACACACAAAAACACATTTTAATCACCTGTTTATGTATTGCTTAAATCTGTTTATGTAGAACATGGAAACATTTTGCTTTCTTGGACTTTCATTCCACTTCTTTGTCTACCACAGACTGCCTTATTTCAATCTGTTTTTGATCAATGTGTCATCATTGCTACTATTTCACAAAATGAGAAGATGTAGCATACAATTGTCTGTGTGTCTGTAAATTTACATTACATGTTGAAAGTGCATTTACGTAACAACAGCAAATGAAATAACATTTTGATTGGAAGCACAACCTCTATATGGCTAACTGCTGACCAGAATCTAAAATGTACATTTTTAAGGTTTCTAATCGTAGCATTTGATTGCTTTATGACAAATTAGTATCACACTTAGACTTACAAAATGCGTACCTCCATTTATATACGGTATCACTGGGCCTGATTTAGGACCATTTACTGCTTTAAAAGAGGCTCCATAAATCTGCTCTAGCCTCTTCCAAAAGAAAATGCAGAAAGGTAAGTGAGACAGTTGATCTTGTATTATCCAATGGTTTTGCCATATTACAACCACAATCTTTAATGTTATGTATCCTTTGAGGATTTGACAGGAAAGGTGAACTCAAAATACAAAAAAATTGTGAATTTCAAAAGAAAAGGAAACATTTTTTATTATTATTTTTTTTTACTTTTACCTTTTTCTAAGTACTCATACTTTTAGTCATTATTTTCCGCTTACCTCGGACCAAGTCATGAAGGAATGAGTCTAAAAAATGCACATCAGGAAAAGTAAAGCATTCATTTTTATTTAGACCCAGACTATATGCCACTATAGTTAAGGCTTCTGGAGGTATGACTCTACCTGTTTTGCTAATTGCTCTTTGCATAATAACTACAGCACAACTTTTCAGTCATCACTGATTCTCAGCTAGATGTTGCTTTGGACTTTTATGAGGCATTTAACACATTAATAGCCTTTAAACAAATTTTACTGTTGCTCTGGCTGTATTTTTTTTTTTTTTTTGTAGCAACTAAGAAATTTTTCTTCAGTAATGGCCTGTAAGCAACAAAGGTCCACCCGATTCTTCATCAACTCAAACCAGCCCTCTTACCTCTGTTGAAGGAAAGCATTGCCTCAGAACAATGCGTTCATTACCATATCATTTCACTGTGGGGATACCGTAAAAGTTCAAATAATCCACTGGACTTGGTTTCCAAGATTTGAAGACTTTTCGCCACCTCTCCAGGAAGCTTTCTCAATTCAAATGTCTGGATCCGCAGTGAGTTTGAGTGAGACTCAAACTTTTACGGAATGACTATGACCTGGATGACTGGGAATCTTCATCAGCACACTGTGGGGATTGATTATCTAGATTCTTATTCTGATGTTCATGTAGAATGAAAACTTAAGTTGCGTCCACCAGACATCTTTTGGAAAAGCTAGACACAACACCTTTTGACTTTTTGTTAATGATACATTTCTTCTTGTGTCCCTTCTAAAATGTACTGAGAACGCAACTAATAGTTCTCGTGTCAACAATTTCCTGAGGTGTGGATCACTTCTGATCCACAGCCAAGTGTGTCATTCTAGGAGGAAGTCCATGTCTTGCCATGTTTACAGTTATGCCATTGTATTTTCAATTACGTATAAGATATTAAAAAGTATCTTATCACGACTTAAGGATATTTCTGTGATTTAATGATACACTTAATTTACAGCTGAGTGATTTTAAAGCATCTATGTCCCAGGATTTCCTACTCCTCTCAGTTACAGACTTTCATTTTACCGTGCTAAAAATCTTTGTTTCGCCATCCTGCTTTATTTCCTACATAACTGTGACATAGCAGAAAATGCTACAGGTCCGACTTAAAGGTTAAATGTAAACAGTGGCGGTTGGTGCATATGAGACTTAGGCCTTCAGTGGGCACCCCTCAACTTAATCTACTTCTTGTCCCTCGGACGTCAACTTGCAAAAATGGGCGTCAAGGTGTTACTATCACCACTTTCAGATTTAATAACAGAAACCACCAATATTATTCAATTATGAAATGTAACGAGCGCAGATGTAACCGAGAGAAAGATTAGTGTGGGGTTGAAGAAAGAAGTACAATTAAGACAACCATCCTTTTATCTTTGTGCAGGAAATCTTAGTTTCTCCTTTTAGTATCAGCCATTGAGGCCAGAGAAACTCATAACAAAAGCTAATCTAAAATGCAGATTGGCGCTAGCTCCTCCTGAATATTGTTAAGGTAAGATCATCCAGCACTGATGATTCTGAATTCTGAAATATAACGACAGCAGCCGAGAAATGCTAAAAAAGTAAGGGAATGGATTGTTTGGAATAAATTAATAAAGTTGGAAAGAAGAAAATTACAGTTTAGGTTGTGAATTTAGGTTAGTTTTTCTGATTTTAGGCCAGCAGTGAAGGCCTTGAAGGCACTCACATTCCACCACTGAATGTAAAATGGTTATAGTGAGCAAAGCCTAAATAAGACCACTTGCAATATAACTGAAAGCTGAAAAAGAAGCCCATCCTGTACTGCAATAGTGAATTATCTTCAGCTTTTGCTCTCATAGTTGAGAGACTCCCAGAGGAAAAAGAGGCGGAGGTTCACGCTGAGTGGTGTCTTGGTACTACTGAAGTGAATGTAGTTTGTTATCACAGCTTATCCTCTACCCCCCCTGCACTTGTTTTCCCCTCCCTCGCTTTGCAGAGTGACAAAGCAAAACTCCTGCTGTGTTTCTCATACTAGACACTGCATATTAACTCACACAGATACACAAATACACACTCCTGTGTGAACCATGAGTGCAGACTGTCCCATATCAGCTGTAGTCTATTAATGGATGTAGAAAAATAGAATGAAAGTAATAGGGAATGTATTGAAGGTTAAAAGAGCTGATGTCGTGCGATTCACCTTCTCCTACCATGCTTAAACGTAAGTTATCTAATCTTGTAATCAGTTCAGCAGACATACACGTATATGCACACTACTTTTTTTATGTACCAACGTAACCAGTATTTTGGCAGGTGTTTCTCAGCTTCCCTTATCATGAAGAGATAATCAAGAGTTTGAGAACACAAATACCCAGACAGTCACACTAAACTATAATCATGAATTGATCAGATACATCAGAGAATTCTCTTTTGAACAACAAGAATGTTGCAAAACATTTTAAAAGTTAACTACTCATGACTATGTTGCACATTTGTCGCAAAAAAACTGACCTTCATGGAAAAAAAATGTAAGACCACACTATTGAACTTGTAATGTCTAGTAAATTAAACATATTTCGGGAATCCTAATAGACCTGAAAAATGTGTAGTCCTATGTAATATCATATAATGGGAAAAAAGTTAGATTTCTTTATATAGCATATGTTAGTATCTTATTTCAGCTGTTGATGAAGGAGTTTTGTCCTACCCAACTGTCATTTCTTGGTGCTAGAAACAGCACCAAGCACCATACATACCGTTTTTACTAAAATTAGCGACACCAATCTAAAAAGGCAGATGCGTCACTTGCACCAGTTTTTGTTCCTGTCCATTGAATCATTGGCTTTAGGTATGAAGGAATGTCTGGTTCAGCATACCAACTTGACACCGAAGGCGTAAGAAGGAAGCCTGGGTGAAAGAGTCACTGAGAATGTTTGTGTGTAAACATTGTGGATATTATTTCCACTTTGATGGCCTGGATTGAAATTAAATATACAAATAGGCTTAAATTGCAATTAGTGTTTAGACACTAGTCTTTAGCACTCAGTGCTTCTGGAGCATTTCCCAAAAGAAACTCAAGGGAAATTAAAATCCACTCTACAAATGCCAAACACCTGATTTTGCTATTGACTTTGTTTTGAAGTCATTTATTAAACTGGTTGAATAAGGCCTGGATTAACAAGTATTCTATTATCAAACAAGGCCCATCCGTAGGACGTGGGGGAACCAGACACAATCAAAACAGCCTAGTACCTCCTAATTATGATGGTTACCATCTTTGTTACTGTTTGATTGAATCCTATTTGTTAAAATATGGCAAAGGTAAATTTGTTGTTCACCGTGTCACAAATGTTGAAGTGAAAGTGATCTAACAAATGCTCAGGGGACCAATGAAATATTAGAGGAGAGAGTTTTACCTATGATTTACTATAGTTGTACCATCTTTTTCCATTGTTTTAACCACCCATCCATCCATCCATTTTCTATCATTCTTATCCAAGCTGGGGTTGCGAGGGGTGCTTGTGCCTATCTCCAGCTGTCAATGGGCAAGAGAAGTGAAACACCCTGGACAGGTCGCCAGTCTATTGCAGGGCAACACAGAGACAGGAGGACAAACATTTTCACACACTTAAGAAGAATTTTATCAGAGTCTCTTCTCAACCTCTCAACCCACTGTCCATGCGCTCAGTTCCATCTCTCTGTGTGCTTGGCTCTCTCTGTGTGCTCGACCTACTCTTTCTGCACTAAACACTAGACTTCATAAATGTATGTAAATGAACCACACCATCAGCCAATCAGGCTCAGCTTTCTTTCATCCAATCAAAGTATTTGTTCCAAATACTACATCCGGTTTAATGGAAAAACTGCCTGATAGGAGGATTGGCGGCGTCTGCTGTCTGAACGATTGTGTTTAAAAAATTATAACACTGAACTAGAATCAGAGCAACAGAAACTCCTTAAAGAACGGATTTCTTCAATCCATTCTAAGGCCAATAAGATCCCAAAAATTCATCCTGTGTAGACTGAAACTCCTTTACTGAGTCTTTTAACTGTTTAAAATAAAATTCTGGGACTACAATCAAAACACCATTCCTAATATTTGAAAAGTTTAAAGCACCGGTTAAAATTTGAACATATCCATAATATTTTTTATCTAAATATTGTTGAACCATACTTGAATCTGAAATAGCTTCATTGTTTTTCTGTTTAAACAGCAAAGTTAAATCCGTATCAATAGAAGGCAACAGAGACGGATAAGTTAATGATCTAATAACTGTTTTACTGACTTTTATTTAAGATATTTTATAGTACTATCTGCTGTCCACTTCTTAGGAGTGTCGAACGCATAACTGCAAGAGTTGTTAGATTACCTGGTTGTGTTTATGTATTTAGCAGACGCATTTATCCAAGCCGACTTACCCCCTCAGTGGGGATACAAACCCGGACTTCCTGTGTGCAGGACTGGTGAGCTAGCCGGTCGGTTTTTCATCAAACAGGAAATAGTATTTGGAAGGACTACTTTGATTGGATGAAAAAAAGCTGAGCATGATTGGCTGATGGTGTGGTTCATTTACATAGGTTTATGAAGTTGTGAGCGCAGAGACAGAGTCCAGCGAGCGGACAGCTACAGTAGTTTTAAACAGGGAGAGAGCTGGTCGAGAATGTGCAGAGAGGGAGCCGAGCACACGCAGAGATGGAACTGAGCGTGAGGACAGTGGGTTGGGAAGAGTTAATCAGAGTTGAGAGCGTGCAAGGTTTTGAGCACGCTTGTGTTGTCTCACTGCACACTCGGATTGGCTCCTATGCGCTCAAAGAGAAGGCACAGATATCGCTGCATAGAATTTTAAAGAAGCTAATAACCTAGCAGTCAGGAAGCCAGAGTACCCCGAGAGAATCTAAGCATGCACAGGGAGAACATGCAAACCCCATGCAGAAACCCCGGGCCGGGAATCAAACCCAGAACCTTCTTCCTGAAAGGCAGCAGTGCTACACACTGCCCTTCTGTGCATCCCATTGTTTTATTATTATTTTATTCATTTTTAACCCATAACCTTAATTCTCCTTCTTAACTGCCTAACAAATGTGTCACCATTTGAGTGGAATTGCAAAGGCCAAAACCAAAATCAACCAAACTCATATATGTTTATCTCATCTGTAGTAAGACAGGAAAGATGATGGATTATTTAAGCACAAAATTACCCGCCAATCAGCTGGGCACTCGTTTCTAAAGCTTGACTGAGAAGCTTAAAGATATTTGCCCTTTTAGAAAAAGAAGTGCAAATACCTACAGGATTAGCATACTCTCTGTGAGATGTAACACAAATGCAGCGGGTAAATCTGAAGAAAACACGAAGATAGGATGATGGAGTATCAACGAAGTCTGCTCACAGCTGAGAATAAGGCTCAGTTGAATCAGCAAGTCTGTCATTCACAGTCCTGGTTGCCCTGCAGCAATCTGCCAGTTTAAATTTAATGCTGTTTGTGTTTAAACCTGAGCTCCTGTTCTGAGATCTACCCTATATAAACATGCAGCCACATCTACAGAGCGTGTGTCTTTGTGCACACAAAGACGCGCACAGACAAGAACATGCTTTCAGATTATCGTGGATGTTTATTCAGAACGACTCGAGCGCTGATCTGATTGAGGCTTATCTGATCAGAGACCATAGCTCATTAAATCAAGTGTAAGAATCTCTCACGCACCTAAATATTTTGGATAGCATGTGATTTTTGTGTTTTGTTTTTATATCCAAATTGAGAATTTAGCAGCAATTTCATAAAATGTATATAACTTTCAAATTCGACTTTAACAAAAACAAAATAATTGTAAAAAGGAAAGCATAGTTTAGCTGTTTAGAAGTGGTTAAAAGGGATAAAAGCAAGAGCACGCAAGGCAGCAGTTGTGGAAGAGGGTGGAAATCTTCTTGGGTCTCCTGATGACAGCAACAGCTTAGAATGGTTTAAAGTTTTACAAAAAAATTCACACAGCAAAGAAGCTCAACTAATGATTAAATGCTAAAGAAAAAAGTAAAACCTTTTTGCAAAAAGGTATTTTCTTTATACTATGCAAAATACAAAAAAGAAAGAAAAAAAAATAAACAAAAAAATCTGTGTTTGGACAGCATAATAAAATGTCTTAGAAACATACGAATTTCTGGTGTTCTGATTGCTGATATGTAATTACCCCAACATCACTGTAAAGTTTCTATTGTTATTGAAATCCACCTCTAAAAGTATAACAATTCAATTTGTAGCACCTATTAATCAGAATTGAAATATTTTGAAAGACATTTTTAATGTCTAAATGTTTAGGTAATGGGCATGTTTTGGTTTCCAGCTAAAAGGTAGCCAAAACGCAGACAAAAAAACAATGTTATTGTTAAATATGAAGTGAAAAATATAAAAAGCGAGGTCTACTTTTTAGTCGTCCATTAGAAACCGTCCGCTCAAGTTGGTATTGTTAGTGTACTTTTAGTATTCATTACACCACCTCATTCGGTATCTGTCTGTTTGTTTCAGTTGTCTGCTAGATTATAATATAAAACTTTTTTTATGAAAGTTGTCTCATTATATATATATGGTATGAAATGTTCCATTATAGTTTAATTTAAGTAAGAAACACAGTGCTAAAAAAACAGTCGCACAAAAGAGGGCCCTGAGGAACTTTGTGTGTGAAGTTTATTTGATTAGATAAAGATAATCAGCTATATTGTTGATCTCATGTAAAAATTGCAAGAAAAACCTAAGTAGGTTTCTTGTAGACTGCTAAACCTAGCAGGTTAAGTAGTCTTAGATTATGCAACAACCCTCATATGAAGTTCTGACTGTGAATCAGATTCCAACTTAACTATTTCTAAAGAAGGATTTCAAACTAAGGGCTGCCTAACTGCTGTTTTCAACTGAGTAGTTGCTCATCACTACAACGCTTAACATTCCCACAAAAACATTGTACGATATCTCTTTATAACTAACCTACACCCAATTCTTTAAAGCATTTTTTCAAATTACACAACTGGCAGCTGTCAAGATGATTTATTTAAACTCTGGGCTTACTGAAGCATCAATAACCTATTGTGTCATGCGGGTTGTGAACAAAAGGCATCAGGGAAATCCTGTATAGGAAAATTCGTATAAAAATGGGATGGTCATGTAAAACATATTTTGGAGGTCATCTGAATTCTTCTATATCAAAGCTTCCCCTGACCTTTAAAAGAAAATAGCATCATTAAGGTAATGAGCAGGTGACGCCTTTGTTTGTCATGAAAAACACACCTGTAGCAACAGGTACAAACTGAAAGTCAGAAGCTGAAAATATGAATTCCGATTGTTATCTCTTAAATGTAGCAAGAATCCGTCTCCCCTTCATGCTAACAGGAAATGTTAAAACATAGACATTTCCTTCTAAAGTTATTGTAAATACAGGTTGTTATAAACTGTCTATCTCAATCTGATAATATAGTGGTATTTCTTAATCAGTGCACTTGTTTATATTTTATAAGAACTTTAATGACTATGAATTAAAAACATGTATACAGATCAAAATTTCATCATATTTAAGTCTGAGGCTACAAGGCACAAATTTGATTTGTAACTGAATTTTTTTATTTTCGGAAATGGTAAAAGGAATCAAGATTTTTAATATTTGCAAGCACTTTTATATTATCCAAAAAGTCCCCCTAGTCTGGGTCGTGGTGTTAGGTAAATATCTAACCCGCATGCAGAACACAACTCAGGAGTAAGAGTTTATTTAATAACACAATCTTGTAAATGACAGAAATCCAGGATCACATTCAGTGAAGGGATAATCTGGGAAGAGATGTTCAGATGGAAGGAGTTGTAGATGATTGAGATGGTTATTTTCCATAACAATTGCTTACAGGTACGTGTCAAAGGTCAACAAGGGGAAGATGATGGTCAGGATCCAGGAAGTTCTGTCAAAAGCAGTCTGTGGACTTGATCCTGCGAGTCTATTTTGGGCAGACTGACAGACTGATTTGGTTATTGTTTTGATTTAAAGGTTCTCTGTGGGAGGTGGATAGGTCTTGATCCAGGAACAATGAGGTCCAGAACTTAGTGCTGCCAGCCAGGAATAAGAAGCTGGTTTGGACAGTTTTGATCTGAAAATAATCAAAAGTGGGATGGATATGGAGGTTAGAAGGCAGACGGAGATGAACAGCAGAAGGACCAATCAGGGAAACATGAACCAAGGTGCTAGTTTCTTGGAAATCAATTTCAATGGAATTATTTTGTTGTTTTGTATACACATGTGTAGACACACAGAAATTTGGTTTTGAACAGCGCTCTAGACAATTTCATTTTTTAAAGTGCAGCCTTGAAAAGGTAAGCAGCAGTTGTTTTTGAGCTGCTACTACTGCCTCCAGCTCCTGAAGTATTCGCTTCTTCTGACTCAGGGGGGGAAGAGGACGATGATGAAGATGCTGTGAGGGTGGTAGCCGCCTGGTGTTTGAAGCAGCAGCGGTGCCATCAGCAGGTTTAGCAGTAACAGACGATGCTTGAGAAGGTATTTGAAGAGAGTTCGAGTTGGAGATTATCCATTTTGTTTTCCATCGAGCGGACATCGGAGAGCAGGATTGAAAGTTGGGTCCATTACCAATCATATCGACAATTTTGCTCAGCGGTGCAGTGAAGGTCTCCAACAGTGTTAGCCGAGAATTTTTTTGCAGAGTTGGAAGTGATGCTCAGTGGTGAGATGGTGAGATGAAAACGTGAGAAGAATAAAGACCAACATTAATTACAGATGGAGATAGTACACTCAGTCTTTTTCCAGGACCTGGTGTAGCTACATGACTGGGCTAACTTTATGCAGCAAGGCTAAAGCTGTATTCTGCTTTCCCTGCCTCCTTTTTCAAATGTCAGGAGCTGACGCAGCATGAATAAAGAGAGATAGGACTCATTGTAAGCACTTTTTAGAAAAGCAAAGAAGCAGGAACAACCTGGGATTCACATAAAAAATAATATACCGTATTTTCATGACTATAAGGCGCATATAAACGTCTTTTTTTTCCCTCAAAACGTGCAGCACGCCCTATAGTGCGGTGCGCCCTATGTGTGTTGTTACTGCGGACGCTGTTGAGACCACCATGAGAACGTTAAAGGGGGAAGTGTGGGCGTGGATTGTGTCCTCATTGAGGAGATGATGAAAGAGTGGCTGAGCGAGGTGTATGTAAGGAGACCAGGTGGTTTTTTCCACGCATCACCATCGCTGTTAATCTGTGACTCCATGCGTGCCCATCTCACAGCCGATGTGAAAAACATCGTCTGACAAAGGAACTTCAACTGCTCGACATCGGTGTGAACCGGCCGTTCAAAGTAATGCTACGTTCACGCGTCTGCTGCTTCATTTTTGCTGCTTGTACCAGTTAGTTCTGACGCGCGGCTGAAGCAGCTTTGGTGCTCTGGCTGCGCGGTGCAAAAGTGGGTCTGACGCGCGTTGGGCGGAGCTACTCTATCCTTTCTTTGCCTTGCAGCTATATTTGCTGTGATCAGTGGGAATAAAGTAGTTTTAATATGTTTTTAAGTGAGAAAGTCCACTTGAAAACTTAATCATTGCACTCAGTTCATCCAGATTACCATCCTGCCTTCCAATATTATTTCTGTCGGAGCCGCTCAGACCCCCACATACCAGCGGCGTACTGTCAGTAGGAGTCCCATTCAACAGCAGCCTCTGGCCGGGTCGCCTGCTCACGGTTCACCGCGGCAGCTGGTAGGTGTTTTTCATCTAAATAATCTAAACTGCAGGCACCAGGATAATAAAAGCGTACATATTCTGCCGGCAGATTTCTGCATTTTAAGTTAATTTATGCGTCAATAAACTGTTTCAGAGGAGTGATCACAGCGCTCTGTGTCATCAGCGATGTGTCTGTGTCACGGCCAGCTCCCAGGTTTGATTAATACTTTGTAATGAATACATGAATAAAGCACAAACATACTCAGTTTTGCTCCCGCTCTATTTTCAAATGCGCAGTAGAGGAATGTAAACGTAGTAGAGGACACGTACCTGTATATAAAACACGCGCCCTATAGTCCGGTGCGCCATGTGTGTGTTAAATACAGTAATGGCACACATAACTGAGACTGCGCCTTTTAGTACGGTGCACCTTATGGCCGTGAAAATACGGTAATATAGTGTACTTTTATTTTAGGTGTTTGTTAATTTGCATAGTTGTTCTTAAATAAACACATTCTCAGAAAATGTTTTTTATAATAGCTTCTCCATTTTTAAACTGGTATGTTATTTCTTCAGGTTTGTGACACAACATTGGACCATGCAAAACATAGATTTACCTTCACAAAGCCTCAGAAGGGCAACATTTATGTACAAAAAGTAAACCCATACATGAAATAATGTTTTGTTTTCATAAAGTGTTTTTATAATTTTTTGTTGTTGTTGGCATTCATATAACTATATTGGTGTGATAACTTAGTATACGTTTGATTGGTTTTTGGTATACGTCTATTTTTAATCTATTCTCCCCCTGAAGAAAACTCCACCAGCTGCCACGGTAAAGAAGGCTTTATTGGCATCTGCAAACCACGTATCATGAATTTCATGGTGTTTGTGAAGTTGAGAGCTGTGAGAGGCATGGCAACTTGACTCTAATTTCATATAAAATGTCTATAGAAATTTACAAAACCAATGAACCTTTGTATTATTTTTCATTACTTGGGAACCGGCCAGTCCAGAACTGATTTTTTCCTGGGTCGGATCAGACCTGCCCAGCCTCCAGGAGGAAACCTATCAATAAAATGGAGGATTTGTGGGACTCACATTTTTTGCTTTAACATAAAAGGTGGATTTTATGCTGATGAAGGTTCTCAGTCATCCAGGTCAAAGTCATTCCGTAAAATTCAAAAAATATCCACTGGACTTGGTTTTCAAGATTTGAAGACGTTTCGCCACCTCTCCAGGAAGCTTTCTCAATTCAAATGTCTGGATCCGCAGTGAGTTTGAGTCTTATATAGACAACGCCTTGTATCGCTTGGAAACAAGCAATGGTAACCGATGAATGGGTCGTTAGTTCCATCGTTAGCCTGTAATATCTGAACCTGTCTATGATTCTAGGGGTCGGTCGTTAAAGGGGGGATTGCCATTAAGGGGGGGGATTGTCTCCTGTAATACCTGAAACCTGTCTATGATTGTTAAGGGTTGGTCGTTAAGGAGGTATTGTTCACCGGCTGGGGCGGGTAGGCCCCTTGTTCCTCTGTGATGGGGTGGGGGGTTTGGTGATATCTGGAAGGGATCATGTCTATGATTGAATTGTATGTTTTTGGAAGCTGGAATCTGAGTCCACCACCTCTGTTTAAAGTTGGTTTTTCTCTCTTAACATAGATGGCTTCCTTCACGCCCCTCTCAAAACACCTATTTTCTTTATCCAGAATATGGACATTCTGGTCCTCAAAAGAATGTCCTTTGTCCACAAGGTGTAGGTGTACTGCGGTGTTCTTCAAAATAAAGACAACCAAATTTTATTTTTTATTTTTTTCTTGGAGATGTTGGCTTTTGAAAAGCTCTGTAAAGAGACAAACACATTTCTGGTGAGGCAGAAAAAAAGTCTGTTTGAAGCTTTGGGACTCTATCTGATTGACTGTTTAGCAGACGGTGTTGTCATGCAATGCCAAGCAGTTAGTTATAGTTAGATCGGATCTATCGCCCCCACCTCTGTGACGTCACATGGCTTGCTGAGCGTGCCAGCTCTCTGAACTGCTAGAAAATGCCCGCATACGTTGGCACGTTATTGTTACATGCTTGATAACCTGGCTAAAGCCAAGACATAAAGGTGATGAGTGGAGCTGATAGGAGGCAGTAACTGCTCTACTGAATCTACATAGTGGGGCGTGAACAGGATCTGTGATGACTTTGTTCATCTGTTATACTGACTGTTCCTAAAGCTAATATGCAGAAATTTTAGGTTTGAACCTTTTCTCTTCAAAGTTTCACTCAGTCACCTTAAAACTCTTTTCCTGGTAGGATGTACTGGAATACATTCCGAGAGGAACAGATAAACAGTTCCTGACAGAATGTAGATCTGCCAGGAACTGGTTATTATAGAACTAATGTTACAAAAACTTGGTACTTAGATGCCACTCTGCTGCAGTTTTCTTAAAAGTGAAGTTTTGACATTATTTTACATCCTTTGCTATTGTGCAATATGACAATGGGGGAAAAAAAGACTTGGGTGAGGACAAAAAGTATTTTAAAAGGTTAAAATATTTCACGAGGCCTTCATTGTCTTAATTGTTGATACCATATTTATATTTCTGAATGTGACTTCTATTGAAGAATTCCATTCTTATATTGTTCTTGTTTTTACTAATTGAAGCAAATTTGGACACTATCATTTCATAAATGAATATTAAGGTGGCATCTTCCAAAAATGTAAAATTTTAACCAAGATGAGTTAAACAACATAAATCTTTAAACCGTTTGTTGTGCATAATTCCAAGCTAATAACATATCGGCATCTATAATAGAGCCACTCGTGGCATTAAGTTCATGTTCCAAACATTTTATTGCTGTCACCATCTTATCATTTTAGTTAACTAACAATGGTATCATACCAGTCACAGCCACTACTTGCAGTAGGTGTACAGTATGCCATTTCCCATTTGTTGTCTCATGTTATTTTTGGCCTTGTTTCCAAATGTACTCAGTATATAACCCTTTAACTATAACAAAGGTTGTTCAGAAGCAACTGAATGATAATACTAGTGAAGGGAGAAGGATAATTAGCCTCTGATATCTGATAAGCACAAATGTGGTCTGTAATCATTTGTGATGAGTTGCCATAAAAAAAAAAAAATTAATTACATAAAATACAAAAGAACATTTTTTTTGTTTTTCTCTTTTGTAAGACAGCCTGGTGAGGGATTCCTCAGTGCACAGTGAAGATAGTGAGTTAATGATTTTTCTCTGATGCCTATGTTGTATTATTATTGTTTGACTTTTTAAGAATCTTTCTTTCATTTTTACCTTTTTAATAATTTTGGGCTAGAATGCAGGAGTCCACCTCAAACCCCAGCTCTGTCCATCTCGTCATTGGGTCCTCTGGCAAAACTGCCTACTGATGTTTGTCCTCTTGACACATACATACATGCATTGTTACACATTACTGGATTTTGACTAAACTGTTTAGAAATTTCTACAAAGAGTTACCTTGCTGTACTTTGTGTGTGACCAAAATGAAGTCTTTAAATCAGCTTTTTCATGGAAACATTGAGATGTCACTGACCTTCGCTAATTGAGTGAACCGCCACATGATACAATGTAGCCTTTGAAATATTTCTGCTAATCGAAACTTCTTATTTTAGCAGCACTGGAACTACTTCTACCTCTGTTGATCCGCTGAAGACCCTTTCTGGGAACAGCTGGCAGTATTCTGAGGTCAAAACCTGAAAGACTTGAAACCATTATTTTCAACACAGAATAGCTAAATGGTGTTATGTATAATAAACAATAAAAAAATTAACTATTTAGACCATATTCTCACAAGATTTATAGGTGTTTGTAAACACATGCCATGTTAATATAACATTTGTCTTTGCCTAAAGAAAGAAGCAATCTTTTCTTTTCTATGGTTTGCTACCCTGTGGCTGTTGATAATATGGATGGATATTCATGACCTACATATAATAATATGTTTTTTAAATATTTTAGATCACTGCTTCTTCAATTATATTTAGAATATTAAGCAGATATATAGCACACAGCAGGCACCAAGAAAAAATGCATTAAAGTATCCAAACACTTTCTAATAATTTACTCTCTTCCACAGCCAACCGTGTCTCTTCTGTTTAAAAGAATTTTACCTCCAAGTAACGTTTACACAGACAGTTCCAAGAACCAAAGATAACGCTCAGTGAAAATGACCTTTTATCCGAAATCCATATTTATACAATGTAGGATTTTTCTTGGAACTGTTTATACTGACAGAGAAACACTTAAGTTGCTAAAAGAAGTGCAGGTTTGGTAGTGCCGTAGGTTTTAAATCTGTAAAAAAAAAAAATGGAAAGCAATTTGGTGCTATTATGTCTTCTCACTCCATTCAGTCTGTGAAAAATTTTATGAACCACATTTCTTCATTCTTATCCTTAAAATATCTTTAATGACCAAAAGGGGAGAAATGACACAGAGCTTCAGTAGCAGGAAAAAAGTGCAGTACTTCTTTCTGTGTTCTAAGCTGCATTGTGGTCAACAGCTACTGTATGTTATCCAGATGCTTTTTACAGTTATTTCATTCAGTCTCATTATTAAGCAAAGATAATTTGGAGATGGTAAACCAAAAAATAAAAAGTCTGCACTACTGCTTGAAGACGTTTCTCTCCCCGTCCAGGAAGCTTTTTCACTTCAAACTGTCTGGATTAGTGTTGAGTTCCGAGCTTTATACAGTAGCCCAGCAAAGCCTTGTTATACTGTAGCTTGGGTTACTCTATAAAACTTGGAATTCTGTGTTAAACCAGACATTTTGTCTTGTTTGAAGACAAATGTCTTCTAACTTGGAAAACAAAGTCCATAGGTTTTTTTTTTTTTACTTTTTTGGAATAACTGTGACCTGAATGATTAAGAATCTTCCCGAGCATAAACATGGGAATGTCATGGTTTTGGTTCTGTTCAAGTTTTATCTCTGAGTTTCCATTGGTCTTGTTAATATCCCATTTACACTACCCTTGAAAAACCGATCCATGCAGAGACCGGTCCGAGCTCATATCAGTTAACCAGGCCAAGCTTGGTTCTGACGACCGTTTACACATCACGCTATCTCGGTTCCTCGATTCCTCGCCTCCTAGTGACGATCTGCAGTATTACTGCCAGTACTGAAGGAGGAAATCAAGCAGTTTGTGGCGGTAATGCACCAAAAGTTGTTTCCCAATCGCCATAAAGCACAAGAAGAAGAAGACGAAGAATGAGGGAATCAAGAAAATCAAAATGTTGCGTGGAGAAGATTTTGATTGTTGTTTATAGCTGTTGTTCTTCTTCTGTTTTGTGTTAGTTGGCAAGCAACTTCCGGAGGGGAATTACCGCCAACTACTGGAATGGAGTGTGAATTGGGATGTGCAGCCAGACGGAGATGACGCGTTCTGCTCATGCCCTCTTGCTATCAGAGAACAGAGCCAGGGAAAAACCGAGCCGAGCCCACCTCTGGAACTGGTCTGCAGTTAGCGTGGTCTGGTTATGTCTAGTTTTGTTTAGTTCAGTTTGCTTTCCATTTACACACCATAAGTTATCTCAGTTACTGAGCTCGGACCGGTCCTGGCACGGTTTTTCAAGGGTAGTGTAAATGGGGTATAAGTGTTGCGCCGATGCCATTTTTTGGCCCTGATACCGATACCCGGTTGTGCAGTATCGGCTGGTACCAATACCATACCGATACCATCTCTTTGAAATTGTTGTGTGTGTATATATATATATATATATATATATATATATATATATATATATATATATATATATATATATGAAGAACTGCATACTTCTTGGATGTAAAATAATCACCATCATGGCTTTGTCAAGCTTCTTCCTACCTTTGTGAAGCAGGAACAAAAAAGACTAATTCAAAGTGAATCCAGTAAAACTTCTTATTTAACTATTTTATTGTCACAAAAAATACTTTTCATTTACATTTTATTACCCTATGTTTGTGTGTTGTATATTCAGTCTTGGCATATAACCTGAATGGAATGGGATTATTATGCTTGCTTGACCAGAAACATTGGGAAGGGCATTTTGAATGCACCTGAAGCTCAAGCTGGTGAAAGGTTAAATCTGTTTGTTTGCACTTTTACGACATCTATAGCCATACAGCTTAAGTCTACAATTGTATATATCTTTGGTAGATATAGATTCAAACTAACTAGTTGTTGTTAAACAAGTACAATTAATTCTGACATGAAATTGGACATGCAGCAATATTTTTACCCCTAAAAAATGTTCCCCTTACCTTAGGTAAAAAAAAAACAACTACTATGATTAGATTGTATTAGGAATACATTCTACCAGCAGAGTAAATCATTTTGAGGTTAATTGTGTATATCTAATCAAAACCTAGTGGATAACTTGGATGTCCATCTATTCAGAGGAACTAACCTGATACATGACTCTAGGTGTAACTGGGCTTGGCCCTGTCCAAAAACAAAAGTGTCATGAGAAGGCAACAATTTATTTGGGTTGTCACACCTCACATACCTGAATTACCAGTGGCACCATAAGTAAACACCTCATTGTTATAGAGGGGCTGGACTTCATGTTGAAAGTTAAAGTTTCCATAAAGTCACCACTTCACAATAGATTCATTTCTTATTGACATCAGAGACAAGATTCTTGCACAAATCTGACAACCTGACAAACCATAAATCATCTGGAAATAATGAGAAGACACAAACACACATACACTCACACCCCCATAGTCACACATATGCCATAAATAAGCGCAGGTGCTCTAAAGCATAATGGGAGGAGGGAGTGGAGAGAGACGGGGGCTTTAAGTCGAAACCATAATTATGGTCTCTGTGTTATTTTTGGAACTGCAGTCAGAATTCTAGTGTGTTAAACAAAAACAATAACATTACCTCTCTGGAACTTAAGCCAGAGACAAACATTAACCTTTCGGAGACAATCCAAACCCAGATGAGTAATATAAGCCTGGATTCACCTTACCTGATGAGGCAAAATACCCCAAACAAAACAAAATAAAAGCATTAAAATCCAAATCAACTCTGCTTGTGCCTGCGGAGGGAAACCCCCACCACTACCACCTGTGTCTGATGATCCCTGTGCAGGGATATCTGTCATAACAACATTTTAGAAGAACCAGTTTTTCCAATTGTACCCACACAGGCATAACCTCAACTGCTCAGCATGCACGCGATGGCATACTCTCAGCTATGACTCACAGCTATTACCTGTCACTATTAAATGTTGAGAAACACAAGCCGGGTTACCCTCGCAGTTGCATACTGACAGTTTCCTCATATTTCCAGCTAATCCCTTTCTCAGACAAACATGGTCGAGCAGCCGAAAGGCAAAAATATGTTGAGGCATGTTGAGGGAATGACCAGGCTGGCTCTGACAAATGATCTGTCACGCTTACTGTACATAAACCATTGCTGGCGCACACAGGGCCTTACAATAACTCAGCTTAATGTGATAAGATACAAGATAGGGGCCGTGTTACTAGAGGAGGAGACAGCAGAGCTCCAGATTAATGACTTTAATGAAACAAACACATCCTATGACCAGAAAAGCCATGGGAACACTTATTACATACAATAACGCTATCTAAACAATACATTTGCCGGTAGGGTGTCTGACATTGTTGATCTGAGCCCTCACCTGTCTTCAGATTAGAAAGATGCTTGATGTATGATGAGCATGTGGGTGTAAGGAATGTATTTTTCCATCAAGTAAATCTGAAGTTGTTACAGTGTTTCCCAGCACTCAGGAGCCAACCTCTTTCTGTCTGGAGCAGCTCCGAATGTAAACTAGAAGGTATGAAGAACAGTCTGCCAGTTATGCTATTTACAAACACACATTTCAATAATGTTTAGGAATGCACCAGGGATCACCATGCTCCGGGAAATTATTTCTTTGTTTGTTGTTTTTTTAAGGTCTTGTTTAGTTTTATTTTTAAACAAGAAAAGTTTATTTGAAAAGTGGTAAAAAATAAAATAAAATAAAATAAAAAGACGTTTTAGAAAAAGCTTTTTTAAATTCTTTTAATTTTACAGATTGTTCAAAAGTTTTTCCACTTTTACAATGACATGTCCAGTGCAATTCAACTATAAACAAAACTTTCAAAAAACGAAAAAAAAAAAAAAAAAAAAAAGCAATGATAAAGCTGCAATAACCAATGTAAACAGGTGTGAATGCACTAAAACAAACAATTTGCTAAAGCTTAGCCAATGTGTTCCAAGGAATCTCTCCTTATTCCACATCTTGAGTTACTCAGTAAATCTCTCTATTTGTGAAAATCTTTTCTCCACTGATCTCATTAATAGACACCCACAAGTTTATGTTTCAAGTTTCCTTCTGAACTCTGGCTAACCTGTTCCAAAACTTTCACATTTTTTCCTGGTAAAACCTAATATATTGTTAATATTATATCTATGCAGCTGAAAATTTTAAGATTTTTCTGGCATAATTTGAAATATTCATTAAATATTTAAAGGTTGCAAAGGTTGCAAATGTTAACAAAATCATAAAAAGCTTCCTTAATGTAGTTGATCACATTCACTATAGTATTGGGAGGCAGAAACCATAAAACAGAATGTTTATCTCAGATTGCTCACACTAATTTAAACAAGTTATTGAAGCATTTTTGTAATTCTATATTTTCTCCTTTAACAGATTTGTTTGTTTTTCAGTTATGTGTAGGATATCTGTGTCATTTTAAGAGGAAATATTTTTTAAAGGCAAGTTCATCATCTAATTTAGCATCTCCTATGGCTGAAAGACTCTTTAATTCAAGCATTGGTTGAGGGATGGTGATTTTGGCCAGTTTTGCAGCCAAATACACATTATGACAGACAGCAATTTAGTCTTAGAGCTGCCAAACAATTGAAGATATCCAAATGCTTATCAGAGTAATGATAGTAGAATGTGATTCAAGTCTTTAGATGGAATAATCATATTTAACAAAAGCAGTAACTATTTATTACCAGTAAACAAACCTTCAAAGCAAATCAATTCTCCAAAAATGATAAATACAAAGTTCCAACCCATATAATTTGTTCTGAGCAATAGAAGCACTTTTTTGTCTTTATTTACAGAAAAATGTTTTTAAAAATCCCTCTAGCAATCATATTCAGCCTCAAAATGTCAGAGGGACCATCTGTGGAATCCTACGGAGCATAAAAAGAACCCTAAGAGTACCCAGTTCCAGTAGCCAGATGCGGCAGAGAGAGCTGGGTGATTTAGCCCACGCTCTTGGGCCTTGACTGCACCCAGTTAACATCTCTCAGATCAATCAGCATTAGATGCATGGAATGCAACGTCGGTGCTCACACAGAAGCCTAATATGGTTCCTGGATGGAACAATACTGCCTATATTTTGCAGGACCACACTGAAGCTCTGTCTGAAGCTATTGAAGGTATGTACTATAGAGATTAAGAGCACATTCATTATTTCCAATGCTGTCTGTTAACTAAAGAGATGATTTTGAAAGATCTCTTGTTTAATATCTATCTCCTTGTGCAACGACAAACAGTCTTCAGGCACCTAGAAAAGCTTCAGATTGTCCTTACTGCAACAGAAGGTCCAACTGAGACACATTGAGCCAGTTATTGAAATAAGATGATACAGAGCTATGACAGCAGCAGCAGGCCTCTGCAGCAGCGCCATAGCCCCACTCTCACACAGGGACCACCTGGGTGATCTGTTTATCAAAGTCATCCTGGGCTTCTGGCCCCAGAGCACATTCAAGCAATTCATGCCTCCTTTGTTTAAAGTAAGTCAATTTATAAAGTCTACTGCACAAGCAGCATGCAGATCAGAAACAGAGCTACTAGCCCAATCAGCACAATGCTTTCAATCTGGACATAAGGAAGCTCTTTTCTTTAACAAAAAGCTTGTCTCACTGCTTTAAATTAATGGGAAAGACTGTTTAAACTTTGCTACAGATATGAAAATAAAAATAGGCGGGGAGAGGAGATATTACGCATGCGTTTCGTGCAAGGCCAAAGCATTTCTAAAGGTTAATTTGAAGAGGACAAACTCTGCTGTTATCATCTACGGTGGAACACTTTGTTTTGCTCCTGCAGTGAAGAGTGTGTTTGAGCTAACCCAAACATGGTCTATAGTAACAGTGATATAATCTACCTGAGTACACGGGGCCCACCTGCAGGGCTCTGACACAGCAAGAGAAATGTTTTACCTTGTCGGCACGAATGGGCCCGGAGCAGAGGCGGGAGGTGGTGAGGAGGGGGTGTGAAAGAAAAAAAAAAGACATGGAAGGGAGGAGGGACGTGGGGTTTAACTAGCTAACACGCATGATGCTGTTTGGGCAGGTTGAGCCTGCAGACTCGCTGACTTTTCATCAGCTAGTTTTTCTTTGCCTTTAACGGCCACACTGTAATTAATCAGATGTCTGGGTTGGAGTGGCACGCAAGGGCTGGGTTCAAGACCTTTTGTTTGGATAGATGCCCGGTCAGGTGTGGTTCTCTGGTTTTCTAACAAAGAATGTTAAATAAAAAGTAAAAAGCCAAAAAAATCTACTTTCTGATGAGACATAGACTCACTGTACAATTAAATACATTTTGTTTTGTATTTTTCTTTGGTATACCGTTAAAGCTAACCCCTTCAGTATATCATAACAAGGAAAGTTTAACAAGCAGTTTATCCAGATGGACTGAGTCATTAGTTGCTAAAACCATTACAAATGCTAAACTAAATCAGTCGTTTTAGAGATTTCAAAATAATAAAAAAAATAAAATGTTTACTTTAAATGTTAATGTCCATTCGTCATTCCATCTATCCATCCATCCGCCTGTCCATCCATCCATCCATCCATCCATCCATCCATTCATTCATCCATCCATCATCCATCCATTCATCCATCCATCTATCCATCCATCCGCCTGTCCATCCATCCATCCATCCATCCATCTATCCATCCACCTATCTGTCCTTCCATCCATCCATCTATCGTCCGTCAATCTGCCCATCCATCCATCCGTCCATTCGTCCATCCATCCATTCAAAGACATATTTCCCTGATAATCCTGCCCAGAGAAATTCACCCTGTGGAGCCTTTGCAACATGTCTAACAATCAGGAAATCAGCTTGAGCAGCACTATTAGCCTCATTAGAGACTCTCCTCTTAGCTTTCCTTTCTTTAACAGCAGACCACCTTAGCCTTAAGAGGGAATCCAGCAACCCATCTCCCTCCAGCTGTTTTCATTTTTAAACAAATTCCCTAATTTCCAGTAACCACAAGTGAGTTCCAAAACAAATACTTTTTACATGACAGGGATCATTGCCCCTCTTTTGTCTTTGAAACTCTCATCATTAGTGACTAAATTCAATAAGAGTGGATTTGATAGGTCTCACCTAAACTCAGTTTCACGTGAATGTTAACAAATTCACCTTCATATGCTCCAAGATTTGTTAGGAAATTAGAAAATCCTGCTTAAAAAAAGTAGTCCACCTATTTTAAAGTTACTTTTGTGATGTTTAGCCTAACTTATGTTAAGCTAAACATCACAAGCGTAACTTATAATGTTGTATAATCCTATTCTAATAAAGATTTGTTTCTTCTGTGGCAGGGAAAGGTTAGAATCTCCAGATAAGCAGTAACACTCATGCAGGTAATTGTCAGTAAAAAATCAGATATATGCATTTTTTTTAAAAGTACATGTACTTGTGTTTGCAGCTACTTTATTGGCCTAATTTTAGTGACAGCCTCTTTGCTTCTTTATCAGCCCAGTCTAATACGCTCAACACTTGCAGTAGTGTAGTAAGGCCTTTCAGTCAAACCTAGAAAAACAGTAATTTTTAAAAACACAATTGAACAATGTCCACATGGATACATATAAAGTTAATAATGGTATAAGCTACCATAATAATGTTGAATGAATGGAAGTAATTGAATAAATAATATGTATCATTGAATTAAAATGTAGGCTGGTAATGAAAATCAAAACATGCAGAAAAGAAAACGGGATCCCTGACAGAAATACATTGGTTTCTGGTTGGTGTGATTGCTGGTCTGAAGCAAGCTAGCTGCACAAATTAAGTCACCGTGTGTTACTGCTTGTTTGAAATGGAGTTGGGGCAGGTTATCTGGAAAATCACGGCTTAATCCCTTTTCTTGGTTTTGTGAATTAGGCCTCTGCACACACGTCTGTGGATATAACATTGGTTGTACCAAAACATTCAGGCCGTAAAATTCTAAACAGAATCACTGACAAAACACAATACTACTAAAACTCAATAAATATAAATTGTTTGGAGGCATGCAAACTGAGCTTTCAGTTTAGGTCTTTAAACTCCAAATGAAAAACAAATGGATTAAACTTTCAGCTTGCCATACGCTATTAAGACCTCAAGACAAAATGCACTAACTATGTTGACTTGGTTATTATAGTAAAGGGTCTGATGATCCCTTTATTCCCTCAGTTTACCAAATATAGAAGTTAGTTTGGGTTTAAAGCTACGAAAGAGATTTTTCTCAGAAATTGTGTGTCCAGATTCATCTGAAATGACTTCATGGCTAGGATTCTTGCACGTATGGTTACCCAATAAACAAAAAACAAAATCCATAAACTATGGCCATTGTGGGGCCAACAAAATATGAATCAATCCACTTTGCCTACTGTTGAAAGTGGATTTGCTACTTGTCAATCACACATTTTGTGTACGTGGCCCCATTACATAATTTATAGGCTCCAAGTGTAATTAATACACTGTTTTTCTAGCGGTCTGCCATTAAGCCAAAGCACAAGCAAAGTATTTCTACTCTTGTTTACTGCCGGGGCTTTTTTTTTTAGCTATTTGTTGTAGCAGCAGCAGCAAGAACACACCAACAATTTGTAAATGTAGTAACTTCCAATGATAGAGCTGGCAGAGACCTCTTCTTCTTAAGGAGATTTCCTGCTGACTAGGTGCATTCTTGCACTTTGTTGCCTGTGAAATACAAAACTATCTGTGGAGGCGTTTCCAGCGTAGAGAACTTTAGCGAAGAAGGGAGCACTGACGCATGTACACCATTCAAAAATACGCAAACAGTCGTTGCACATATCTTCCACCAGAGAATCCTTTTTCCTGCCTTTAATGGTTTTGCAGTTATTTTAGTATGCATGTTGCAATCAATACTCTACTTAAAAGCAGACATTGTTGGTTGGGTTTGACTGGTTTCATAATTCAACATTGTTTCCCTTAACAGCCATAACTATATGGTCACTTCACTTCATTATGTTTTCCCATTTCCAGTTTCTTATAAATAAATATCACATAAACCTAAGTACAGTAACTACAGCTCTTACAAGTCTATTTCTAAACATCATCAAGTACATTTTAGATCAATAAGTATACAAAAAACATATTTGCTTAAAAAATGCTATTAATAAATTAAAATCAATAAAAACACAATTTCCAGGATTGAATGATTACTATAAATTCTAACGTTGTGAGACATTGACATTCACCTTTGATGTGTGACATTCTTAGTGGCCTACTATGTCAACTAATTTTTATCCAGATTATGCTTTAACTTCACACAGAAGCTTCTGAAGTACAGTAAGAAGCAGTGGGGCAGCTAGAGGCTTGATTTGGTGAACGGAACATGAGTGTGCATGTGTTTTTAGCCTGAAACAGAAATACAACCTGCAGAGATGCTTAAGAGGTAGCTTTCTCCGTCATACTTTATTTACAAATAAGAATTATCTTTATCAAAAACTTTTTTTTATAGATATAAATTCTGTATTTGAGGACCTGGAATGAAAAGCCCCCATTTAGATTATGCAACAAATCCATATTTTGTCCACAGCATGCATCACCAGATAACACTCATATTCATGTTCTGTTTTATTTCATTATCTATCTGGCTTTAAAGCAAAGGCACAGCGTGGCTCTCTTTACACACAAGCTGCTGATGTTTGCTCCAACGGATCAATGCTGCACCGGAGGCAGTAGGGATTACAACCCCTTGGACAGCTGGAAGAGATTAAACATTTTGTATGAAACTTCCGATGCCTAATGATATTCCTATAAGTATTATCACCAAATCAATATCTAATAGCACATAATACAAACAGCCACAGCTGTTCTACAGAGCAGGTTTCTAATTACCCTTGCAGTGATCCATGTGAAGACGCACAAGCTGAGGTAAACTTAATTCAACATTTCCAACTGCAAATGAATGAAAAGGCTATTCCATATATGGGTCTATAATAATAATGTAACTAGAAATTAGCATAGAGTTTCTAAAGCATTTTAAATCTGAGTACAGACCTAAAAAATAAAATAAAATAAGTCACAGTGGGAAAGGAATGGCCATGGAGATGCAAAGAAAGGCAACGCATGCTCCACCAGGTCAGTTTACATATAGGATTCTAGAACACCTTGCTAGGAAATTGAATACTAAGTTATCATCTTAACTTAAGATCTTAAGATCTTACATCATTCCCTAGGAAAAAAGGATCATAATACTGATTCTTTGTAAATTTTGAAAATGAATATTGCGCATGTGTAGAGTTGCTTCCCACTCCTAATTCTAGCCAAAAATAATACCTGGAATTACATCCATCAGCTGCTCTGGGGGGACCCCAAGTCGACACCAGGCCAGCTCAGAGACATAGTCTCTCCAGCGAGTCCTGGGCCTTTTATGAGTCCTCCTCCCAATGGGACATGCCTGGAACACCTCCAAAGGGAGGCGACCATGAGGCATCCGAAACAGATGCCCCGAGCAACTTCAGCTGGCTCCTTTCGACGTGGAGGAGCAACGACTCTACTCTGAGCTCCTTTATGGGTAACTGAGCTCCCCATCAGATCTGGAAGGGTGTACCCAGCCACCCTGCAAAGGAAACTCATTTTGGCCGCTTGTATTCGCGATCTTGTCCTTTCGGTGATTACCCAGATCTCATGACCATAGGCACGGGTGGGAATGTAGCTCGATCGGTAAATTGATATTTTTTTCCCCGATAACTCAGCTCCCTCTTCACCATGAGACCAATACAGTGACTGAATCACTGCCGACGCTACGTCGATCCATCTATCGATCTCTTCATGCGTCCCTTACTCGTGAACGAGACCCCAAGATACTTGAACTCCTCCACTTGAAACAAGGACTCTCCACCAACCTGATAATGGGAGTCCACCTTTCTCTAGTGGAGAACAATGGCCTCAGATATGGAGGTGCTGATCCTCAACCTCAGCATAGTTTCTCATCATAATTCCCAACTGATGAGGATCAGACAGGAATTACAGATTTTCCCAAAATATTTCAGGAACAGTTTGATGATGATCTTTGGGCCCTCTAGCATAATGCAGCTTAGTTTTATAGATCAATCATTGTTCAAGATTTGGAACATTGAAATATTGGACCTGTGGCCTTTCCAAACACTGATCTTTATCAGTAAACATTTTGTGTCCCGTGATGATAATACCTTGGCTGATAGAGAGAAAAAAATGTTAGCAAAGACTGGATGGGAAATGTCAGCAGGTACAGTAGAATAAAGAAGTTGCTTTTGTATTCCAGCAGATATTGTAGGACAGTCAATATCACATCAAGACATGGTTTTATTCTACATGTTTTCAAATCAAGTTTGGTAAATGAGCCATTCAACCCTGAGGTCTTCCTAAGGATCAATGTTTTTGAGTGACAAAAAGCCATGACACCTTGTAAGTGCCACACCATATTCTTTTGTGTTACGAAAGCTGATCTTTGGAAGGGGAAAAGTTCAGTCTAAACAAACTGGAAAAACATACAGTATATGGTACCTGAGAGTGTTGTTGTTATATAGATATGTAGATAGATAGATATTGTTTTGCTTTTGTTTCCATTAGCTAAAGATTTTATTGCCAGAACCACTCTTCTATCTCAGAGAAGTTCTCTAAAGTCTTTCAGTTGAGAGGGTATCCAGTGGATGCACTAACTAGAAAAGGAGGACAAATAGACTCCAAGTCCTGATGGTTGTAAATAATACTTTGATGGACAATTCAGAGAAGTGTGTTAAATAACCAGTAAAGCCAATCACCAAACATGTCCTCCTCAAAAGTAGTAAATCCACAGAGTAATGCAATCTATCAGCAATGTTTGTTGGGGTTGTTAGTGAAGTGATTCCTTGGTAACGGCTCAGAATCTGTGTTTTGTTTGCAGTCAAAGGCCCCAAGCTAAATGTTCCACCTCTCAATCAAAGAAATAAGAGGGGTGGTTAAGGTTCAGACAGTGCAAAAATAGCGCTTCAGAGCCCTGTGGTAGGTTGGGAGCAGGGAAAGCATCTCGTGCAAACTGCTATGCGTGAGTAGAGTGTTTGGATCCTATTTCAAGTTTAGACAGAAAGGGGCTGAACGGCTGCCAGGTAAACAGAGCAGCACAGGTACTGATTTGGCCCCGTGTTTATGCTTACAACAAAACAGCCTACAGCATTGCTGAATGAAGGTAGGCCCTATCAGCTACAGTGATAAAGAGAGGTGTCTTCGACTGAGAACAGTCATTGCTCCTTTTGCTTCTGGACTTCCACCCTATCCATTCCTACTCCCTGAAAATCTTCCAAGCCTTCCAGCCTAACATGATAGGGAGAACTTAGCGTGCATAGAGTTTAAACGGATGACGATGGGAGATACAGACATAAGTATTAAGGCCTGTGTGTCCCGCATGGGAGAGCTTCATTGACAGACATGCTCAAGCAGTAACATTGTACAGGCTGGATTAAGGGCTGCAGTTGGATCTGATTTTCTACAGAGTTGTTTGTTTTGAATTTTTGGAGATCAAGATTGTCATCAGATTTTAGGAATTGACAAACCTCTTCAGAGACATTGACAGTGTCTTTATGATGTACAGATTTTAGACCTGTAAATGCCAGAAATGATCCCATATACAATATATATTGAAAATACTCTTTGCTGGAGGGGTGACCAGGTTGTGTAATAAATAACTTTAAGTCTTTAAAGGGGGCGTTTAGTGCAAAATATTGTTTTGTGCTTTAAATGCATGTTTTTGCTACTTGGAGCATCTAAGGCTACAGTGATGCCTGAAATGACCCAAATCTGCAAGCACTGAGCACACTCGGTAGTTGTGGCATATACTCTACTGAACAAGTGAAACACCTGGCTTGTATGGATGCAATTCACACAGGAGATCACATACAAGTCGTGTTTATTTGTAAAATGTGAACGACCATGCAAAAACAATTGGATTTAACAAAAAAAATAATAATAATTAAATAGAGCACTAAGGCCTTATGTTTCCAAGTTTAATTTAGTCTCTCCAGGTGTTGTTTTGATATATTCTATTTGGGTTATATTATTCAGTTGTTCTATTACATAAAGTATTTGCTGTAGAACTGCTAATCACGGACACTTCTGGTCTGGAATCCAACTAATTTTTAAATATTTTAGTTTTCAAAGTTAAAGGATGCTAAAACAACAAAAGTGGATGGATATAAAAGTTTGGTTGCTGGGTTGTATTAACCCACACAAGTCATTACCCCATCCCCCAGGAGCAGAACATCTCTAAGTGCTTTGTTTAATTAATTTTTTTATAGAAATATGCGTATATCAGCCACTGGTACGTCTTTGTTTATGCAAAGCACTTCAGGGGAACAGAGAGAGATTAGAGAGAGATGACAGAAATAACAGCAAGTGCAGATAAAGCTAATATGAAATGGGTGTTAATGTTAATATGACTTAATGTCTGTTTTACTTGCTCCTTAAGTTTGTGCTAAGCGTTTACTTATAAGGATGCGCTCACACTAGACGTGATGGAATTCTGCAATGGATTCACATAGAATCCCTATACAAACCGCACGCTGAATGGCGGTGAAGCTGCCATTCACCTATACAAACCCACGGTGAACTCCACGTAGTGAGAGCCTTCACTGCTCCTCGCTGAAGTTTAAAAATCTGAACTTTTCAAAAAAATCATTACACGGCAGCCAATCAGGGACTGGTTGTAGGTTTTGTACGTTTTTTTCCACTTAAAATGGAATACAAAGATAAACAATATTAACAAAGGTAGAAATAAGGAATGCGCTCAAGAGGCTTTAAAAAAAGTCCTTTTACTTTAGTCCTCCAGCACATAGCCTGGTCTGTCACTGCACACTGCCCGGCATCGGTGCTTTCAGAGGGGGTAGATCTACAAGGAATCAGAGCTGTGTCTGAATGAACCAAAATGGGTTTCTTTTTTCAGAGCTTTTGGGGCTTATCCAAAAAAAAAGATGGTATCAACAAGGCGATTCTAAAGGTTTTTATAAGGAAAAATTTAACATCAGTTTGTGATGTTAAATTTCACCTGTGCCTTTATTGTGAAATGTCAACAGACAGTGAGACCTTGGCAGGAAATTACATGGAGTTACCAGGGATAACAGCAGGTCAAAAGTAGAGGATCTGAAGGCTGGTGATTTATGATACATTAAACAATCAGGTGAATCCACCTCACTCGCAACGGACATTGCGCCAAGTCTGAACGCATAGGAGACCTGAAATCGATGATAAAGAAAAGCATGGCCAAGCGCTAATGTTTCTAATACTACAAATAAACACACCTACACAAGTCAAAATAATGTGTAAGGGGGTGTATGGAAAGGGGTCTTAATGAGCTCTATTTCGTATTTGTTTTCCTTACGTGATCATATAAATTTAAGCATGATTTCAAAAGAATTGTGTTTGTAAAATACCAGGTTTTGACTCCCTTAAGAATTTAGATTTTTGATGTAGAGTAAAACATCCCGTTTTCATCGGTTTAGGATTATGTCTCTCTTAGATTCTTCTCTTGCTCTCGATCTGGTTTTGGCTCTGAAACATACATTTTAAGGATTTTTTTGTTGTTGACATCTTTTCATAGACTTTGTTATTTTTTAGTATGGAGAATCAGTAATTCAAGCAGGATGTCAGTATGACAAGGTTTTACTGACAAGGGTGAGGATGTTACATGGAAGGGACAGGCAGACAAGTCCACACAGTCCCCCAGTCCCTCTCATGTCCAGGACATGGGAGGGACACGGTGCAACATTTCATGCAGAGGCAGACCTGAACCAGAGTAGCCAACAGCAACAGGCTAGACTTCAGTGGTGAGAGAGGATCAGCCAAGTCTTGAATCTCCAGAAAGGATCTGCCTTGGGTTGAACCTACAGTTATGTTCAAACGTGGCTTGGAGCTGTCCAGAAGGTCAGATATGACTTGGGGGGTGTCCAGAAGGTCAGACGTGTCTTGCAACTGCCAATAACATCAGATGTGGCCTGCAGCTGTCCAGAAGGAAAGACATACCTTGCACCTACCCAAAGGGTCAGACGTGGCCATCAACTAACCAGACGGTTGTAGCCAGCAGCTGCTCGGTTTCCAGTAAGGTTTAATGGCAGAAACAGGTAGAGTAACAAAGTTCTGAGAACACATACAAGTAGAGTGATTAGTTTACATTCTGGCAGCAAGTGGAGAGTGAAGCAGGTATACAAAGTGAGTTAAGCAGGTGGAAAGACTTGGGGATAATTAGTGGTAGCAGCTGGAGCTAGTAACGGTGCTAACTGTGGCTGGGATATGACTAAAGGAAATGCACCATGGAGTGGAAGTAATTAGCCCAAAACTGAACAAAAATAAAACCGAAGCATGAAACTTTTGGCGAAAAAAAGTTTCTGCACTGCTAGATTATCGTGTCTCTGTTATTACACTACTAATAGGCCCGAGTGGAGTTGATTAGAACGTGCCGCACTCTGTGCAGTTTAAAGTCTAGTTTATATCACTCTGGCTGCAACCTCAAGGAGGGCAGGGGGTGAAATGCCTTCTTTGGATTTAAAGGGCCCGCAGCAAGCAAAGTTAGTGAGGGAGGCAGATCATTCAGACTGAACCCTTGCAGGTCCACTTTATATGGGCTAGAGTTTGCGTCACTGCTTGTGCTTAGGTGCACGAACTAGGCTGAAAATGTTAATGTCAAATAAAATGTTTAAAAAAGCTCTATAGACTGGAGAACTTTTAGTCCCAGGTCATGTTTTAATATAGAAATTGAATAAAAACACAAAGTACTCGTTGCTTTAAAAGTTTTGCTTTATTTATTTGAATTGAATGGAAAGGAAACATTTTAAGACCAGATCATGTCTTCTCTATGGATTATGGATCACATTAAACTGTTTATTCATGCGCTCCATAAATGCGTATTAAAACAAAAAGTAATGATCAACTGCTTTGAATGTTAAGGGTTCCAAATATCAACTTATTTAGAGTAAAAAAAAAAAAAAAAAAAAAAGATTAAATATGAACTTTACATACCAGAACAGCAAAGAGCTCATCCGCTAGTCCCTGCATCACCAAGCTGCCTTTCACTGCCGCTTCACCTGTACTTCACCTCACTTCTTAATTACTTTAATTACACCTCTGCTGGTTTGTGCGTTTGTGTGTGTATCTATTTTTTTCCTCTCTGTGGGCCTGGCAGGGTGTGAACACCTCAGGTACAGATGAACCAAAATAGAAACAAGCCTCTGCCAAGTGACTTCAGGATACGCTGCTCAATTTCAACAGATATAATTTATTAATCGCTGACACAAAGGCTTAGAAAGATTCATGCTGTTCAAACCACACATTTGCAAGCTTCATGAGTCACTACAGATAATTTTGTTCTGTTTACGTCTGTATCGGGTGTCAGCCTGGGATTGTTGGTACTTTTCTAAAAGATTTCTAGTTGAAGAACCTGGAAACAGCATGATGGGAACATTTTTCCTCAGATGTGATGTTTTTGAATAAAGAGAAATGAGATACCCCACTACTACACACACAATTTAATCTTCTGAAACATAAAGGTGTGATTCCACAGGAACACAACTGAACAGACAGCGAACATTTCGACAGCCTGCATTTTAAGATAATTATAGTAATCACTGTTTGAAGAATAAACTAGATGGAATGCATGCGTCTTCCATTTTTCAGTGGAACATTTTCTCACACTTCCAAAAATCCACACCTGATCAGACAAACAGCTGCAGCTAGAAACACACCCCCACAAAGAAACCCTAGCACCTTGGCTGCAAGAACGAGTGGAATTAAGGTTGAATGCTTGAACTTAAGGTTGTCTTTGGAGCAGACGACGGGCTGTACCTACCTGTGCGCCCCACTGGAGCATGTCGGATCGTCAGAGGCCTCCGTCAGAGACCAAATCTGCTGCAGGGGAATCTCGGGAATCTCAGCAACGCAGAGTCTCTTCTGGCCCTGCTCAAAGACCTAAACACACACACATGCACAAACACACAAACATACAGCCCACGCTTTGTTTATACAAAGACATGGGGGCTGGACACCCTTCACTCACAGAGAAGAAAGAAAACAAAAACGAGATACAGGTAAGAAGTCATCCATGCAGACAAGGGTTAGCGTGTGAGAGCAGACTGGTGCAGAGAGGTGGGGCTATTTTTGGAGCAGAGGATTCACCCTATGAATTTACATAACTGGAATTCCACACATGTCAACACTTTGAAAAGATTTCTCTTGGTGCTAAAACAGAAACCTCCAAAGCTGAACTGAATCAACAAGGTTCCAATTTTAGGAGACACCTATTAAGAGGCAGTGTAAGCATGTTGGATGTTTTAAGTTTCCATTTACAGTGCTAATGAAATGTTTACATCCTCTTCTCATGAACATGGATTTTATTGTAGTATGGAGTTTTCATATATTTTTGTTCCTCAACCTTTAATGTTCATTACGGATATTTTGATTATAAAACAAAAACTGTCAACTGCTAATTTACACTATATCCATGAGTTTGTACTGATGTTGGATTTTTTCAAATCAACACATGTACATACATGATCCCCCATCAATATCAGATTCAGCAGGTTACATGTAACCTTGCACTGCAAGCTGGATTGTCACGAGATCTGAGTTTTCAGTCTCACAACAAATCCATCTTGAAAGACTCCCGCTATACGTCCATCTCTAAACAACCAGCGGGTCAATCCAATGACATGCCAGCAGTGTTTTTTGGGGTGGGACATGTAGAAATGATGACAGTCAGAAGGGCCTAGCCGGAGCATTACAAATATGGCTACGCTGGAGGACTCACCTGTCGATACTGCAATCGTGTCTACATTTGGTTGGAGGTTGGTTGAGGACCCATATGGAGAGATGAAGGAGTTCTTGCAGGTTTAATGAAGTAACCGAGGCAAAAATCCAAAATACAAAGACCCAAAAAAGCAGAAAACATCAGGAAAAACTCACATGGGGAGCCAGATATGAAAAAGCAAATAACAACAAGGAACCAGCACTGAAGAACTGCACAGGGAGAGTATATGTGGGAGACAGAACAAAGACTGGGGAAATCAACTCATATGGAGCAGGTGTGGACGGAAGAGACTAGCAGGGAGCTAGGGGAAAAGAGACAGACACATGGGGAAACAGAGAGTAACTTAAGAATTTTTAAATAAACAAAAAATGGAAAATAGACCAAAGATCAACAAAACAGAATTACTGATAACTGAAAACTCAACCCCCAAAGGGGAAAACTAAACAAATTCACGTGGTTTTACCTAACATAGCGACAATATCTAATTTAAAAAAGGTGCAAAAAGAAGCACTTTGTGCATTTGTAGATGGGATAGATGTCTCTGCTTTTCTTCCGACAGAAAGGGAAAAAGTTTTATCAGTTTACTCTGCTAGTTGTGAAAACACTCAATAAGCTGTAGACGAGTGTGTGATCATCGTGTCTCCATTGGAGGCTCTCATGGACGACAAAGATGATTGGCTGAAAGCGTAATATGGAAGGCAGGTACAAGCTGGCATGTCACCCAATCAGCTCAAAGTATTATACTAAACATCCCTCCTTTTTAACAGACACACTGAACGGCAGCCATTCCAGATTAATAACTTAGAACTCAACTCAGTTCTACACATATAAATCTGGCTACCGCCAAATTAGGCGACATGCACTAAAAGTTATTTTTTATTTGAAATGAGTGATATGTGTTGGCATCTTTGCCAAAAAAAGATCTTTCAGGAATAGTTTTGTCTTTTTCAATGGATCAGCACCATTTTAGAAGTTTGTTGTCAGCCTGCCTTGTCCATTCCTTAACGTTTGAATTCCTCTGCTATTATTTTCCTGTTGCGACATTTAGACAATTAAATCCATGTTTTAATAATGATGAATAGATGTGAAGAAAACTAAATTGGATGTATGCTTCCTTCTTCATTATTTCCTCCATAAACAGTCCCATAGCATGATGATACCATCCCCATGCTATACAGTTGATACAACATTCTCATATTTGAAAGACCCGACTTCTCTTCTAATGGGATTTAATTTAGTCATAATCACAAGATCTTCATCATTGTGTTTTTTGAGGATGAAGTATTTCCACAGATGGAACTTAGCTTGTCGGTCAAAGCAATTCCAGAATATTATTTTGGGTCATTTTTATCCTGACCTAATTTTCTTGTATGATTGCAAACAATTTTTGGAAAACTCAGGACCTACTCAGACTTTAGCCCATCATAAAGTGGAAGCTGCTGTACCACCAGCTTCGCAGAGAGGAAAGTTTAACATTGTAAAGGACTGAAATGGTGCTAACTGAAACGCAAGCTCTTACACTGACTTAATGTTCCTTAAATTCATAAAAAATTCACTTCTGCACGTGAACTAGCCAAAGACAATACAGAATGGGAATATGAATGAGGATGATTTCCTCCAAACTCAACTTTTATTTCCAATCTACAGAAATAAACTAATCATAACTATAATTGAAACAGATGAAAGCCTTATTATGTGGTACAAAACCAAATTTTAAATATCTTTACCAACTTAGAAAAAAACATGCAGCATTTTTGGTGATGGAGACAAAAGGTGTTTAATTAAATTTACTTACAAACATTTGAGAAAACACAGTGGAAATACTTTTCTACATTTGAGTCTGAATATGTAAATTAAAGAAAATGGGCAATCATTTTAAACCCAGTTTGCCAATTCCTGATATTGAAAACCATTTGTAGTAATCTGTATAATGTAGGAAAACCAACAACACAGTTTAATTACCGGGTGCTTCCTTGAAGGAAGTGGTATTGCATAATAGCAGAAAAATAAAGGGAAGCTCTGATTCTTTACTTTTTGAAATGTGACAGATTTACATCAGCCTTAATCCAAAAATCTAAGTGGCAATGATAATGTGATATTGCACTGTTTCCTGCAGAGTAACAGCCTTTACACCTCTGGTTTCAAACTGAGAACAGGTGCGCTCGCTTTATTGCATATATTTGTGAGCGTGTAGCCATTCTGGCAGAGAAAGTGGAATAAAACCCAGCTTCACAGCAGTTTTGTAAGGAAGTAAATAAAAAATAAGGAAAAAAAAAACAGTGCAACACCCACCATCAGCCAAGCTGTGCAGGACCATCTCTCCAGGAGCCTCGTCAGCGTGGAGATAATGATGGTTTTGTCAGCTCTGGATTAAACCTCCCAGCAGTCGTCATCATGAGTTTCTGCAAAAACATTTTATTTATTTATTCATTTTCTTTTTTTTTTTTTTACTTTCAACTGCTCCATAAAAAAAGTCAAAAGATTTCGCTTTGATATCTAACTACTTTGTTTCCTCTGGCATTCATCATCCTCTAAAACATATTGTGATAAAGACACTCAGAAACATGAGAGATTTTTCTTTGATTTTTGCTATTCTTTTTTCCTTCTTTACCTGCCTGGTGGATGGCCTCCTTTTGAGATACAAATCATCCAGGTACAAGAATGTCATCTAAAGTTAAAGAAGGAACTAGTGTTATGTTGTCTAAAGAATATCCTGCAAGGGAGTAATAAATTAATTTCGGATTCTCGTGAAAGAGAACTTAGCTAAGAGCCGACGTCAAACCCTTACGTACTTTGTTACCTAAAGCTCATATACCACTAGGTTTGCTCCAATTTTCATCAGGCTTATCTATGAAAAATCAGACCTTTTTTACATAACAGGAAATCCAGACAGGGACTGCCAAGTACATGCTTACATACTTAGCTTACAAACCCTCCCAAATCTGCTTGCTTTCACACCTACAATCAAACAGTTCAGAGTACCCTTTGTAATCAGGCCTTTCTTGAAAGTAATAAATTCCCACTACTTGGGATGCTGCACATGTTTAGCAATGTAAACTTCTCTGCTCATCTAAGAGCTCAAGAAGTCTCAACACATCTTTTTAATTTAATCAGATGGTAACTAATTAAGTACAAATGCATGACATTAAATTTATGAAGAAAGATGAAGCTTTAGTCGACGTTCAGGGTTTCCTATAAACAGCTGAGGGAGAGGGAGTGGCTGAGACGACAGTTTAACTACCCTGAAGCTCATAACTCATGTTAACTCTCCTCTGTTTGCCTCGTCATCCCTGAGGTGGTAACAGGAGAGGAATTAAAGCCACTAAGGCTTGGTTTACAGGCGTCAGCGTTGTGAATTTACGTAATCCTCTTCAACTATGGCTTCTTTTGAATTTCAGCGGACAAGTCCAAAACACAACTTTGAATGTCATTTTAAGCATGTTTACATTGCTAAACTCCATTCACTGCACAGCAAACATGATACAGTTTAGTAACTTATTTTTTTTTTTATTAGTTTGAATGATTTGAACATTTGAACAGTTTAAGGGAACACGGAAATGGATTTGATGCTCAAGATTCTCAATGGATGCCTCATTTAGACACGTGACAAAAGCCATTGGCAGTATAGAAAACACATAAACTGCAGGAATGTTCTGCTAAATGGCAGCAGTTGGAGGCAGAATGCTGAAAATGTTCAAACCTGAGTATAGATGGTTATTTTACTGAACTGTCTTTAAGTTTCTTTACCACAGTAATAAGAATAAATCTACATCCACCCTCAATAGTTAATGGGAATAATCTCAAAGAATTTTTGTTGACTGAAATAGGATCCAGTCTTATCTAAAGAGAAAATTATGAAAGTCTTACCGGCTTAGGGCGGAGTTAAAAGGGTGTGACTGATAAGTTAATCCAAATTATTGCCCATAAAGACATAAAAGTAATTTATTTTTCCTAAAGGTGCAACATTTTTTTCAGGTCTGCTCAAACTCTTGCACATTTACAGTGCACTTAAACTAATACTAGTCATCATAGCAAAAAGAAAGAAAATCCTCTTTTATTTCTTGAAATCTATGTTTTAATAAAACAAAGTGATGTTTACTAGGTTTTGGTTTTATTGGAATTTAAAAAGCATGGGTGCAAAATTAAGTAGATTTCTCTTTTATAGGTATTAAAATAACATTAAAAATAGTTCTGCTGGGTTCAGGACAGAATGCACATAAAAGTACTGATGATCAAATATTTTTGATTTGATAAGAATTCTTTGTCCAACTTTCTGAAAAACAGCTTGTTGTCAGCTTGCTGATTTCCATGGTGCTTTAGTGTCAATAAAATACCAAGTCACAGAGGAAATAGAATCAACCTTGGACAAGCAATTTTGTTATGACCTGTAATGTGATTTCCCAACTATTTAAATTTCTTTATTATGCAGGGCTAAAATCTTTGGAGGTAAATTTCTCCAATTTGAGATCAATAAAGTTCAGTTATAAAAATATATTATTATTTTGCCTAAAAAAATAGAAACAACCTTTGTTATAGATTTGACTAGCCTGAGTGTGTTAAATGTATAAAACATTAAACATCTAACAGAGTCTTTCAATTCATCTCTTTCAAAAGAACATGCAATCACAACTTAGGTGTGCAAAGTTGCATTTGCATGAGCTACAGCGCATTTGGAGAAATACGATTTGGACAGGTGAGGTAAAAGTAGACAAGATTTCAGTATATTGCAAAAAGTCTTTTGAAAAGAAAATGTTACAGCATATCAGAACAAATTCCTCATATTAACTACTAAGCATGAGGGTTGAAGAGTAAAGATGTTGGCTTGTTTCGAGCACCCTGACTTTGAGCCCACCAACTCCTTTGTAAAGGCATCAATAACCATCTGTCTGATAGCAGAATCCAAGAGTATTTACATGACAATAGGTCACGTAAATACTCTTGTATGTGGAAGACAGGAGCCAAGTTCCTCCACAGCATTGAGCCAAATTAATTAAACTGAAGACAACTTAATCCCAGCTTTCATTTTGAATTAAAGTTCAGAATAAGTTGATATGAAGGCAGTCAGGTCTAATTTACCCTGTCCTCTGAACCCACCCTGATCTCTCAGACAATCTGCTTGTTTCCTCATTCTCCATGTCTTTGATAACCTCTGAATTTACATAGTCCTTGTGCGTTAAGTGGAACTCATCCAAAAAAAAAAATTTCCTTTAATGTTTCTGCTGTGCTTCCCTTTCTTCCTCATTCCAGAAAAGGTTGACAGGAGTTCCAATAACAAACAAGCATGCTTCTGTTTATCTGTTGAAAATCTGTCTGGCTTTCTGTGCCGGTCAGGTGTTTTGCTGTACAACAGTCACTTGGGCTCTTCAGAAAGAAAAGAAAAATGCAGAAGTCATAGATAGATATATGTGCTTTTGATTGTAATGATAATCGTACCTGCCCTGTCTCGCCTCTTTTATCCACCCTCTTTTATTTTCTTTCCCCTCCCTGCTGTTGCATGCCAGCGTCCAATTGTGAACATACATCTATATACATAACTCAGCCGCTTCAATAGATTTGACGTACTAACCCCGCCCGTGGGCTGTCCCTTGTGGAGGCATTATATTAAAGCAAGACAAGCGTGTCTCGGGAGAAAGATCTGTGTTCTGCAGCTCCACACTGAGGCTCAGGCTGCCTGCAGCACTTCTACACTTAACAAACACTCCGACTCGGCTGACAGCTCAGTTCCACCTGCTCTACCGATCAGCTGAGACACCAGCTCTGATTTTTGTTTTTTTTCCACAGGAGAAAAAAAAAATGAAACTTGAAGTTTTCTCCGCGCACCACTTTGCGCAAAAGCCACTGGAGCTGTGCATGGAGCCAGAAGGGGGGCTTCCCTCTCCTTTGTCCGGGGATGAGCTCGGCTCAGACGGAGACTGCATGGCGAACAGCCCGGCACCTGTCACTCAAGGCAGCGAGGGCGGCAAAGGGAAGCCCTACACCCGCAGACCGAAGCCCCCTTACTCCTACATCGCCCTCATCGCCATGGCCATCCGGGAGTCCAGCAGCGGCCGCCTGACCCTGGCGGAGATCAACGACTATCTGATGAAGAAGTTCCCGTTTTTCCGAGGCAGCTACACGGGCTGGAGGAACTCTGTGCGCCACAACCTGTCACTCAACGACTGCTTCCTCAAAGTGCTCCGGGACCCGTCCAGGCCTTGGGGGAAGGACAACTACTGGATGCTGAACCCACACAGTGAATACACCTTTGCTGATGGGGTCTTCCGGCGCAGGAGGAAGCGCATCGCCAAGAGGGGCCCTAAAGAGCAAGAGAGCCCAGAGGTGCTTAGTGAGGACACCCGACTCCCCGCCCCTGAGGAGAGAGTGGGGCCCAGGTTCTCCAGCTCCTTCGCCATCGACAGCATCCTCAGCAAGCCTTTCAAAAGAAGAGAGGAGTACCACCCTGACGCACAGAACCCAACCCTACGGATGTACTGGGCCCCCGGGCCCCACACTCTGCCGTACGCAATGAATCCGATCCAGCATACATATGTGTCTGAGGCAGCGTACAGCTGCTCAGAGCCAAGAAGGGATCCGTACCTGCAGGCAACGGCAGCTGGCAGTGTCGCACCTGAAGGCGCCTTCAAGGTGCCCAGCAGAGCCCGATGCTTTCACATAGACTCTCTGCTTTCATAGAAAAAAACAAAACAGACTGCACCTTGATGGGGGTTCTCAGCTTCCAGCGCTCCTTTTATTTATCTGTGCGGGACTCATAGTGACCAAACTACTGTAGAGTCAAAAGCAAACGCTTTGTGTTGTCAAAGCAGATTTGTGTGGTGACAAACTAATAAGTGTCATCAGGTTATGCCTCTGTGTGTGAGAGAGAGTGTGTGGGCGTGCGTTAGTTGTGTTTGTGTTCATGTATCCACGGTTCAATGGTCATTTCTTTTGTTTCCTAAAATATAAATCTGTCACTTTATTTATATTTTCATGTTTTGTATGAACTGCTGTAATGTATAATATATTAAATATTGACGAAGCTGCATTGCATTTATGAGGCTGCACGAGAAATGTAATGGAAACATGAACAGGTTTCCCAAAGACTGATTGACTGGATTGTTGATTGATTGATACAGATGCATGTTCGGTATTTTTATGAATAAAAATCGTGAAACAATGGGATCATGTTGTTTGGTGACTTTTCTGTTATAGAAATCAAATGAACTGGAGTGATGGGGACTGGAATTACACTCCAGTTAAGAGGAGGAGTGTAGACGAAACACCTGCTGCAGAATCACATTTGTCTTAAATGATGCTGGGAATCAATCTTTAAATCATTCAAATTTCCCCACTTTAGTCTTTTCGGTGGAAATAATGTAGGGAAGAAATAAGTAATCAACAGAACATTAAAATAACGCATCAAATATTTTATTTCAAATATAGAAATGTAATGTTTTGAATATTAGGTTGATCTGATAGAGGGTGCCCAACGCATCACTAAGGCTATACATTAAAAAATACATCAGCGCTGTTTATCTGAGAAAATCACTATTTGTTATTCAAATTCAATTAACTCCTAATGCGCATTTTAAAAACAACAAATGGTTGAATCACCATATTGTACACAAATAAAATAAAATAAAAAACAGACAGAAAACATTCCCTCATGAAAAAACAAACCACTCATGTTTTGCTGCACGCCAGTGGAGAGAAAAAAGCCTGGTGCATGTCAAACAAGCAACTTTGTTGGCTCTCGGGGCCGTAATAAATCACATCTGTCCAACTAAAAGTCCACAGGATCCCTTTTTATTCTAGACGAAAGCCTATGAATTTTTTAGATTTAACAATTTTAGCTGTTGATGTGTTTTTATCATAGTGGATGTTAATTGTGATACAATTAAATTGGTTATTAATCTGGAAAAAACATGATTAGTCTTTAATAGACAATTGATTAAGCAGGAAAAAAATTTGAACTAGTTGTCAGCTCAGAGGAATTTATGAAAATAAACATTTAGTATACATAAAAAACATATTTTCAGTAGGGGGTGGTGCTGTTTTATGCAGCTCAGAGAGTGCATATAGAGACCTATCCATATACGCTCCTAAAGTTTGTGGAAGGTTTCTGTCCGGAGGGCCTCCAGTTGCTCTCCACGGTCCTGAAACGGACCCCAGAATCCGCAGCCAACCGCTTGAAATGTATATATTAAAAAACAACACAAACCAAGAACAAAACATCAAAGAAAAGCGGGCCTCACAGAAACCCATGTCTAGATTTAATGCATAAAACAACTCTTTGCAACATGGCAACCAGCTCATCTAACAAATTATTCCTGCTGATGCTTGTGCGGAGATGTAACTCAGTACATTTACCTAAAAACAACACGTGTCATTTGAGAAAAAAACAGGTACACATAACTCACAACAAACCTACAATACAAACAATCCACATTTACTTTAAATTAATCATCTACCTTCTATTTTAATTCTCCGACACTCGTGTCATGTGAGCTGCAACGGAACTACATTAAATAAAATGTTCACTCTGTGGAGTTTTCATTTAATTATTTTATACACAATTTAGAAGAATTTAAAGCCGCGGGAATTTAGCTAAAAATAAAGGGGGGAAAAAGCAGAAGACATTTCATACAGCATTGCAGATATATCAATTAATCTCTACAAAATAAAACACTAAATAAAACAGTGCGGATTTGAAGCTGTTATGTTTGTTTAGAGAATAATTAGCAAAATGATCAGATTTTGGTTGCATGCTTTTACTGAAAAGCATGATGAGCAATAGATTTAAATAAAAACCGTCTTTATATTTAAATTTTTTTATTTACACAAGTGCTTCAAAAGCATAAATTTGGACAATCAGTTAATGGGACTTTATATTAGCGGAGCATGATGCTTACTTCACCCAGTAGAGACAGATAAGAGAGAGGAAGACCACCCATGGTTTCCTTGTTCAGGTTGATCGTATTGTTCAGGTAAAAGGCCTGTGGTCCAAGAAATTGAAGGAAATACACACAGGTATATACACACAACCCCATAATGTGTAAACCATTAAAGCAGGAGAGGTGGGCCAGGTGACAGGTGACAGGTGACACTCTTCTCCTTTAGCACGGACAATGCTGCAACCTGCAGGCGAAACACTGCAACAGCACACCTGTCTAAGGTGCAGTCACGTGACCCTAGATGTTCGCAGCATCTCGCATAGCTGCCATCTTTTCCATGCACAGTTAATGCGCATGCTTCAGATGTTGCATCTCTGTCTGGGCCTCCTGCTGGACTGAAAAGGAGGAACAGCGAATTGGAACTGAACTGTATATAAGGCAGGCACAATGTTAGGAAGTCCAAACAGTCTGTCACTCTGGCCGAAGTGAACCGCGTCTGACCTCCCAGTGTCCCGCAGAGGCAGCTCCAAAGATCCCGGCACCGCAGCAGGAAACACAAGCAGAGAGGCAGGACAAAGGCACAGTGGCGAAAAAAATATTACACTACAGGCCTGATCATTCTCTATTTCATTTTATTTGATTTATTTTGTTCTAAATCTAACAAAAGAAAACAACAATCTATTTATAGTAAAGCATCATTAAAATCAAACAATATAACATTGACTTCTTTATTTACTTTAGGAAATGATAAATAGATAAACTACGTGTTGAAATAATATATTTGAAATGAATTATTTGCACAAAACGAAATCCAATTATTTCAACGAGCTGTATTTACCTGCACCATGGCAGCACAGAAACACTTTCTTCGAATCCATATTATTTACCTGAAGATATTGAGTATAATTACAAGAGCAAAGAGAGGCTCTCATTTTAATGGAATTGAGCTGATTGGGGTCTCATGCAAGTATGAAGCATGACCAGAACACCCCAACACTAAGCGCCTCTATGGCTGTTTATCAGAGGGACGTTTCCGACAAAAACCAAATTAGAATCAAGCTGAAGCTGCGGTCAGTAACAAGCAGCCGGATCAGCTTCTTCAAAGCTGAACCCAGAACAAAGATTCCCTCTGCAAACCGAGGCATCCTGATCTCAACGGGGGTCATACGTTTTTTTGATGTCGCAGGAAATTTCTGGAGCCGTTGCGATTTTGCGTGTGCATATGTGTGTGCGTCATTGTGGGAAACAGATTTTTATCGACTTGCACAGTCTTTTGTTTGGTAAAGTGCAAAGGCTGGTGCAGAGGGTGTGCTTGGAAACAACTAAAATATTAAAGGCCTTAAAGGCTACATAAAGGAACATTTGAAGGCACCCAGATATAAAAAGCCCAGATGTTCAACTTTTTGTCGCTTTTGTTCTTATCTCTCCTCTGTGATGCGCGAATGTTGGTAGAACTTCATCATGTCGGACAAATCTGTGTGTGATGTCTCCATAGGGGCGGAAACTGTCGACGCCCGCTCGCCTAATTTCGCTTTTCTCTCTCTAATGAACGCGGGGCCCCTGGGACAGGCTCCGGCCCCGGGGCGGTAAGCTGACACTGGCGCGCTGTGTGTGGTATCCAGGGCCGGGCTTGATGGAAAAAGCCTGCTTCCACTCATGTCAAAGTCATTTACTCAGAGTAACCCTCAACCCCCCCACCCCCCATAACACACACACACATCAACTTACACACGCACGGTAAAGACCACCACCTCCATCTCTCACACTCCTCGCCCCTCTGCAAGCCCGGCTCCGCCACAGTTTGTTTTTGTTATCCTCTGGGCCATTTTGAGAGGAAATTATGAGCAAAATAATACAAATAACACGGAGCTAGGCGTTCTTTAGCAACAGGGACGGATTGCATGAAGCGCTGTATATATTCAGATCACTGTGTTGGAGTTTTTTTATGTTTCAGATCTTGTAATGGGACGGTCTTTTGTGGCTAAAACTGCATCATAAAAAAAAAAAAAAAGAGTTTTTTAACATTGTTCGGGGGCGTGTGTGGCGAAATTGATTGGGAAGTCTGGGGGAGGTTTGATAGATCACTTATTTGCGTGCAGAACGGTCTGGGAGAGAAGGGGTGAGGAAGAAGGAAGACGGGGAGAGGAGAGAATGTGGGGCGCTAAAGCTGCTTAAACGGTGAGTGGACTGTGGCCAGATCATGTGTGGGAGGGGATGGCGGGGGCTGTTTTCGTCACAGAGAGTAAAGCTGAGGAGAAAGGGTGGGGGGGCTCCCGCAGAGGGAAGAAAGATTTATGAAATGATAGGTGGTCGGGATTTGTTTGTCTGGACTCTTGCGCGCAATAAGACCCAGCTTTTTATGCGCTTCCTCCATTAAGAAGGTCAATGGCCACCCGGCGCGTCACACAGCGCCACTTAGCGCCAGTGTGACACCCAGCGGAGCACTGGACACTCAGTATCCAGTGGATAAGCAGCTCCCCCCACTCTCCCTTCCTCTTCCTCTCTCTTGAACGCTGTGCGTTCTGCATGCGTCAAAGGAGCACCGTGCGTAACGGGAGAGTGGTGCGTAACTGGAGACAGATTTCTCTCCATTTTGCACTCAGATTCGGGGGACCACTGGTGGAGCAGAGTTTACTGACCGTTGGAAGTCTCCATATTTTTTACTCTTGAGTCTTTCTCCCTCCCTCTTTCTTTTATCTACGCCAGCTGTACGTCAGAGCTGACATGACAACCGAGACCACTCAGCAGCACCTGGACCCTCCGCCTCCTCTGAGATCCAGCCCGGCATCCGGCGTCCTTCATCCCGCCATGCTGAGCCCACAGGCCGCCACGGAAAGCGCTTCTGCGGGCGCAAAGGGGAAGAAGAGCAGCTCGGGCTTGAGGCGACCAGAGAAGCCGCCTTACTCCTACATCGCCCTCATCGTCATGGCAATACAGAGCTCACCCACTAAACGGCTGACTCTCAGTGAGATCTACCAGTTCTTGCAGGCTCGCTTCCCGTTCTTCAGGGGTTCGTATCAAGGCTGGAAGAACTCAGTCCGACACAATTTGTCATTGAATGAGTGCTTCATCAAGCTGCCCAAAGGACTAGGCCGGCCTGGGAAAGGCCACTACTGGACCATCGATCCGGGCAGCGAGTTCATGTTCGAAGAGGGTTCGTTCCGGCGCAGACCTAGAGGCTTCAGGAGGAAATGTCAAGCCTTGAAGCCCATGTACCGAATGATGAACGGCATCGGCTTCGGCGCCTCCATTCTACCGCAGAGTTTTGACTTCCAGGCTCCATCCGCATCCCTCGCCTGTCACAGCAACAGCTACAACCTGGACATGATGAGCAATTCGATGGCTGGAGGATATGACGGCCTGAGCGGGGGCCACCACGTCCCCCATATGTCTCCCAGCCCCGGATCCACGTACATGGCGAGCTGTCCCGTCCCTCCGAACGGGGAGTACGGGCCGGACAGCAGCAGCAGCCCCGTCCCGTCCTCTCCGGCCATGGCCAGTGCGTTGGACGGTCATTCCCCGTACGCCTCCACATCCGCACACTGGGCTTCCTCCGGCGGGTCCCCCTACATCAAACAGCAGCCTCTGGCCTCCAGTAGCCCAGCATCCTCCGGTTTACACTCCGGGATGTCGCCCTATTCTCTGGAGCAGAGTTACCTCCACCAGAACGGCAGGGACAGCCACTCAGCCGACATATCAGGTACAAAAAAACAGCTTATGGCTCCAAGACGCATCAAAATAATCTATAATTCAGTCAGAGTAGAAAATATATTATATTTTATCATGTTAAACCTACAGTTATTTCATTTGCAGGAGAAGCTGCAAATGTGAATTCCTGTCCAACATAGCAGCATGCACTGCTGTTCAAATATCATAAGTTACAAATAACAGCACCCATTTAGAATGAGTGGTGGAATTTACACATTATTTTTTGTTTTTCTGCTGGTATTGAGATCTAGGTATAAGATTTTTACACAATTATATTAAAAGCATGAACGTTTTTTGTAAGATGTCAGAATGTAGAATAAAATCACAGCCTAAAAACCCATAATCTGCATGCATTAAACAGCTCAAAAGTTTTCAAACTGCATTTTTTTTTAAAGTATAGAGTTGCCTCCTGCAGCTTGTAAGATTATTAAAGCACAGCCTTAATACTTTCTTATTTCCCTGTAATTAATGCAATTATGAAAACCTATTTACGTCTGCAGCTCACTCTGATTTACTTTAGCAGAAGAGAGTAAAGCTTTACTAAAGTCTGGGGATTTCACGGGGGCGAGCGAACCGCACTGGAGCACAGAGAGGGTCCCAGAGGTTAACCAAACAAAGACTGTGCAGGTCGGACCACACCGGCGGTGGATTTAAACCGCGACGCATCCGCCTTGTTCTACTTTAGAGAGGCTGAGGGGAAGATGCAGGCTGCAGGGTAACGGTGTCAGTGTCACAGGCTGCTGGGTAGGAGCGGGCTGAGAGCAGCGCGCAGCATAACGCCTGCTGCCTCTCCCTGAAAAACATTCACATCTGGAGTCCTTATGACCCCCGATGAAGCCTCCTCGTTTATTTTTTCTGTTTCTGGAAATGGGAAGAAAAAAAAAGAAAAAAGAAAAATACTTTCATACCCTAAAATGATGGATACCAGATTAAATTTATAAGGGGAAACATCACGAAGAGGAGTTTGGGAATCTGGAGGAATCTGGTCACAAACTATCAGGATCAAACTAATGGAAATAAATGAAAGAAACCAACAGGAAATGTTTCACGTTAAGATGATCCGTTATATTACGGGCATTTTTGTGAGAAAATGAGGATTTAAAACGTTTTTAACCTCCAATAACTTACTTTTTGTTTCATTTTCTGCCACTCTAAGCTAATCCTAAGATAACGATGCTGGATGAGTTTGGAACATTACATCTATTTACATAAAACCTTAGATAAAACAGTATACCTTATTTAAACGACTCACTCTTATAAAAATAATAAAAAATATTGGCACAATCATTAATTATAATGTAGACGACGATTCTGTTGATGTCTATGATGCAGTTTTCTCAGCCCTTATTCTAAAACTAATTTTTTTTCTGATATGCAGCAAATATTTACTTAAAGATTTTAAATGGAAATAAATGAGCCAAATGATGATAGTAAAATCCCTCCATAGTGGATACATATTAATAGTTTGATTAAGTTGGTATGGAAGTAAATAATCAGGTGTGTTAAAAGGGCATTGCTGTTAAAAATAAGTTTCTGTACATAAAGGTTAAAATATTTTTTTACTTGATGGAGAAGAAGAACGTGATGGTTGAATAATTATTATGTAATTATTTGGATCATGATGATTTTTATTTATTCGTTTATTTAATCATATTTAGAAATAGCTTCGATTTTTGAATGTGGCTTATTTTAACAATGATAAAAAAAAGAATATTATGAATTCCAATAAAATAAAATAAAAACTTCTATGCCTAAAACCATCTTTGAGAGCCAAATCTGTATAAATGACAGGATATTCAATCTCTGCCCCGTGTCTCTCTCCACAGTGGGCATTCCACGCTACCAGAGCCACTCCTCGGTGTGCGACAGGAAGGATTTTGTGTTGAACTTTAACGGCATCTCGTCCTTCCACCCCTCCGCCGGTGGATCCTACTATCACCACCACCACCACCACCACCCGCAGAGCGTGTGTCAGGACATCAAACCGTGCGTGATGTGAGCTGGGACTCCCCGCAGGGAGAGGGAGGGGGAACCGACCGACGCTCACAGTCAAACTGCAGCCCCCGTCACATCTGAAGAAACAGAAACAATGTCGGGTTGAAGGATTCGTGGACCCATCCTTTTCCACTTTCACATGTTTGCCTTTTGAGTGCAACTTAAAAAAAAATGTCTATTTCTGTTGGACTTAAGGAGAAAATACATTGAAGGAAACAATTGAAGAAACCCAAGAGGCCTTTTTTTTAGTAAAACCACTTCGCCTTTATGAACCCTGACGAGCTTTCTTCCTCCAAAGAAGCCTCAGAAACACGACTGTTAATGCGTTTGCCTTTGTAACATGCGCAAACTACCTATATCCCATGTAACTATGTTTGTTTTTTTCTTTGATGTTTTTACATTATTTGTATAAGTACACACAACGCTTTAGGCTTCCATGAACTGCAACAGACTTGCACTTATTGTATAACCATTGGCAACTGTTTTTGTCTTGTAAAAGGTATCAATAAAGCTGATATATATTTTAGGATTTAGGCTCCTATCTTTGAAAACCCATAGAGATGAACCCACAGACATGCAGCAAAGGCTCTTTGTTATCCAAGGCACCTAAAGTGCATCTATAATATTTAAATCAAGCTAAATTTCTTTAAAAATATTATATTTCTTGCGTTTAGAAAAAAAAAGTTGCTGAGAGGTAAAAAGTAAGATCTGAATAAAGATCGGGCGTTTCATGTTTTTTGGAAAAAAGTCATATTTGATCATAAAGGCAAACGGGGAAGTTTTTAGCCTTATAGTGACTGAATATATATAGACCCTACATAAGACATATTTATTTATAATTAGGCAAAATTAAGACTTTGGGAATAGGGATAATACATCCTAGACTTTCAGAGATTTTTTGCAACGTTCAAAATACCCTGCAAATAATGTTAATTTATAATAATCTATGTTATGTTACAGCATTATCATTATGACAAATTAAATCTAATGATATTATAGTGTTCTCAGTACTTCTGATCCTAACTGCAGAGTTCCTGCTCAGCCAGGACAAGTTTATTTGTATATGACTATTCATACACAAGGTCATTCAGGGTGCTTTTATAGGAAAGAAAGAATAAATCCTCTAAAGGGTTGTATTTAAGATTAAGCAAAAAAAAAAAAAACATGTTAATTTAAAATAAGTAAATCATTAAGATTTCATGGATATTAAAATAATATATAAAAATACTTCTATTGTGAAAACCGAAGTAAACAGTAAAGTATTCGTTAAATATTCTGCAAATATCAGGTTTTCAATAAGTTTTCTGGTAGAGCTGAGGCTCATAACAACTAAACGCTCTCATTTCTTATAGATCTGGTCTTTATCACTGATGTCTATGATGCACAGTTTTCTCAGCCCTTTCAGCCAGTTCTTACACTAATTTTATTCAGACATGCAGCAAATATTTACTTAAAGATTCCAAATGGAAATTAATGAACCAAAATACACGTTAATAGAGCATTAACTGATGTAGGATGAAATGGAACGAAATCATTATTTGGATTATTTGGATTTTCGTATTTGTATAATCACAAGTAAGAACATAGCAATGCCTTTAAAAGTATGAAAATGTTACTTGATTTTTTTTCTTCTTTTTTTTATGCACATTTGCACCTGCAATTATAAAACAGGGGTTTTAGCGTATAGGGCACTACTCAGTCCACGCACTGCCACCCCACGTGATATTGATGATTTCTATTTTTCCCTAAATACATTTACAAACAAGTGAATCATTATTCTCTTTCTCAAACATTTCTTTTGCATTTAAAATAATTTTATTCCCTTTTTTCTTCCCTTTTTGTAAAAAAAAAAACAGAAAATTTAATAAAAATAAATATCGTTTAGAATATAGATTTATATTAAACAAAGATATAAAAGAGGTTTCAACTTAAAGTACTTTTGATGCATTTATTCGTTTGATTAAAATAGATTTTACTGCATGAAAAAATATTTAGACTAAAAAAAAAAATATCTGAAGTCTGAACTAAATACCTGCGTAATAGCAGAGAACATTAATAATACATTAATATAATTTGTTTGATATGAGATTGGCATCAAAACATATGTGGATAATTTTAAATTACTGTCAAGAAATTATGTTTTAAAGTTCCTTAGTTTAAAACAAATATTTTTAAAGTAATTTAACTTATTAAATAAAATAATCAGAAAAAAACAAGTAGGCTTATAGAAATTATCTTTAAACAGAAACAATAATAGAAGATAAAATGAACATTTCCTCGGACCCAGTCACCAAAAAGCTGCTGCGCAGTTTGTGCCTTTGCAATCAAAAAGTAAAAGGTGATTTTAAGGTTTTTGTTTAAAGTATGAACCATAGCAGGTATAGAAAGTATTTAAGATTTTGCCTAAAGTTATCATTTTTAAAATTGTATTTAGACACCACTTCTATGTGTTTGTCAAAGCCACCAATGGGCTGTTTTGCACAGCTGGAAGTCTCCATACTCACCATCAAGGGCTGTCAACATCTGCAGACGCCACATAAACAAATGAGCCACCCGAGGCCGTGGAAATGTAAGGACGTGATATTTTCAGTGTGCAGTAAACAGGAGAGACTGACACAGAGCTGCTTCGTCATGCAAACATAAAGCAGACGTGGCTTTTTCTCTGGGTTTGCAGCATCACATCTAAAACACCAATCTGCGGCTGCAGGTCTAAATTCAGCTCTTCCCATCTCCAGCTTCTTGCTGCATTGTGAGAAAAATGTTTCTTCCGTTACCTCACTGTTTATTTTTCAGGTTAAACTTTTTCCAACCAGTAAAACACGCACGTGATCTCGCGTGGAAACATTGGAAATACTAAGAGGAGTCAGTGTGGGGCGGTGGAAAAGAATAAATGAGAAAATGTTTTGTTTTTTTTAAAGACTGCAGGTAAAGCGACCCATGGGATGAGAGGAATAAAAACGACTGAAATTCAGCCTCAAAATCTTATATATTTAGATTTTAAATGATAGATTTAATTATATTATTATAGTATGGATAATGTAGGCCTGATGTTGAATTAGTATCAAATTTGATTAATAATTTCTGTCTATTAGATGTTTAAGAGAAGGTAGACCTTACAGAACATTAATTTATTCGTTATTTTTATCAATTAACTTAAAATAGAAGTAAAAAATTCCTTTAATGCTGAATATTCGGGGCGCCGCTTCCCTTCAATAAACAAGAAAACACTGCCATCTAGCGTCCATAAGTTAAACTACAACTACAAGTGAAGCGACAACGGAGCATCAATGGTAAGGCATACAGCTTAAATTATTTAGTCATTGTAGATGGATGGAACCGACTGTAGCAACGTTAAAGCAAAGGGGGAAATTAAACATTTAAAACCAAAAATATCTTCTGATTTTTTTTCTTTCTTTCTTTTTTTTTTTTTTTGCAGAGGAAGAAATGCATACAAAGTACATAACATGTTTTGCCACTTACTTACATTCATTTATATGCAAGAGAAAGGCTAAAAGAATTTATCATAGGATGAAAACCAAATATTATTGAGAAACTATGTATAACCTAGTTGCATATATCTGAATATTAAAATTAAAATTAAAATTAAAATTAATACTTTGCTGAAAACCCTTTAAATTCAACATTTCCTCTAAGAGGCCAAACTTCCAAAGCCTTCATAGTGAATCTTAATAACTTTAGTCAATGTTCGATGTCAAATAGTTATTTTATTTGATTATTATCCTCAGTAGGACCTCTAAAACAGGACGGTTCCACAAAATTAAGTGGTCAGAGAGGCTGTCAGGAGGCTAACAGCAATGATAAAGAAACGGAAATAATTTCTAACTAAGAAAATTGTTTTTCTGCATGTGGAAAATCCAGATTTTTCCATATGGTTGGATCAGGCTTGTGAAATTCCAGTAATCAAAGACTGTTCTCTTGCATGTTTTAGATACGATCCTGCTCCAACACATCTGAATCGAATGCAGAAATCACCTCCTCATCATTTTAACACATTGTGCGGAGGTCTGGAAACGTACCATCCCTTTCATTTGAGTGTGTTGGAACCCGGATGACTCAAATGTGTGCAGAACAGCAGAGGCCTGACATTGGGGAGCAAGAGTCTGGACTAAAGAGAAAGACATCAAGACAGAATTTCTTTCTTTAAAGAAATACATCAAAGCCACTATAAACTTCCAAAGCTTTTCGGGGGAGAATATGCACTGCACTGATAAAAAAAATGAATCTTAAACCTATATGCAAACATTCAAACTTCTTTTTTCTACAAAAACATCCTAACATGTTTAGACTAAATTCCACAGTGTTAAATATACAGTGTAAAAGTAAACTGACTCTTTTAGAGCTATTACAACAACTGGAGTAAGATATACATTATGTAGAGTTCTAATTTAACACTAATTCCGAGTGGGACCAAATGGACTCTTAAAGTGTTACTTTAACACTGAAAAATTTACTGTTTTCTAGTTCAGTCTGCTGTTCAGCCTCAACATTGTTCCTTTTAATATTGCGACCTTTAAATTCCACATTCTGGGTTTATCTGCAATGCTGCTGTCGGACCAATGACTTCCTCACCAATCTGCCCCGGGTGGTCCTGGTAGGGAAACGCACATCTGCCCCACTGATCATGGCACTCCATAGGGTTGTGTTATTAGCCCTGCTGTCCTCATTTTCTTTAGCTATGGCTGCATTGCTATCTACACAACAGTCAGGATAGTTAGGTTTGTAGATGACACCAGTGTGGTGGGTCTCATATCGGAGAATAATGAGACAAACTACATAGAATAAGTTCACAATCTCACACCAACACCAGCAAGACCAGGAGGTTATATTCAAACAGGAAAAGGGTGCATGAGCATTAAATATGCTTCTCCTGCTGTGAAAGCAATAACCATATAGTCAAACGCTCAGGCCAACCTCCCTACAGCCACACACTCTTACTTTTTAAACACAAATGCAACAACCTTCAACCAATGTCATAGACTTAGCTTGAACACTCTGTGCACAAACTACATCCCTACTGACAGTCATCTGTTCACACTAGATAATGCATCTTTAAGTTTTCCTTCCCAGGGTGGTGTTTTTCTTTTTTATCATCTGAAAATGTCTTTTAGGGGTTAGAAGTCTTATTTTATGGGTGTAATACATTTTTTTATTTACATTTTTTGTGCTTTCTAAGCCGGGAGTCTTTCCATAATGTTGTTATGGTTTCATAAAGAAACTAAAGATTCATTGTTCTGTTTCAAGCATTTATACCGGAGTGTAAAGATTACAGTTTAAATGTTGTCAGACAGATGAGTTACCATAAGAAAAAAAAAAAAAATCCTGTTTTTAATGAATGACTGTTGGGATCATAATGAATCCCTAAATGTAAGGAACATTTTTAAAACATGAAAGAAAACGTTCCATATATAATTTTTTTTAAAATCTAATTCCTCATTTTCTTTCAGACTTGAGAAGATCACTCCAACTCTGGCTGCTGTTCACTGGCTTCCTGTCAGCTGCAGAATAGATTGGAGATTCAAAATTTTGCTTTTAAACACCTGAATGGCTTCGCACCACAAAATTTATCAGACTTGCTTCACCCTGATCATCCTACATGGTCAACATGAGGTCAGCTGTTTCCAGCCATTCCAAAGGTCAGGCTGAAGAGGTGATCAGGGGCCTTTGCTGTTGTGGCCCCTAAAATGTGGAGGAAGTTGTCACTTCATATTAGACAGGTGCCTTCAATGTCTTCTTATAAACCATTTTTGAAGACTTATTTGTTTTTCCCCAATTTTTTAAACACCCTGAGTCGTTTGTTTTTATCCCATGTGTGGGTTGTGTAGTTAAAACTGTTCGTCCTATTTTATTACTACTGTTTATTTTATTTTACTTTCTATTAACTGTTGTTTTTTTTTGTTTTTTTTTCTTATGTGCCTTATGCATTAGTCGGATAAGTTTGGATTCTCCTAGAACGCTAAAAATGGTTTGGGGTTAAATTTCAATAAAATGAAATGTATAATGACAGAACTCACCAGCAGAGGGCGGTAGACACCAGGCGTCCTCCCAATCTGAGCGTTTTGGAGAACTTCAGTTAAACCGATGGGCTTTTTTCCTAAATTGAATCAAAATATAGTTCAATGTGTGCATAATTAAGAAAACCAGACTATTGCATCATTGTGACTTAGTTTATTTTCCGTACAAACTACTTGTTTTAGAAACACATAAACTGATGGAAATGCTCAGAAATTGCTTTTCTGAGAATAAACTCTCTACCTCACAAAACCCTAGCTTCTACAGGCATGTGTAGCTGTTGTTTTATGCTTAAACTAAATCAAAACTTCACAAAGAAAAAGAAAAGGGAAAGAAATGCAAACCAAATGAATTCAACTTTATATTTATATGCATATGATCAAAAGCAGAATCTAAATGCAACCAGAAAGTTGGAGGGAAATGTTATAAACTTAAAAATGAAACTGAAACGTTTCTTTACATTTCTAAGTTTTCAATAATTAAATATACCATCCAGGCCTTAACATTAGTTCTAAGGTTGGATCATTTATTGAAGGCCTTTGATAACAGAACTGCAACATAAATCAGATAGATCAGATAAATTCATTTTTAGTAAAATTCTTGTAATTGAATAAAAACAAAAGGTTTTAAACATAATAACAAAAAATATATTAATAAAATAAAAGCAAATATAAAAGAAAACCGCCATTTCAATGTACATTTATGGATGAAGTTGACATAGAATAAACAGTAATATTTCCTTTTTCATGCATTTTCATTAAACAGCTTTGTTCAGTAAAATCCCTGACATTATGATGGGTGCTGACTTTGAAACGATCATTATTCTTGTTTTATACGATATCAGCTCATTCTTTGTAAGTACCTGAGAGCGCATTTATCTAAAGCAGGGGTCAACAATGTGGTGCTCATGGTCACCAAGGGGCCCTCAGGGGCCTTATGGGGTGCCCACAACATCTTCTGAAAACAACTCACCAGTGGGTTAAGATTGAAATTGTTATTTCTTATTTTTATTTATTTTATTCTGTTGCCCTTCTTTTTAAATAATTGATAGAGCATTTCATAATTTCAATCATACAGAGTATTTAAGCATTTATAGACGTTTCATAATGACAATATCATAAAGAAGATCAGGAGTTAAAAGAAACAAAATATGTTTATTATGTATGAAGTTAACGTAAACGCTGATCCTTCCTTCCTTCCTTCCTTCCTTCCTTCCTTCCTTCCTTCCTTCCTTCCTTCCTTCCTTCCTTCCTTCCTTCCTTCCTTCCTTCCTTCCTTCCTTCCTTCCCAATGTAAATATGGTTATTATGTATGAAGTTAAGGTGAACGCTGATCCTTCCTTCCTTCCTTCCTTCCTTCCTTCCTTCCTTCCTTCCTTCCTTCCTTCCTTCCTTCCTTCCTTCCTTCCTTCCTTCCTTCCTTCCTTCCTTCCTTCCTTCCTTCCTTCCTTCCTTCCTTCCCAATGTAAATATGGTTATTATGTATGAAGTTAAGGTGAACGCTGATCCTTCCTTCCTTCCTTCCTTCCTTCCTTCCTTCCTTCCTTCCTTCCTTCCTTCCTTCCTTCCTTCCTTCCTTCCTTCCTTCCTTCCTTCCCAATGTAAATATGGTTATTATGTATGAAGTTAAGGTGAACAATGATCCTTCCTTCCTTCCTTCCTTCCTTCCTTCCTTCCTTCCTTCCTTCCTTCCTTCCTTCCTTCCTTCCTTCTTTCCTTCCCAATGTAAATATGGTTATTATGTATCAAGTTAAGGTGAACGCTGATCCTTCCTTCCTTCCTTCCTTCCTTCCTTCCTTCCTTCCTTCCTTCCTTCCTTCCTTCCTTCCTTCCTTCCTTCCTTCCTTCCTTCCTTCCTTCCTTCCCAATGTAAATATGGTTATTATGTATGAAGTTAAGGTGAACGCTTATCCTTCCTTCCTTCCTTCCTTCCTTCCTTCCTTCCTTCCTTCCTTCCTTCCTTCCTTCCTTCCTTCCTTCCTTCCTTCCTTCCTTCCTTCCTTCCTTCCTTCCTTCCTTCCTTCCTTTCTTCCTTCCTTCCTTCCTTCCTTCCTTCCTTCTTTCCTTCCCAATGTAAATATGGTTATTATGTATCAAGTTAAGGTGAACGCTGATCCTTCCTTCCTTCCTTCCTTCCTTCCTTCCTTCCTTCCTTCCTTCCTTCCTTCCTTCCTTCCTTCCTTCCTTCCTTCCTTCCTTCCTTCCTTCCTTCCTTCCTTCCCAATGTAAATATGGTTATTATGTATGAAGTTAAGGTGAACGCTGATCCATCCTTCCTTCCTTCCTTCCTTCCTTCCTTCCTTCCTTCCTTCCTTCCTTCCTTCCTTCCTTCCTTCCCAATGTAAATATGGTTATTATGTATGAAGTTAAGGTGAACGCTGATCCTTCCTTCCTTCCTTCCTTCCTTCCTTCCTTCCTTCCTTCCTTCCTTCCTTCCTTCCTTCCTTCCTTCCTTCCTTCCTTCCTTCTTTCCTTCCTTCCTTCCTTCCTTCCTTACTTCCTTACTTCCTTCCTTCCTTCCCAATGTAAATATGGTTATTATGTATGAAGTTAAGGTGAACGCTTATCCTTCCTTCCTTCCTTACTTCCTTACTTCCTTCCTTCCTTCCCAATGTAAATATGGTTATTATGTATGAAGTTAAGGTGAACGCTTATCCTTCCTTCCTTCCTTCCTTCCTTCCTTCCTTCCTTCCTTCCTTCCTTCCTTCCTTCCTTCCTTCCTTCCTTCCTTCCTTCCTTCCTTCCTTCCTTCCTTCCTTCCTTCCTTCCTTCCCAATGTAAATATGGTTATTATGTATGAAGTTAAGGTGAACGCTTATCCTTCCTTCCTTCCTTCCTTCCTTCCTTCCTTCCTTCCTTCCTTCCTTCCTTCCTTCCTTCCTTCCTTCCTTCCTTCCTTCCTTCCTTCCTTCCCAATGTAAATATGGTTATTATGTATGAAGTTAAGGTGAACACTGATCCTTTGCAGTTCATAGGTCAGTATTGGCAGCCTTTCCTATGACTCAGTACCCATGATGTAGCCCTCGGCCTTAAAAAAGTTGGTTAACCCTGATCTAAAGAGCCTTAAGGAACGTGTTGGGAATGGGCGCTAAATAAATAAATTGAACTGAATAGTCAAGGTGAAATATTTGGTTTGTTGGATTGTAGGTTTGTTGCTTTTTTTTTTCCAGCTGAAGCATTACATCTTACAGTTTCTTACTAAAATGTGCAGCATACAGAAATATCAAAGATGGATTATTTTACTGTCATGCAAGTAAATCTGGGTTGAAAAGATTAACCAAAATGCAGAGATGACTGTTTATCTTGGAATGATAGATGTTTATCACCATAAGGAACTAGGAGAAATATAACTGGAGGATGGTAGAAAGCAAACAGCAAAGCTACTGGAGAACAGGGGGAGGAAAACTCCAGGGGCACGAGCAGACGGGAACAAAGCAAAGGCTACAAAGAAATTATGCAAAGGAATAAAAGAGGTCTAAATTGGACTATCAGAAAATAAGAAAAGGAGGGATGATATGTGATCATGGTATAATATACACTGCAGGCCACTGAAGAGGCAGCAGGAGTCTGTGGTGTGCATAAAATAACAAATGGCATGATCTTCAAAGGTCTGACTGATTCTAGGAATACCTGCTCAGCAGAGTCTGCAATAGCTTCTCTTTTACTTGATTGTAAAAGTCTGCATCAGGATCAGAACAATGCACCATGTTTTTTCTCCCGCACTGTTTAAATGTAATCATTGTTGAAATGGAAATGTCATGAAAGCTGTACAAAGCGAAATTTCGTTTTTTATACACTCTGTGTATACAAAATGACAGCAAAAGTTGTCTAAGAAAACAGAAAACTCTCCTGCAGAGGTTTTATGCATCGCTCAGATGATGCAGAAAGTAGAATCCACGCTCTGTCTGTAATCACAGAGCAAACTCTGGAAGGAACCAGGAGCCATTGTCTCAGCAGATAGGCTCGTATGATGAGAATGGAAAAGGGATTCATAATGGAGGATTTGATTTTCAAGTGTTAATGTTGCTGATCATTAAGTGTTTCATCAACAGGCTTCCTCCTGTTAATATTTTATAGAATAAACACCCAGACATCAAGTCCAAACATCTCTGCTGGTGAAGAGTTTGTATTATCCCCTGTAATTCTGGTTTTGTTTTTTGTAGAACTCACCATTTTATTCTGTGCACTAATTTCCTGCTTTCTTTCAGGCAATTTCACTTCCTAAAATTCCCAACTATAACCATCCTCTGTTACACCCTGATGTTCTCAACAGATGTTTTATTTTCTTCCTTTGTGGTCTGTTTTTATCTCCTCCTTTGAAACTTCTTCTACTAGTTCCTATTCAGCCCTTTTGTCAAGTGTTCTAGTGTTTGTTTGTTTTTTTTTTACATCCTGGTTTATCTATTTTAAATACCTTTAATGGCATTTTGTGTGCTGATCTATAATTTTTTTGTTTATTCCTTATATTAGAATGATCATTGTTAGCCTTATTAGGATAATAAATTATTGCCTTATCCTGCTCTAATGCTCTAATCTCTAGTTGCTATAGTGAGTTTAAATACATTTCCTGAAGGTCTCAACTTTATCCTACATCGCAAGTTAAATATTTTAAGTTGTGTCTGTAACTACTGATGTACTTCTATAGAAATTACGCCAACTCCTAAGAATTTTGAACGCTTGCAATGTTTAAAACTAAGACATTTAGTTGCATGATTTTGAAGTCAGACATTTTGCTGAGTGAGAAAATTCTCCACAAACAGAACGCATCCAAGAAAAAACATCAACGTGTCCAATTTGATCCTCTGTGCAGGTTCAGGATCTAAGTACACTTTAAGATGCTAAAATAGGACCATGAAACTCATAAAATGTCACAGTGGGGCTTATAGCAAGATGACATGAATGCTGAGGACATGTCTGTAAAATCAAATAGAGGCTCCAGAAGTTTGTTTTCATTCAGAGGTGTGCAGGAAGGAAACATTTGCTCTCCAAGAAAAACATGAAGTACTTCATTTGCTGGAGAGAATGCAGACACTGGTTAGGACTTCTGGGATAATATTATTTGAACAGATGAGTCTACAGATGGTAGATCTAATAGATGTTTTGAATAAACCAAAGAAAATCATTTCATGTTTCTTTTCCGACATCACACAGCAAGGCGGAAAGGTGGAAGTGTCATGGTTTGGAGATGTTTTGACTTAGAAGAACCTGGTCAGGAACATTACTGATAGCTGGGATATCTGTCATATATCAGAGGGGGGCTGAGAAAAATGTGAACGCAGAATTGGACCCCATAGATTAAAAATGACCTAAAATTAGTCCAATAAATCCTCCTAGAGGTGGGTGACAATTAAATTTACCAACAAAAAATTGTATAAAGCCCTTTTAACACCCAACAAAGCCAAAGTGCTATATTTAATAATAAAATATGAATAATCAATGATAAAAACAACAAAGAAAGTGGGGTTTAAAAGTAGTAATAAAATAAAAAAACAATAATAAAATAATAAAAGAAACACAGTAAGAAAAAGGAAACATTTCAGATTGTGTTAAAAGCCAAGGAAAAAGAATAGGTATTAAGAAGAGATTTAAAATCAGAAAGTAAAGGGGCCTGCCTAATGGCCAAGGGAAGGTCATTCCACAGTTTAGGGGCTGTAACAGAAAAGCATGGGCTCCTCTGAGCTTGCATCTTTCCTTTGGCATCCTAAGTAACAACTAGTCAGCTGATCTACAGAAGCAAGGTGGTGTGTACGGATGAAGCAGCTCAGACGGGTAGGGTGGGGAAAGACCATTAAGAGCTTTAAAAGCAAATAAAAAGATTCTAAAATCAATCCTAAAATGTACTGGCAGCCAATGTAATGAGGCTAAAATAGGGGAAATAAAATTTACTTGTACCTGTTTAAGAACGTGCAGCAGCATTCTGTACCCTATGAAGCTGAGAAATGCATGAATCACTGATACCCGCATAAAGTGCATTACATTAATCCAACCGATTGGTTACAAAGGCATGGACTACTGTTTCAAAATGGTTACGAGAAAGGATAGGTCTAACCTTTGGAAGCTGCTTTAAGTGAAAAAAGCTTAATTTAACTACAGCTCAAACTTCAGACTAGCATCTGTTTTAACCCCTAAATTTATAGTAGTAGGCTTGAAATACATTACTGGGCCAAAGATCCAAAATCTGTTAGGGAGTTACGAAATTGAGAGCTAAGGTTTGAGTCTAAGCCTAAGTGTTGATGTTCTTGAAATACTTTGCGGTGACTTGAATCTCAAGTACTTGAAAAGAAAACAGAAAAAGTCAGACAGCTGAGGGAGAGAAGTGAAGCAAACTTCTCCAGCTGATGTCAGAGACCGGTGGATCTCTACAAGAAGACAAGTTATTTTTAATAAAAGTCTTAGACTTACTAATTACAGGAGGGATCTACAAACCTTTCTCTACAGGTGGGAAACATATTCTTTTTCATTGGCCATTAGTTTCATGAGTAAAAAGGGTTTACTGTTTAAATTTAAATAAAGCGTCATTCCTATTTTGCACATTCTTTGTTTACTCGCAGTTATTCTTCCAGAGCATGTGAGCTTGGAGAAGATGCAAGTTTATGCACCATTTCACCATGTTGTAAAAGAGATATAAATAAAGTAACAACACACTCCTTTAAAAAAAGAAAATCTAGGCCAAACCAGACAGGCAGTCTCTGATAAAAAAAGTACATTAGAGATATGTATCTTCAGAATATATCTTCTGAACAGAAAAGATGAAAACTGTTTGGGTCTAGAGAACTCATCGACTGACCAAATATGGAAACACTACTTTCTTAAAGCTGTGAAAAATCATCTAGCATCCCCTCTGAATCTTTTGAAAACAGAACTATAAGCAAAGGACAGCTATTTAAATGTTTGCCTTGCTGAATTTTTCAGTTTTTTACAGCTGCCAATTCTAATGGCATAAAAAATGAACTCATACCAGGTTCTCAAAAGATTTTAAAAATCTGAATTGTGTGGCACATATATGAATGTAAGCCCTAAGTAAAACTCAGTGCAACCAATGGTCATATAGTTACTAAAAATAGTTTCCCCATGTGTAGTTTAATCTCAGTATAAAATCAAGAGACCAATCAAGACTTGAGATGTTTTTGCTGAACAAGCAGAAACACAAAGACAAAGTCCGTGTCTGAATGTCTGCCCTAAGCACTATATAAGGCAGTATATCAATAGTGTTTAAGCCATTTTAAATGAGTGTCTAGTGGATGAAAAAATAGCAGATTTCCCACAATGCACTTTGAAAGGTAGTGATCATCCATGGTCATTAAGTGAGCAGGTATATCCTGGAATGCTGTACACATAGAACTGTCCTGGCAAAGCATTACGGAATTTGTATAAGCATATGCTATAATGCTACCCGATAGTGGTGACTAATAACATATTTACAAAGATGGTGCAGGCACCGAGCGGTGGAGGCGGAGTTACGCCACTAATGGGCAGCAAAAAGTAATGATAATCTGTCTGAACTGTCAGTTAACAGTGTTCCCTATAAAGTCCACTATATAATCCCTGTTCTATATAGTGATCGAGGGATATAGGGGTTAGGGTGGACATTCCGACACAGTCAAAGTAACAGAGAAGGGAGGTCAGAAATAAAGTTTTAGAGAAGTTTAAAGAAGGGTCTGGTTAGAAAATAGCGTTCAGAGTTTTAAATAACTAACAGAGCAGAGCTCAATCATCACCAGAAAGCGTAGAAAAGAATGGGCCAACAGTTAACCTACTGTAACAAGACATGACTCTCTATCTGACAGGCAAGAAGAACGATCAGACAAGTGATCACAAGGCCCATGGTAACTTTGGAGGAGCTACAGAGATCCTTTAAAATAGAAAGGAATGTATTAGCAGGACATTTAGTAGGCAGGCAGTCCATATATGTAGCCGTCATCAAGGTGTAAAGAAAAAAACTTGTTTTTCCATTCTAAACGTAAAAATTATGCAGGAAGGTATGTATCAAAATGAGATCTACAAAGATTAGATGAGGGATAAAATATAGATGACATTTCATAATATGTTCCATAAATATCTTGTAGCCTTGTCTTGCTTTAAACCCTCACTGACTTATAAGAGAGAATGAATGGCTAACAGTTGATTGAAAACAAAAAAAATGCACTAACCTTATGAACATAATGATCCCATTGTGTGTCTGCACTTTTCTTTCTTTAAAGGGAAGCATTTGCACTGATGCTATTAATGCACAACATTTCGCCTAAATTAAGAAAACCCAGCGTGTGATGTGTTGCAGAAATGTCAACTTAAGAATAAAATATTTTGGAAAATATCAGATTTTTACATTTTGTTTTATACAGATTCAATTTTTTAATGAGTTAAAAAAGTGTTAGTAAAATAAATGTATTATGTCATCCTTAAAATAAAGATTAAGAAAGATAGAGAAAAAACTAAATCAAAACGTAAATGGACGTTGGAACAAGAACATGTTTTTGAAGGCTTCCACCAGATGTCAGTATTTACCTGCAGCCCTTTCTTTGAGAAGGCTGCTTTTCCTTTTTCAGATTAAAGGTGTAACTTTGTGATGAAAGTTGGTGGGGACACTCTAAGGGTGGTGGCTGATGGACTTACAGTTACTTGACACAAACGTTTTTAATAGGGTTTGTATTTTCCAAAAATGGGCTCAAACATATATTTATTGAATGCTTTCCTATTGTTGAGAACACAAAAGAACAAAAACTACACTGATGTTTATTTTTAGTCTATAGGTAGACATTAATGTATAAAAAACAAGGATAAATAACAGCCGATTCTGATACCAACAGCAATATATCATGCCTCCCTAGTATGGACACAATTTTAGTTTCATTATCCTCCATCCAGAAAAATGTGGATTGATTGATGGATGTTTTTCCTTTCAGCTACATCAGTAATTATCCTCCTTCAAAAGCGGCAAAATCAAATTTAGAAATTTGTCCCACATATTTTTGAGAGCAGTTAAAAAATAGTTAAGATAAGCAAACTTATAATCAGAAATGTTTATGATTTATATATATATACATAAATATATATATATTTTTGTGTTTCAATAATTTGTTGGGAATTATTTTGAGTGCTTAGTAAACTAGGAATATGTAAAATATTGTTTCACATCAAGACTGAAAAACAAACAAACAAACTAATATATCCATAAAAGGCCACCAAGGTCTGATTGATCCATGTGGGACTTTCCAGTCCAGGTCCTTAGGCCTTTAGAAGTAGCTTTTCACTCAGCTGTCTGCTCTCAGACGTCTCGTTTAGAATAGCTGCCAATCTGAGAGGCACTCCGAGGCCTTGAGAACAGCCTCACCTCCCAGCCAGACCACCACACAGCTGAATTTCGTTCTTCACATGAATGATTGGCAGCTATTTATTTGGAAACCAGCTCCGAATCGCTTTCTGGGTGCACAGCTTTAAGGAATGGGGAACTTGGAGAAATTCTTCTGCCTTTAATTAGCCAACTAATATAAATAAGACGGGTGACGCTGAAACCCCTTTAAGAAAACCTTCATTTCAGTTCAGAGAATCTAGACAGAGCACCAGAGGTCAAATGTGGCCAGCAGGGGGCGCGTTCACACAGCTTCAGTTCAGCATTTCTAACAGGCCAATTAGTAAACTTCAAGAAACTGGCTATAAAGGTGCCCTTAGTGAGACGGTATCATTAGTTAGTTTTCACCTGGTCAATAGGTTAGACGTGTTTTTAGCAGTGTGTCAGTGCATACCTGTACAAGCATGGCAGTTACAATAAACATAACGTAAAAAAGCTAGATCTGACGTAAAGAATGGTTCTTTCCCAAACCTAAGGAAGAGTATTTTACTACATGCATTACATGGCAAGAAGTGTTGGGTCAATGAACCCTGGTGTTCTGATAACCTTCATGACTTCATGTGTATAAAGTTTGTAATGGAGAAACTTGACTGTCCGGCAAATAGTCCTGACCTGCAGCCTTATACCTATGGGAAGGGTCGTCAATGATTTCCAGGCAAAGGACCCCCAAACTGATGCTTAGATGGAGCGGGGACCCCCTAATTAACTATATAGTATGAAATTGTGTTAATACATCAATATAAAACTGTTCCTACTACTCTATTACAGATGGAGAAATGTAACAAAAGTAATTTCTCTCTGGGATTATTAAAGTATTTCTGATTCTGATTCCTGGTTGGTGGGTCAGGTGTTGTGAATGAAACGGTGCCCAGCTTGAAAAAGCTCCTATGTGTGGCTGAATGTGTGAATTGATGACTGAATGACATCTTCTGCCTCCATTTATCTATTTACTACAGTGTGTTGAGTTAATTTTAATGTGTAATTGAAAACATTTCAATAAGTGAAAAGAATTGCAGGGGGAATATATAAAAATAGTCTAATCAACCAAAACTTTCTCGACCCCATACAGTTCCACCGTGGACCCGGTCATAGACCCCCGGTTGAAGACCTCCGACCTATGGGATAAAACAGAGCAGACTCTCCAGGTCTGGTCTCTAAAACTATAAACACCCCAAAACACCTCATGAAGAATGTTTACAGTGTATAAAGTTGCTTTTGTGGGAATGGGTGTCCATCAACAAACTGTACCCTATAGGTTAAGAATAAGACAGAGTAGACAACTATTACTAGTAATATAGTGAATGTGTTTAATCGTAGTCATAGTTTGCCAACTCTCAGGTAAAAGTGTCATCAATCACATCAGTGGGAAGTAGCCTATTTTATTTTTTTTTCCTGGCTCATCTTCCTAATGTAAAATGCAATAGAAAATTAATCATCCGGCAGAACAGATAATAGCCCCATTCATGATTATTGTTGTTATCCAATGACCAATTATCATTTATTATTATCTACCTGTCACTTCAGACTGCAGAAGGAAAACCTAACTTTTTTAATAAAAAAGTCTTGAAGGAAAGGAAGGAAGTGTTTTGGATTTAATTTTTAAAAGATTTTACAGCGTTGGAGCGCATCCTACTTGGATGCATGTAAATCAAGAGCCAACTCATCTTTATAGGAAAACATTGCACTTTTAAATATAATCCTCCTCCTTATTGTGCTCTAAAAATGATAGACGGTGTATTTCTGTATTCTGTCCACTAGGAGGCAGGAGCGTGCCGTGTCAATGAGCGATTCCTGCGCTCCTAATTAAAAGCGCAGTTTTATCATTCATTGGAAATATCAAACAAGCTTCTTCGATAAATAAGATTTTTGTATTTTTAGCCAAATACTGGCTGCTTCTGTTGTTTATTGTTTTTTCACCTAACCATTGAAAGGGAGCGATGCCATCAGGAACAGATTGTTTTACTGTTAGACCGCCCCGCGCTGCAGGCCGAGCAGCTGAGGAGCGCTGCGGTCAGCAGGGGGGCCCCACTCAGTGTGGCCCCGCTGCGGAGGGACCCCACAGGTGACGGCGTTTGTTTCCACGTCCACCCCACCCCCCCATCCAGGCTGCTACCGCTCCTCATGTGGCCCTGCAGATGCATGTAAATCACAGAGCAGACATCACAATCAACACTGAGGTGAAAATTAACCTGATCTCAGAAATGTTAAATACCACCAATGTTAAAGATGCATAAATTTCACAGCTATTACAGATTTTTTTTTAATGAAAAACCTTATAAGAAAATAATAATCAGTTTTTAACCGAATTTAGGGGGGAGAAAAATCTGATTTCATTTTTTAAATAACTCTTTAGCGGTAACCATTTCCATATTTATGAAATATATTAGTTATAATTTGCAAATAAATTTTATTTTTTTAAACATAATCTTTATGCGGGGTTTTTATTTTCTTTTTTTGTTTAAGAAAACATTTTTAAAATCAAATTCAGAATCAGACATACTTTAATAATCCCAGAGGCAAATTGTTAGTATTATTAAAATAACGATTATGATAAAACATTTAAAATAAATAGGATACATCAAGAATTTACAGAATTATTTGACATTCTGAAAATAAATAACATTTAAAACGTTTTACTTTATAGACATTTTCAAGCCCGAAATAATAATAAAGAAAAAATAAACATTCCTGAACTTGCAAAGCGCGCTTGCAGCTTTAAACCCAGCTTGGCCCATCTTTATTATATTTAGATAAAAACAAATACACTTTACTAGATTTCCTTTCTATCTTTATTGAATAATGTAGATAAAGTATAAATAAGTACAAAGGCTGTGCCGTAATGCTGAATTAAAAAACAAACAAACAGATAATTACGTTTAAAAAAATCTTGCTTTTTGTGTGTATCTTTTGGTGTAGATAATATTTTTTTAATAAATTATTAAATAGATTAGATAGAATAAATTATTTTAAATACAAAACAATTTTTGTTAAATTAATTTTATCTTTTTAATGTTTTTTTTTTAACTTGACCAGTTTCCTTTCTTGTAAGATGGAAACAAATACTTTTTATTGTATCGTATCTACATTGTGCATGAGTAATTCTTAATTTTCTGTAGATATTTTTTAAAAATTCTTTATTGATTCCTCTGAAAGTCCAGTAAAACTTGAGTGGACTTTGTTCTTCCACCCTGTCAGTGTGTGCCTGTGTCGGGACATTTGGAGTCCTCACCTCCCTCTCATCACCCAGTGAATCTTTTTCTCACCCAGCCAGACCAAATGATCCTGCTTTAACCCATAATTAGTTCTCACACACCACCCACCGGCACCGTGGGTCTGAAGGAGGGAGACATCCTTGGTTTTTTCTCTTTCATGTGCCTTTTGTTTATTCAGAGGCTCAGTACAGCTGAAAACCTCTTAAACTTAATAATGATTGGTTTGATCTCATTTTGCATACTTAATATAAAACACATATGCTCTAATCCCAGGTTTAATAAAGCAAAAATAATTTTTCTAATGCTAAAATTAAGATTTTTGGTGATATTTGTTTAAAATATTCCACTAAATGTCTTATAAATGCATATGCGGCAGTTTGTTTCTAACCCACATATTTACAAAACGGTTTCTTTCTTTTTCCTAAATATATCAATCCGATGTATTCTGATTACAGCAGGCTATGTTAAATCTTAATTTAGGTAAATAAGTGAAGTTGTTCACACTTTGGACACACCCTAAAACCATTTTAATAACTCCATTTCTAGGCTGACAGAAAGGGGAAGCAGGAGGAGGAGGAGGAGGGAAGGAGGAAGGGGTAGAAACTTTTATCGCCTTGCTCTTTTCCACAGGTTCATTTCGTCCCCCATTGGATGATGGAGCACGTTTGGATTCGGGGTGGAGCAGCTGGAGGAGCCAAAAGGGAGGAAAACTACGAGGCGTAAAGAAAAAAAAAAAAAAAGGAAAAGTTCCTCACTGTGTCATACTCCTGCTCCTCCAGCTTTCTTAGTTTCCCAAATGTTCCCTGCTGCAGCGTGCGCTCCGTCCGCCTCACCGTGGCGAGCTGCAGCTTGAAGGACTCCTATCCGGGAGGGGAATAAAACACAGAACAAAATAAAGGCAAGTGGAAGGACAGAGAGCTGAGAGTGAGCAGTATCTTGAAGTTGTGAAGCATTCTGCGGGGAAGTGGTTTGGAGAGGCAGGATGCAGGCGCGCTACTCCGTCTCCAGTCCCAACTCTCTGGGAGTCGTTCCCTACATCAGCAGCGAGCAGAGCTACTACCGAGCCGGCGGCGGGTACACCGGGATGCCCGCACCCATGAGCGTTTATTCACACGCGGCGCACGAACAGTACCCGGCCGGCATGGCGCGCGCGTATGGACCGTACACCCCGCAGCACCAGCCGAAGGACATGGTCAAGCCTCCCTACAGCTACATCGCTCTCATCACCATGGCGATCCAGAACTCCCCGGAGAAGAAGATCACCCTGAACGGGATTTATCAGTTCATCATGGAGAGGTTCCCCTTCTACCGGGACAACAAGCAGGGCTGGCAGAACAGCATCCGACATAACCTGTCCCTCAACGAGTGTTTTGTCAAAGTGCCCCGGGACGACAAGAAGCCCGGGAAGGGCAGCTACTGGACCTTGGATCCGGACTCCTATAATATGTTTGAGAACGGGAGCTTCCTGCGGCGCCGCAGGAGGTTTAAAAAGAAGGACGTGCAGAGGGAGAAGGAGGAGCGGGACAGGCAGGGGAAGGATCCGTCTGCGCGGCCCTCAGGCCGGGAGCAGGAGCCTTCAGCACCGGGCGCGCAGCCAGTGCGCATCCAGGACATTAAGACTGAAAACGGGACCTCCTCTCCGCCGCAGGCTGCATCACCGACCCTGGGCGCGGTGCCTAAAATCGAAAGCCCGGACAGCAGCAGCAGCAGCTTGTCAACAGGCAGCCCGCACAGCGTGCCCTCCACCCGGTCCCTCAACATAGAAGGAGCCGAGCACCACCACCACGGCCACGGCCAGGCCTCGGCGCAGGGCTTCAGCGTGGACAACATCATCACCTCCTTACGGGGCTCCCCGCAGGCCGAGCTCTCTCCGCCTCTCATCGCCTCCTCCCGGACAGGTATAACACCGTCACTGTCGCTCAACTACTCCCCCAACCAGACCCCCTCCTACACCTCAACCCCCTGCAACCAGGGCGCCATCTCCTCCAGCTCTAACGCCACCTATCACTGCAACATGCAGGCCATGAGCCTGTACGCCGGGGACCGCTCATCCGTGGGGCCCCTGGCCCCCTCCACCACGGTGGAGGAAGCTCTCCCAGAATATTGCATCACCACGACCACCGCATCCCCGCTGGGCCAGACGGGTCAGGAGGGTCACCATGCGCACCAGGGAAGGCTGGCGTCCTGGTACGGAGACCTGAGCCACCTGAGCCCGGCCTACCCGGCGCAGCAGCAGAACTTCCACGCTGTGAGGGAGATGTTCGAGTCCCAGCGGATCGGGCTGAACGGCTCCCCGGTGAGCGGGAATAACAGCTGTCAGATGGCCTTCCCATCCGGACAGTCCCTGTACCGCACGTCTGGAGCGTTCGTTTATGACTGCAGCAAGTTTTGAAAGCCAGAAACATCCAATTTAACTTAATAATTCCAGTATATATTTGCTTTTTTTTTCCCTTGCTGTACTTTAACTCTCCAAGTGGACAGGAGAGAATTTTTTTATTATTTTTTTTTTGAGCAGTGTAACACCACAACACGTAAGTTTCATTCCCTCTCACTTTGAGAATTGCTCCTACCACCTTTATGCATAGACTGTAAATTATAGCCTAATATAGTAATTTATTTTGAAAGAAAAGCAGGTGGGTGGAATGTGAGGACCAAACTCTTCCCCAGTTTTCTTGCTGCCTTTAAAATTGTTCATGTTGTATAGAAATGCACGGGGGGAGACTCTGTAGCCTGTACTGGCCTATTTTATTCATTCTGTAATTTGTTTTAAAGAAAAAAAAATCTGAAGGCATTACAAGTTGTTTTGTTTAATAAAGTGCCGAATATTTGATTTTAATTTGAGTGATTTATTAGCACTATGCTGTAAAAAAAAAAGGTCGTAAAATACAATCAAATGTAAAAAAAAAAAAGGAAAAAAAAGAGAGAAAATCCTATAAACTGTTTAGAAAACGCTAATTAATCATGGCCACTGATAAGGTCTATTTACAGCTTTGATAAAATCAGAATAAGTGTGTGTGTGTGTGTGTGTGTGTGTAGAGGCGCCGAGCTTATATGAATAGGAATTTGTTTTATTTTATTGTTATTTTACAAAGATTGTGGAACAGTTTTTTTAAGACCTGTAGATATTTTGCACTAAAAATAAAGCTTTGTAGCCTCAAGGCTGCACATTTCCTTCACCTAAAACCACCTTTAGTCTACCCAAAGGAAAGGTGATATGTGCAGCCCCTTTCCCTTCTTCAGGCCTTGTATTTTCTGTGTTAAACGTAAACACCGGAGGTAAACAAACTCACGTGTGGCATCAGTGAGATCTGAGTTCACCAGAGGCCTTGTCAGCAAAACAAATCAGTCTGGTCACAAAGCGCGCATCAAGCTTCCGTCTGGCTTCTGTTTCACCACGATTGGAGCGTTTCTGTACAGATGAAAGAAAAATAATATACAGCTGCAGCTGCATTTGTTTCGGACGTCTTTGGTTGGAGATTTTTTTTTCTGCAGGTCCAGACCTTAAAGGTCCCTGCTGACGCATGAAGAGTGCGCTCTGATGGATGTAATATCTGCCCGCAGGGATGAGCTACAGTCCAGAGGTCTGCTTTGCATTCAGAGTCCTGCATCAGGCAGCGGTGGCTCATTGGAATATGGCAGCTGTCAGATGTTTATTTTCTTTTCTTTCTTTTTTTTTTACTGCTTCCTTAATCAGTATCCTCCGACCCCAGCAACCCAACACCACCCTGGCCACCTTGGAAAACCTGTCCCTTTAAAAAAGATATAAAACCACAACATTTTCAATTTTAATTATTTATTTTTTTTACTTTTAGTTTACCAACTGAATCAATGTCTAATTGTGTTTAAATGTATTTAGACTCAACTTTATTACAACTAAACATTTTTAAATACCTTTAAATGTGCGTAAAACAGAAATCGAAATAACGATTCATGAATTAGGCCTACTTAGTTATTTACGTATTAAAAGTATGAACATAAAAAAAAAAAAATCTGCATTTTTTTTTGTAAATATAGCCAAGAAATAATAAATAGGTAAATTATTAGAAATGCAAATTTTAAAAGCAGAGAAAGTTACTCTTATCTTATTGCGTAGACTAATGCGGTTAGGCCATTCATAGGATTAACCGTTATCATCAGATACATAAAGCTTAAATAATAGTTGTTAGGGGTGTTTTTTAAATAATCATAGAGGTCATAAGCAACAGAAATATATTAAACTATTTTTAATGATACCAATTATAATAATGTAAAAGGTAAAATTGTTTTGTTTAAACTTTATTCCATTTGTTCTCTGCAGGATAGGTGTCTGGGATGTAACATCGGTGTGTGTTGTTTATAAAAGGGTAATTACCTTTGCTTGACTGAATAAGCAGCAGTGAAAGCTGTCGGTCGGTTTTAGGTCTGTGCGGTTTTGAATCTGCTGTAAAAACAATAAATGAGAGTCATTTCCAGCGCGCAATCGCTCCCCTAAGGCCACAGTCGGATGAGCCAGGATCATCCGACATGTGCGTTAAAGCTCTCGCCTTATTTCTTTTCACCGTGGCTCTTTTCCACAGATAAGTGGGTTGGTAACTGACTCGAATGCAACCTGTATTGTGTGCAGAAAGGTGCTCCATGATAGAGAAGCGACGTTTTTTCCTCCCAAACAAACGTCGGTGTGATTGATGCGGCTCTCCTGAGGCAGGAAGGGAAATCCAGGCACTCCGGGCGAATCGTTTTTCATCCTTATAGGACAAGACAGAAGGGGGTGTTGGAGGTCAGTGGAGAGGATGTCAACAATGCACTTTAGGAAAGGACAGTGAGAACCCTGCCACTGCCTTATCTTAAAGGACCTTCTCTGGAGTCGTGTTGTTGATGCAGCTCTGCAGCGCAGGAAAAAAAAAAGTCTTCCAGAGGAGCAGAGAGGCTTTCCGCTGCCAAACCTTTCCAGACGCACAAGCTTTACATCCAGGATGATTAATTAAGGCATTAACAAGTCACACCGAGACGAGCTGGTTCTTTTTTCTGTTAACCAAACACTTTAAGGCAGCAGACATATGACTGTTTCTAGTTGCCTGTCGATGAATTTCATCCCTGTTTAAGGAGCAGCGCGCAAAACCACAATCACACCGAAGATCTCTTCAGAGAAAACAAATATATACGTTTTTATGAATTTAATGTGGTGTTTATCAGAAAGTACATTACAGCCTATATAAAATTATTATTTTTTTGTTTCATTTGACACAATTTTATCTATACTTTTATACTCAAAGTAGGACAAAATATAGCAGGATAAATCAATCTTGCATTGTTTGATTGACCATTTGATTCCAGTTTTTCTTCTTTTAAAAAAATAAGTCCAAACAATAAAGCAGATCGCTTTCTTCTGCGCTTAATTTTGCAGGATTCTCAGGCTCTGATTTGATTCTCTTGGTTCTTTGCAAACTGCTGATTCCTATGAAGCCAAATCTCGATCTGCTTTTCTTATCGCTCCGATTATAAAGGCCACAGAGAAGGATCTATTAAATGTTAAATGTGTAGGGTTTAAACTCAGGTGTTTGCCTCATGTCTCATTTTTAGAGAAACGTCACCCTTTTATTTAGAGGAGATGTAAAAAGCCTTCACGGATTTCTTTTTTTAATTACTATTGCAGCCTGATTTCGGGATAAATCACTTAAGTTTGTTGAATTTATTTGAACATTTTAATCACAACACCTGCTTAATAATCAATATGTCCAAACTCTTGTTTAAACAACCGATGCAAAACACTGTTAAGTATTATCAGTGAAAGTTTGTATTTTAAATAAGATGGTCTGTAACGGATAATTAACGTGTTCTGTATTTAGAGCCCATAAAAGCGCAGCGAGGATATTTTAAATACAATTTTAATTTTTCTTTAAAATACAAATTTCTTTGAAAACTCTGAATTGTTTAATTACCTTTAATCTTCCTAAAGTTTAATTCAACCACACTGGAAAAACGATATAGTAAAAATGTCTTAAATTAAGTGTATTTACCCATAATTTGATAGTTTGCCAATGGAATGAGTTTCTTTACTCTTAAAATAAGATAATTAGATAATATAAACTTGAATTAAGACAATGCAATTTATGTGTAAATTGTCTTGTTTTATTGGCAAAATGTCTCTTTTAACTCCCCAAGCCAAGAACAAATGCACTTATTTTAAGAAATAATGACTTATCTAGATTTAATTTTTTCCAATGCACCTGAACCATTGATTTGTTCCTCCTCCAGCTCCAAAAGCTCCAACAGTTGCCGTGCGCCAACAGTAGACCTGATCAGAGGATTTAGCTTTAATTGTTGTTGAGGGATACCTGTGTGAGGCCACTGGCTGTGTGTGTTTTAAGGTTACAGGGCCCTAAACAATACCAGGAGCACATCTGTTTCCTATTCGGGCTCTGCGCAGATGGCGCTATACCTCCAAGACAATCAGAGAGCTTAAGACGCGCTGAAGGTGTCCAGCAAAAAGACATTGCGGGGATGTGGGGTGGTCCACTTTCTGCCAAGTGGCGCTCAGCTGACGCCTTCATGGCTCAGCTAAAAGCTCCAAGTCTGAAAAGGAGCAGCTTGGAGGAGAGCAACAGCGACCAGTACTGAAAAGCGCAGGTTTTCTGCATTTTCAACCCATTTAGCTTGAAAACCATTCAAATTCCTAAACAACTTATATTCATTAATTTCAATGTTGGAGGAAAAATGTTAGATGGCTTAAAAAAAAACATAAAAAAAAGATATAAATATAGAAATAAAAGAGAAGCAGCACATTTGGAAAGTAAAGTTAAATTTCGGATTTATGTTAATGTGGTTTTACCACATTTTATATAATACATATTTAAAAATTCGCAAATATTTAAACAAAGTAAGAAAAAATTAAACAAACCAAAACAAAGAAAAAGAAACACATTTTGGATAAAGGATGTTAGAGACCTCAGTTAGTCCACATAACTCATTCAGGTTAAAAAAAAGTTTAAAATATAACGTTAAGCAGAAATAAAAAAAGGTTATAAGAATAAGGTTTGTGGATATATGCATGGTGAACTTTGGTATAACCTCTATCAGTGGTTATTTAATTGTGTATTTATATTTTTAATAAGATGGCTGCATAAAAACAGAGAAAACCATCTAACAGCAGGAAAAGGTGTTGATTATTGAGGACAGAAAACCAGCTGACAGCGGCAGAAGCTCCTCCTGTCGAAAAAAAAAGATCTCAGAAAAAACCTGAAATAAAGGAGGCGTCTGGGAAACCCTATAAGGACTACATTAACTACGGAATCACAGTAATATTTCTAATATTAGCATTCACTGGAAAAAAAAAAGAAAAATGCACAGTGTTTGCCATATTTATTTTATTATCCACCTCATAGCCCTTTATCATCACCAATATGTCCCAAAAAAAAACTGACCTCAAGAAAGCAAAAATATAGCAATACATTATATTAAGTTGATTCATTTCTATACCGTTTGGTCATTTAAAAAATGAGCAATTTAAACCTTTAAAATAATTATACCACAATGAAATAAGAAACATAAATAAACCATTATAAAGACTTAATCGAACCAAACATGAGGAGTGTTTTTGTAAATAATAAAACAACCTTATAAATCAACCCAACCAAAATAAAAAAAGACAGAAAAGGCAACATCTGGCTCTTGGTTAGAGAAAAAAAGGAAACCACAATTACTTCAAATGGAGAAGAAGAGATAGAAAAAAGGCTCTGCTCCTGTCTGAGTCAATGGCAGAACCTTGGAGTGCGAAAATATCTGCATCACATCTGAAAGAGCTGAGCTGCTTTTTAGGCATTTGGATTTTGCTTCATGAGCTCGATATCAGAGTCCAGCATCTCCTTCACCAGCTCCTGCAGAGAGATCACATTTTCACAGGAAACAGTTAAAGGCTTAAACGGAAACAACTCCGTGATAAACATCTGTATTTATTTGAATTAAGCTGAGTTTATTTCTGGGCCCTGAAATGAATGAGGATCCCAACGCTGTGAGGACGGTTTAGGTCAACAACATGTAGCAGCAGGTACATTTCAAAAGACAAAGAGCTGAGAAATGCTAACCGACTATAGAGAACTTTAGAGAATTTTAATGAGTTAATTTGACAAAAAAAGCAGTAAAATCTAAAAACAAATCAGGTAAATCTTTATCATTTATTTGAACAGATAAAGGATATTTTTAATGGGTTAACCTTTTGTTAAACATAAGCTTTTATCCCCTAGAAAGATTTATCACTATTTTGCATTTCATCTTGACAAAAATGAATATTATATCTATGTTAAGCTCAAAATAAAACTTCTAAGCCATTGTTAGATAAAGATATGCAACTTACAAGTTATTATATAATGGAAATGAAATAATTAATTGAAGAACGCACCTTCTGCTTATTAAAACAGTTTAACTTTAAGATAATTATTTTAATAAAAATGTTGCACCGTATTTTCCTAGATTCTTCTGGAAGTTTTGTATGGCAGATGCATAAAAAAATCATCTGAGATTTTTTTGGGCACAATCAATAAAGTTCTTGGAGGTGTAAGGCTACCACTTATGGATTATTTTTAGGTTTCTTATTTGAAGGTAATGAATGTGCTCCAAACATATAACATTTGGTAAATTATCTTATTATCCCACTAAGTTATAGCTACTAAAAAAATGAACAACCTGCAATAATCTGTTTTTGATTTTCTCTTATTTTATGGAACCATAATACATTTGGTTTAAATAATCAGTTTTTCTATCAGAGTGTCAAACAGATGATGGAGACGCACCTCAAAAGTAACCTTGGGCTTCCAGGCCAGCTTCTCATACGCCTTGGTGCTGTCGCCTTGCAGGAAGTCCTAAGAAAGGAAGGATAGTAGTGAGGAGAGAGGAAGGGGAACAAGAAAAACAAATCATGTGTCATGTGTGATCTGATGGCTGGGAGCAAGCTGAAAGTCGATATTTAAACCTTCGACCGGGAAGAGAAGTTAGTGTGTGATGATTTGCGTCCACCTTTCTTTAGGTCTGTTCCTTTAGATTCATGCTCATTTTAATACACAGAAACACACGCCAGCTCCTCTCAGGGGGGGAAAAAGCAGGTCACAGAGTCCCGCTGGCCATCAATCCCCCCCCCTCCCATCTTCCCACCTCGGATCTGTCCAGACGGCCCTCGCCGGTGCCAAAGCATGATGAATTGTTGGACTCTGGTGGTGTAACCCCCAGCCCAGGAACCCCCACCCGCCCCCTCCTGAACCCCTAACTCATTTCCCCCCCTGTTGTGTTTTGCTCTGAGTTCAACATGCAGTTAGACCTTCCTTCAGACCACCAAAGAGTCAGAAGAGAAAAAAAAGAGAAAAAAACAGAGACTTTCTCCTCTACGTCGATGTTTTCAGAGCTCACTGCATTTCTCCGACTCCTCCTTCTAACTCCATCTTTCTGGGGAGCCTTTTATCATCGATCATTTCTGACTTCTGTCAGAGTCAGAAACACAGATGCCTAAAAGCAGCTGAACAAGAACAGTTTTCTGCTTAAAAATGTCTTCCTTTAATGTTCAATTCTTGAGTAACGTTAGAAATGTTTAACTTTTTTCATTAAAACATTTCTAGGTTCCATTTTAAAGACATAGTATTAGTTTAATCAGGTAAAAACACATCCACCCTAAGAGTTGTTTGTTAATTAATCACCTTTTTATAAATAAATAAAAACTGAGCTCATTTAGTCCATTACCTCAATTTACATATTTTCCCTGCATTTCAATATGTATTATTTTATGTTATTTTTTATCTTAATACTTGTAATAAATAAAGATAAACTTAAAGGAAAAAAATCTAAATAACACAAATGAAAATAAAAGTTTAGAGGAAGGGTTAGGATTTATAAAACAAGATCCAGCCTTTTGAATCTCTTCAGCTTTTCTCATGAGCTGCAATCTAAAGAAGGAAAAACATGAATCTGAGGCCACTTAAAGGCGGAACATGTGGGTAATGTGTGGATGAATAAAGACAAAAATAATCCTTAAAGGATTTGGAGATGAGATTTGAATGTAGGAAGGACTGATATAAGAGCTAAAATCTTTTCTTTTTAAGGTAAATATTTCAATCACGGTTAAATTTTTTTTTGAGAGGACCGATGGTTTGGAAATGCTTCAATTCATTCAGTTCTTTGCAGCATCAAACTCCAACCAGGAGACATATGTTTGCATAGTAAACAAGTTCAGATGTTTTTAAGTGCTGTCTGCTAATGCACATTAAAATATTTGTTAAAAGTCCTGTTTTCGTTGAATTTTTGTCTTAATTCTGCTTAATTTATTGCGCTCCATCCAATAACCTTGGGCAAATGACGGTTTTCATAGTAAGAGTAGTTTCTAGTAATTGTATTTTAACACTTGCCTGTTCAGAAAATCATTAAAAGCGATAACGAAGTGAATAATCTTAACAGCAGCTGAGCGTTAAAGCAGGAAGCTGTGTAGCAGACAGGTGGATCTGTTTTAATGCTGAGATAAATACAGTAGCAGCTTTATAGAGAAGATATGGGGAGCCTCTGAGCTCTGCTGCTGCAGCAGCTCTGAAACCTTCCTGAACAGAAGGTAGGGGGACATTAATGACTCACAGCTTCCTTCAAAATCCTCTGCAGGGTTTTTATACCTGTGTTGTTTAGCTTCAATAAAACGAAGGTTCCTTCTAAAGCTAAATTCTATTTCCTAGAGTTAATCCTACGAGCAATATTGGCCACTCCCCGTAACTCACAACTCATTCAATGAGAGCTTACAATTTTCCCTGAGGGATGGGATGCTCCTTCATGTTCTGATGACTACTCTACTTGCTTGTATATTCTGTTAAACCTTTGTGTACATAATGTTTCACTAAGTCATTACATCAGAGTCATTCAAAAATATACATTACAGTTTATTTTCCATTTCTGTTCCGTAACAATGTATTTTTAAACAGATACATTTTACTGGCCTGCATTAAACAAAATAACCCAATAAATGTTGGTGTGGCAGTATATTTCAAAATATGTTATATTTTTTCTTTGCATTATAATGATAAATGAGATTTTATTATTCAAACTAGACCTTATAATGGTTACTCTGTGGTGAAGAGACTGTTAACTGAGAACATTTGTATATCAGGGGATCTGAAAGCAATGCTAACTTCTCTTTTTCTTGCGAGCAGGGCCCTGAACGGTCACTGATTTTGGGGCCTTAGAGGCTGTTTCTCTTGGCTGGACCACAGCTGCACAAAAACAAATGGGATACTCTGCCTGTAGGGTTAAGTGCTAACAGTCAAGGGCAAGGAGCAATTCTCAGAGTCAGCCTAAATATGTAAATAAACTTTGAGTCATCTTTAAGCCAGCACAATGAAACAGAAAATGTAAGAATTTCCCATTTAAAGTTAGACTTTAGATGGATCGGTTCCACCGCTATAATGGACGATAAGATCAGTTCGGGAGTCAAACAAGCTCGGTGGACCTAATTTCCCTCTGAGCCTTGTGCATGAAGTTGGTGTCTTTTTAAAACACGTCAAACCTTGAGTGTAAAGCTCAAATTTTACTGCAGCTCACAGCGGCACTTTCAATAGTTTGGACCCGGGTGCTTTCCTTTAACTTTAGGCCTTTTGTAAAGAGCAAAAAGTGTGAAAAGAGAGCAGCGTTGTTATCTGGCTTTGGACCTCTTGAAAACGTCTTTTCTAGGTGATCTTATTACAGAGGAACGCACACAGCAGCGCTGGCATAGCTCAGCCTTTGAGAGAGCAGGGACCCACATCTCGCAGAGGCTCCACGGCGCTTAATCACACTCTTCTGATTACACACAAAGGCAAGAACACTGAACACACACCGCGGGAACAAGTACAGGCCGATTCTGACTCTGACGCACTTTGGTTTAAGATTATCCGGCCCAAGCTGCAAACCTGGTTCAGTTCCGGGTGAGCTGTGTTTTTTTTTTTTTAACTGCTCTCGCTCTAAACGGAGCTCAGGCCCATTTTTTTCTGCTCCGTCTGAAACAGCAGGACAAACAGCTCTTTCTCATGTGAGCAGCTCTGTACATTACTCACCAACTTTTTGATTTCTGGCTCTGAAGCCATAACTGGAAACATTTTCAGACTAATTACCTGCAGCAAACGAGACATAATTCATCATGGACCTGAATGCAATTATAATTGGGTGACTTACTCCAAAATTACATTAAATAATCCACTTGCTTCATAATTATATTGATTAGGGTTCCTAATGGAGAACATTTTGGAGCTTGGCACAGTCTTGTCACGAATGCTGGTCAGAAGCTGCAGACACACCTGCTGTTCACATTCATTTGACATCATTTAAGTCTCACAAACTGCGACTGTTTGCTGAGAGCAGAAAGAGAGAAGCACTGCATTGAGCAGTAGGTCAGATCTACTGCAACACAATGAATGATCACCTTATAGGAGAGAACACAGAAAGCCGTCTGCTGATCAGAACGGGGTTTATTGTGACAAACCGCACTCAGACTCTGGTGTAAATTAGAAGTACAGGACTTTTAAATGATCTTGAACAGTTCCCAAGATTGTCTGAGTGTTTCTGTAGATCCTGCATGTGTTTCTTGTTTTAATAAAGCATATGTGGTTATAAAGCCATGTTTGTGTCTAAACTAAATCTTAAAACAATTTTCCTTTTTGTCAACAAACCAAATGAAAGAATTCCAACATTTTCATATTTCTAAAGAAACAAAACAACCAAAGATAATAGACAGACAGAAAAAGTCAATTTCCAAAGAGTTATTTGCAGAAAACTTATCAAACAGATGAATAAATAAAGATGTTTGGGGTTTAGAGAGATGATATTTAGATGGTCTTTATTTGCTTTATACACTTTTTGCTTCATCCTATATTTCCCTGTAGATGACAGAAAATGGGAAGGAGAACTAGTATGGCACTAAGAAAAAAATCAACACAAATATCACATCAAGAAGGCATTGTTAATAGAAGGTATTATGATAAATAATATCAAATAAATAATAATATGATGATATTCTAATGGTAAAAGAGTATGTTATGACTACAGATGATATGCTATCAGATAAATATTCCATCGCAAAGAAGTATTAAAAAGGCTTCAGCAAGTAGAGGAGACATTTATCATCCTTATCCTCTAAGCAGTTCTTAATAAAAAAAAAACAAAAAAACATTTGGAAATCGTTAAAATCTTTGGATGTTTAGAATATTTTGCAGCTTTAAGTAATTTAAGTTAACCTGCATTAATTTGATTATAGATCTGATAATACTTTTAACAATAAAGAGCTGAAAATAATGAAGCACAAGTGGTTAAGATTGGAATTTAAAACTGCCTTGTCTTTCTTAGATCCAAATACTATCGAGAATTTCTTTATTTTCTTGCTTTGTTTTTATACTTTACAATTTGAACTCCTTAAAAATTCTACTAGACACAATTAATAGTAAATACAAATAAAACTTTTGTTTTATTATAATCTATCAAGAAAAAAACTTTCTGATCTGAGCTATTATTTGGGTGAACATAAAAATATATTTTCTTCGTCCCCTAAAGTTGATATGTTTGTTCTTAATGTATTTAGGAATCAAGCATGTGAAGCCAAAGTCAAATTCCTTTCTTCCTTTCTAAAAAAGCTAATTTTATTTAAATGTTGTGAAGATAGGCTTATGTTAAAGTTAACTTTCCTCTTGATAAGCATAAATTAAATGTGATTAACCACATTTAATTAAGAGCTACACCAAATTCTGATCAACAGAGCAGCTGAAATCACTTTAAAAGAATCTATTGACAATGTAAGGAATAAAAGATATTAAAAACAAAAAATCATAAACTTAAAAAGTTCAAGAACAGATTAAAAACGGGCTTTAAAAAAAGAGGCGAGGCAGAAAAACAACAAAAGAAAAAAAACCAGTGACAGTTAGGCAGAGACTCAAAGAGCTGATATTTCTATAATTTAGATCTTCTTCAATTTTAGTTTTCCTTGAACTGTAAAGTGCTGATTTACACTTCCAGCTCTTATACTGATGTATATAGTAACAATAAAACTCATGCTTATTTCTAAATGTAACGAGTTATTAAAGTAGAATAAGTGAAAAAAGCCAAAGTGCTACAAAAAACCTAAGAAACTATTGAGCAAGACCTTTTAAAGAATGTAAGAGCACTTGAAAAACAATTTAATCAGCAGTTCTTTCCAGATCAGATTTGAAACCAGATCTGCCAAAGAAGTGAATAAAAAACTATTTATTTAACCTCTGAGTGAAAAAAAACCTGTTGATTTTCATAACATTAAAGCTGAAACTTCTGTAAATTATCTGAGGTCCACAGAACAGTATAAGCTTAATTCCTTTTTTGCTGCGTTGCACAATAAGCAGGTCAGGACAGCATGGCAGCTTAATGCACCAGGATCCAACTGAACATGACCTAACCACAGAACTAACTGAGGAAATTGAGAGGGGTGATGGAAACACAGAGCAGCGGTGCTGCTCTGCGTTGGCCACAGTCCTGAATGTTGGTGAGGTGAGCTAAACTATGTTTGACCTAAATCATGGCAGAACCTTATTTACTGCTAACCTGTGTGTATCATTACTTGGGTGACATGGGAGACATTTTTACGACTGAAGAACAGCCAAGCAAGGCACTATTTTTAAAACTCCTGATTTTTCCCTTTCTCATTTTAATGATCACAGATAATGAACCAATGCACTTGAAAGGTCATATTTGTGCTTTACATAAAGATTAAAAACCACATTTTCACTGCAGACTTATAATCTGTAGCATCGGTTAGTTCATTATGGAGAAGCAGTCTGAATCAGATATATCTTTTAAGAACCAGATTTAAGTGGCACTTTAGGATTGATCTACTTGTTGTCATCCAGCAATCCCTTCAAGGAGGAAATAAATCTTAAAAATATATGGAATGTATCTAATGCTAAAGCCTTAAAACAGCCACCACTTTGCGACCTATCCAAACAACTATAAAGATTAATTCAGGGTATTTTTTTGTGATCTATAATTGAATTTAAGGGATTATCTTTTTCACATGGTTCAAACATTTTCAAACAGGAATTGTTGCTTTTCTCCATTTCTAACAAATGAACTCAGCTCCAAAAGAAAGATATTGGATCCATCATCCCCCAAATAAATCATATTAAAGTAAACTATATACCATGGACTTCCTTCTAGTGGCTCAGCAGAGTCAGGACAGCTTTGGAGCATCTAGAAAATTGCAGTGATTTTTTTCCTTTTATGATTTAGGGTTTGAAACCATCAGAAACATATTTGATTTCTGTGAGTCACTGGCTTATTTGGCTTTCTTCTCAGCTGTCCAACACAGCTGGTTCTCCCTTCAGTTCACCATTTACTACTTGAAAACAAAAGGTTGAGTTTAAATGCGGATAAAAAGAACATAAGCTATTGTTGTGGAAAACAAAAGCAACAGCGATTGAAAGAGACTTTAATCAAGCTTAAGCTTTCCAATGAAAGAGTTTTTGCAGTATTATCTTTCATGGGATTTATGTATTCTTGGATCCAATAGTTATTAAAATTAGATTCAGGTGGATGACAGGTTCCTTTAAGTGGTAGCTCAGATGTATTTTAGCTGATTCTGATGTGATCTTGAGAAAAGTAAACATCTAAGCTGGAGCAGAAAACTTATTTTTTCATTTTGGGAAAATGAGCCGTTCCTGAAAACTAATGCTAGAGGGACAACCCAAACAGATTTTAATAATCATTAAATAACTAGCAGTGTAAATCATTTTTATGATTTTTGCAATCACTACTTCAAAAACCTTTTTGTTCACCATTTTCTTGGCTTTAGTCTAGCAATATGTTGGAAAATTAAGAGTAATATCAGTAGAATTAATCTTACTTGAACCGCTTGAACATAGATTTTTTTTTTATTGTATCCATGGGAACTACAGATACACTGGCTATTACAAATATTTAGATTAAGACAAACTTTAAACAAGCCCATTATTAAGGTCCAGGCTAAAAAAACAACAATTTTGTTGCTGAGCTAATTGACTTTTGCATATTACTCGTAATTTGCCTCAACCGTGTTTCCATTAAACCAGTAAAGTGAAAAAGTAAAAGCCAGAGCAGAAAAAAAGCAACACAGACACACACACCCCTACACACACACAGGTGAGAAAGTCATTTTTACTGAGAACTGTTATCCCATCACTGCCTTAGCCATGCTTGGGTTGTTCTTTGAAATAATGGTGTTAAAAGATGAAGACCCTTCTGCTTGTCTATAAACACTACTCTTTTTTTCTGGCTTATATTGTGATCTTGTGAAATATAAATAACTTTCCTGTGGAAGATAACTTATGTCTTCATTTTAGAAAATAAACATTATTTCTTAAAATGTATGCTAGAGGGACAAGCAAAGTGGATATTTCTCTTCTTTGATTAATGATTTTAGTTTGCAAGAGTTGGATATGCTGGTGAAGATTCTCAGTCGTCCAGGTCATAGCCATTACGAAAAAGTAAAAAAAAAAATTAAAAACAAAACACTGGACTTTGTTTTAGAAGTTTGAAGACGTTTAGCTTCCCATCCAGGAAGCTTTTTCAATTTAAAATGTCTGGATTAGAATTCAGTTCCAAGCTTTATAGTGTAGCCCAACAAAGCCATCTTATGGCTTAGAAAACAAATTGGAGCGAAAACAGGTCCGCCCCTTAGTAATGGAGAGTTGTTGAGGTCTTGGTTGGACTGCAATACCAAAGCTCAACGACTCCACAATAATAAGGGGACCTGTTTTCGGTTCAATTTGCATGATTTCTAAGCCATAACAAGGCTTTGTTGGTTCACTTCTTCAAAATTAGGTTAAAAGATACACTAAACCGAGTATACTTTGACCTCTGATTTTAATACTGTTGTTTAAAGTGGGCAATTACTACCTACTTTTACTCAGTTATGTTTACTTAAGCAACTTAAAAAGTGATTGAAGTGGTAGCTTTACAGCACCATACATTTGCAAGTATTTTTCAATATAACTTATATATAAGTTCAGTGTGTTTTCTAGTAGATCTCCTGTGTGAGCTTCTCAGGAGTGACAGCGGTGACAGCCAATCGCACAAGAAAAGAGGGCCAATCAGGAGCTTTGTGGGCGGTCTAAACTCAGGGAAGCAGGCTTCAGATTGAGCTGAGGTTTTCTGCTTGGTCCTAGTGCTTGACGACTCTCCTTATGCTGCAGCGTAACACTGCCTTTGGACATTAAAAAGTGCAGGGGACCAAAACGGACTCTTGAAAAAGTGCAGGGGACATGCCCCCATGCCCCCCCCCCAATTGACTTAATAAGTAAAAGTTTCTGTGAACACACCCAATATATCTATAAGACCTTGCCAGTAAACCAGTTCAAAGAGGGCACTTGATGTAATTTAATATTAGAAGTTGGATTAAAAACAAAAACAAAAACAAACCAAAAAAGAATTACATAGTCTAAAATAACAGAAGCAGTTATTTCCCATTTTATTCCCTTTGTTTTTGTCCGACACACTGAAAAACCACTGAATTTCCATCTGAGCTTAGCATCTGTTGAAATCAGACTCCTGTCCTAAGTCTGTCTGCTTAGCACACAACCACACAGTTCAGCATTCAGGAAGTTAATCCTGCATCTGGTCTTTGTCAGACAGGATTTCTACAGGTGACGGACAGTCTCTTCGTCGAAGACCTGTCTGCGTAGAGTTGCTTGGTGAAAGCAAAGCTGAAGTCGAGCTGCTAACGAGAGTGTTCTGCGGCCAAATGAACTCTCCCCAAACAGAGCATGTAGCGAATAATTCAACATGAACCACTAACAGATGCGGGCACTATATAATCTTCATATGGATCCAATTTGGAACTAAATCCTAACTTTTTCTGCATCCAGTTTGAAGCAGCCAGGAACTGCAATTTTGGAGAAGTGATGGTAACAAAAACTGGAAATAAAAGCTGGAAATGAGCAGTGAAAAAAAGTCATTGGGGGAGGGGGAATTGAATTAATTAGTTTCTAACTCCATAAAACCTACAACTGCTCCTAATGTCAGGCCACAAATAAAACTGAAAGGGAGAAACCATGACTGTTTGACTGGTCTCAGGTAGTGTACTTACCCTTACAATGAGCAGGTAAATAAGATGATTTGCCAATGAAATTAGTATCTTTACTCTTAAAATAACATAATTAGATAATATGAACTTGAAATAAGACAATGCAATAGATTTTTCTTATTTCAAATGTAAATTGTCTTCTTCCATTGGCAAAGTGTCTCACTTTCGTCCTCAATTCGAGAAAAAATTTACTTATTTTAAGAAAATTTCTCAATTAGATTTCCATTTTTTGCAGTATAGGAAGTATGACACAATATGACTATTGCTCTTAAGAAACAAGAGCCATCAGCATCTTGCAGCACAAAGGTCCAAAGTTTGAATCCTGTCTTTAAGTCTTTGTATTTGTAGACGTATGTCCTTGTGTGTGCATGAATTCTCTCTGGGTTCCCTCATTTCCTGCCATGCTCCAATTAGGTTAGGTTAACTGCTATTACTAAATTGCCTTTACATATTAGATAAAATGTTTTTAAACAGGATCTGTAAAGTTTTCCACATTTGATAATTAAAGAAAGAGATTAAACATTCCTCCCAAATTATTATAATCTTTAAAATTGCAATGATTCTACTCCACCAGATTCTAAAAGATAAAGTACATTCTTTATTTTATAATAGAAAATCTTTTTCATCTCCTTTTAAAGTACGTATCTCACCATTCCCCATGTCCCCGCTTGAAGGTTCCCTGATACCATCAACTCCAATAGAGACCAGAAGCCATAAAAAAAAAAAAATCCTCAGAAATGTGGAGGTGAGAGACAAATAGAGAACGATCATGGTCCATAAAGCACAGAGGCAGTAAAAAGGCCCTTAGAGCAGGCATTTAACGCAAAGGAATTCTGGTATCACTGCAAGGCCTTACAATAAATCACAGAGCACACAGGGGCTGACCTCAGAACATATCGGGGCACACATACAAACATTTAGCATGTATGAGCACACACACAAAAGCACACAACCACACTCACATTACAGCAGTTACAATTACACATCATAGGTGGGAAAATATCCTTATAGTAAGGTTATTTTTCTCCTTACTGTAATCCTTCCCACTAATGGGAGATGGATCACAGATTCTACTAAAAGAGACCCTTTCTTCTGGCTGTCTCTGAGGGTTGCATGCTGGGAGACCAAAAGATGTGGTTTTAGACGTCCAGTGGTGTCTCTGGTATTTGTACAGTAGTGGACATGAGGCTGCAAATACACAGACTTCAAAGGAAATCAGATAAAGAGCGCTGTGAGAGTCTGGAGCCCACGGTCCCTGCGTGTCCCCCTGCAGACCCAGATGTTCCAACGAGGCCCACATGTTCTCATCTTTGACCTTGCCTGGATATGGATGGAAGAATTCAACCCCGATCCTGAGCTTTTTATAACCGCAATGAAAAAAACTCGAGCACAAATGACGAGAAGGTAAAGGAGAGACAAAGAGGAAAAACAGGTCAACATGACCGTCGGGCGTGTTCTTAGTGCCAACAGGTGTGTGAGCCAATACCTGTGCGCAGGTGGGGACACACTCACAGCAAACAGAAAGGACCTCGTCATTTTGATGCTGCTTCAACTTACAGTCACAAATCTGTCACTGGTCAATTTCTAACACGCCTCCGCCTGCATCGCCTCAACTTATCACTTCCTTTACAGCACAAAAGGCCCTCAGTTTCAGCTGGAGGGAAGTGAGGACTGAAGGAGCAGGAGACCTGAAACCAGAGACTTATGTGCCGAAGCAAGACACAGGAAATGTGTTTTAAAAAACATTTTCATACATATTTAAAATAAAATAAATCTCTGCTTCACGTAAAACTGTACTAAACCATCAATATTGGGGGATAAGCATCCCCTTAGGTTTACTAAAGTGTGTACAAACTTCAAAAATGGCAAAAGACAAAAAATGTTTCACTTAATTATTTGTTGGATTTACTTAGACTAATTTAAGTAATGCCCCCTGTTATTTATCAAAATCTGAATGATCTTAACTACATCTTTAACTATTATGTCATATACATTTAAGATGTCGAGCTACATGAAAAAAATTAACATTAACATTAACATTTTTCAACTCATTTTTGCGAAGTAAAACATTTATTAAAGGAATTTCTTTCATACAGAGTTAAATATTTCATGCCTGTATTTTGGGGGGATTTTTATGATGATGGTTTCCAGATAATAAAAACCAAAGATTCATTGTCTCACAAAAATAGAATATTACATAAGATAGAAAAAAGATGTTTTAAAAAGAAATGACTTTTAAAAAACATGTTTCTATGCATTAAGTAGTTGGCTGTCTCTCCCTTTGCATCAGATACTGCACTATCGTGATCTAATAAAGAGGAAAACAGCCTGTGGCATGCCCTGATAGAACAACAGAAGCTCATGTTGCTTTGATAGAAGCCTCAAGGACATTTGAAATGTTGGTTCTGGTGCAGGATTGGACAGGGGCTAATGGCAGCACCGGGACATTTCCAAGTGGCCTGGCGGCTGGCCTGCCCCGCTCAACTGTAGATGGGGCCAGCGGCTCTGTTCGGGTTGTGATTTATTTTTCAAATAAACAGTCAATGCCATTAGTGAGATTTAGTCGGTTTCTGCCAAGCTGAATCCCCCACAGGCTGAGCAATAAGGAATTGGAAAAAGGTAGAGAAAACCCTGCACCCCCATTTCTTTTTTTCTAAGGCTACCTATAAGAAAGACAATAGGGGTACCCCATACAGTTGGTTTAATAAAGAGGTGAGTTCCACTTTGAGTACCCTAAGGAAGCCAAAACTGACTTAATAATAAGAAAAATACTTTAAATTGTTACAAAGGATAATGCTAACTCTGAATGTGGTCTAAAAGCCGCCACTCCACTAGAACATAAATATTTAATCTTAAGAGGTCCAGGAGTTCAGAATTTGTGTAAATGTATGAACTCCACTAAAAAGTTCGATTATACTTCTCTATTTAAGAATGTCAAATTTTGTTAGGATTGAGAACATATTTGCTGTTATATCAACACTGAAAATGCAGAGGGTCAGTAAGTGAAATGATGGGAAACTATCAGGGGCTTTGGTATTTTATTTTATTTGTTTTATAAAGATGGACGAGAGAGTGTCAGTTCAGAGAACAGCACTGGTGCTGCAGGCACTTCCACTGTCAGGAAGGTGGTGGACAGCAGCAGTAGGAAATAAGAGGAGGAGCCTTCAGGACCCTATCCTTATTATATCCTTACAAACACAAATCTAGATGAAATAATTCTGCTATGTCTCAATATGTCAAAGGAATAGTACACCCAAAACATGATTAGCCTTCATTTTCTACTCACCCCCATGCTGAACAACACTCTGGAGTACTTTTTTGATATCTCAAATGCATCTGGAGATCTGGGAGGCTTCTTGCTGTCTGCTGACATTCAAATAATGGAGGTCCATAGCGCCCGAGGCAGAAAGGTCCATGAAAGTCCACAAAAAAACGTGTCAATATTCCTCCATACTGCTCGTCCAATGTATTCCAAGTGTCCTGAGTGGGTAGCGTCCAGAATTTACTCGAAACGAAGTCATTTAGAATGTTTTTAGAGCATAAACAGTAGTGTATAGGATTTCCTAAAAGCGCGACTCTACGGAAACCGCGGCAGACCAAACCAGATGAAAGTGCGCATTCAGCGTCTGCTCTGCCGATAATGCAAGCGTAGAAGAAGAAATGTGCTGTTTACTTGTGCAAAGAAAGAAACAACGAAAGAAAAATGTCTGAGGACTTCAGTGTTGAGGAAGAGCATAAGTTCTTTGCCGAGCTGAATGCGCACTTTCATCTGGTTTGGTCTGCCGCGGTTTCTGTAGAGTCGTGAACTCGCAGGCGCGCGCTTTTAGGAAATCCTATACACTACTGTTTAGGCTCTAAAACATTCTAAATTACTTTGTTTCGAGTAAATTATGGACGCTACCCACTCAGGACACTTGGAATACATTGGACGAGCAGTATGGAGGAATATTGACACGTTTTTTGGGGACTTTTATGGACCTTTCTGCCTCGGGCACCATAGACCTCCATTATTTGAATGTCAGCAGACAGCAAGAAGCCTCCCAGATCTCCAGATGCATTTGAGATATCAAAAAAGTACTCCAGAGTGTTGTTCAGCATGGGGGTGAGTAGAAAATGAAGGCTAATCATGTTTTGGGTGTACTATTCCTTTAAGAGGAATACCAACGGCATCTTAAAAAATTTAACAAACTCTGCACATTGTCATAAAAACTAGCTTAAATTAATAATAGAAACATAGAAAATCATGTAAAAGAAAGTAGAACTTGTACACATGCCATATATTTCTCAATGTAAATTAAGCAGAAAATTGATTGTAGGCCTATAAATGATAAATAGACAGGGGTGTTAAACCCTGGGAAAAGACAAATTCTCAGCGATGGAGAAGGACAATGGAGGGTGTGGGAGTCGGCATGCAGGGGTTAATTTGAGTCCAACAGTTTCTTAATGTAAGGGATGAAGCTGTGTTGGAACAGCAATATTTTGCTCTACAGACTGTCATTTATGACCTTGGAAGCAAGAAAAGTTTGTTGTTTTGGTTGGAGATGGTATTGATATGCTGGGCTCTGGTCAGGCAGCATCTTCAATCGAAGGAAATGGGGTTTTATACGTTGTCAGACTATGCTTACAGAATACATCCTACTCTTTTAATAATGATCTATATAAAATAAACTACTTTATAAATAAACATTATGTACAATTTCCATTTAAACTAATTAACTGGTTTTAGTAGGGTTGTGATGACCTGAATGATAATAAATTAAACTAGTTGATGATTATTTCAATAATCGATTAATCACAATGCCTCCAATTAATTGCTTCAGCCCAATAAATATATGTATTTTTTTATTTTTACATAATATTCTAATTGTGTCTGCTTTTTACCTTTTGGTTTTATAATTTATGTAAGCCCTGATCATAATATCAAAATAAAGGCTTAGAGTATATGACTGAGTTTGAATTTTCAACAAATTAACAAATTTAAATTCTGTAATATTTTATGAACTGCCTGGTAATTGGTGAGCAGGATTGTTTTTTCTCTGTCGAGTAAACGTCATAATTTGCCATTTTAACAAATTTATCTTGTTGCTGTTTTTTTAACCTATATTTACTGATATTTTGTGTTTACATCTCAATTGAATAAACAATTTATCTTTCCTACACGGTGAATGCTTTGCATTATACATTTCATACTTTTTGTTTATTTTCTTCTATACCTGTCTTGAATGTGAAGTTGTAGGCTTACTGCCTCTGAAAGTCATGCCTCATTTACTCTAAGCTGCTGCTTTCCCTAACAGACAAATCATCGTAGATAATCATGTGATCAGTTTCTACTAATGTAAGCTGAATACGGAGCACATGTAACACAAAAGTACTACTAAAATCAGATAATTACATCCGCACTGCATAGAAAATCACAACCCTGAATCTTTGACATTTTCATAAACTATGATGACAATACCTTCAAACAATATTGTAATCTCCTGGTAATGATTGCACTATTTCGTAAATTTCTGAGTTTGTATATATCAACATTTGCGGCACACCTATATAACGAGAACATAATGATTCCTTGCGTGACAAAATAAAAAAGGAAAACAAAAACAAATAAAATCAGGCTGTGTGCAATATCAGATGCTGAGCGACTACGGGTCTCTGTTCAACAAGTAAATGGAAAGGTACAGCATAGGAATGTCCAACTTAATACAATTCTAGAAGGGAAACCGATTCTGTGTTAAAGAAATTAACCCCAGAAAAAAACAAAGACCTTGTGAAGACGCTGGCTGAAGTTGACACCAATGAAGTTGTGTCTTTATCCATAGATATGGACAGAAATGCCACCCACAAATCTTCCCAAAAAATATAAAAAAACAGATTATAGTTTGCAAAAGCACTAAGGAAGAAGGCCCAAAATTTTGGCCGCAATGCCCAGTAGTGAATTTACGTTAGAAAAAAGAAAGAAAGCATGACAACTCTATCCTAACTATGGGACTAATGGTTGAAGGTACGCTGTGTGGATCTTTTGCTGCTGGAGAGACTGGAGAACCATACCAAATAGTGAAGTAATGACTCCAAGTATACTGCCACACCGGTGAGAAAGGGGCTTACGCCTTACAGGCTCACACTGTACACAATGCAGCTGCTGTGCAGTTGCAGTACCAATGTGGTGCAGAAAGTCACTCACACTGATTGCTGCAACCAGGCTGTCCTTGCTGCAGCTCAAGCTGCAGAAACACAACTCGAAAGAGAAAAAGGCCACGTGGTTCAAACTCTTTCTGGGAGTTGCTGGGCAAAAACTTGTTATCGGTGAACATCAATGTCGCTTTTTATCAGTTTCTCTTTTGTTGTGTTGTTTTTGTTAGTCAAGTTAACGTATGCTGGTGAAGATTCCAAGTAATCCAGCTCATAGTTATTCCAAAAAGGTTCAAAAACAATCCACTGGACTTTGTTTCTAAGTGGGAAGATGTTTCGCTTCCCATCCAGGAAGCTTTTTCAATTAAAAATGTCAGAAATAGCATTGAGTTCAAGGCTTTATAGAGTGGACCGAAGCATTGTCTTCTGTTGCCCAATTGGCATGGCCCAACACAGAAGAGTGACCTCCTTGTTACAAGACTCTGCAGTACATCTAAACCTTATGGACCGAGGACATTCTTTTGAGGACCAGAATGTTAAAATTTTGGACAGAGAAGATAGGTGGTTTGAGAGGGAAGTGGAGGAAGCCATCTATGTTAAGAAAGAAAAAAACAACCTTTAGCAGAGTTGGGGGACTCAGATTTCAACTTTAAAAAATCAGCGATTGAGATGATTCCTTCCCGCCATCATTTCAACCATCATTTCAACCCCCACCCCAGTACAGGGGAACAGAGCACCTCAGCCCTTCAACCAGGCCAACAATGCCCTTCAACGACCCCCCCTTTTTCAGAGGCATAGACAGGTTTGGGGTATTACAGGCTAACAAAGAAACAAAACGACCACCATTTCAAAGGGGTGGACCTGCTTGTTAGGTTTCAATTTGCATGTTTCTAAGCCAAAACAAGGCCTGGTTTCAGACCACTCTATAAAGACCTAAACTTAATGCTATTTCTGACATTTTGAATTAAAAGAAGCTTCCTGAATGGGAAGCAAAATGTCTTCCAACTTGGAAACAAAGTCCAGTGGATCATTTTTTTTACTTTTTTGGAACAAGTTAACGTATGATGGTGGGTTAACTTTATTCTGAAAATCAGCGGGACTTTCCTGTCTGGCACCATTTGTCATGCAAAATTCAGGAGCTTCAATAGATTAGATTAGATTAGATAGAACTTTATTGATATCACAATGGAGAATTGAACTTGTGACATTGGCTCTTAAAACAACTTTATTGATATCACAATGGAGAATTGAACTTGTGACATTGGCTCTTAAAACAACAGAAGGTGCACATAAGAGGAAACAGTGCATGAAGAACAGTGCATCCAGATATATACAGTGGATGGTATAAAAATAAAGAAGGAGAGATATAACCTGTTTTATATATAGAATATCTTCCATCCATCCACTTTCTGTCACGCTTATCCCAAGCAGGGTCGCAAGGGGTGCTGTTGCCTATTTCCAGCTGTCTGTGGGCGAGACATCTTATGTACTGTAAAATAGTAGCAGGTAAAGTGCGGATTCTGGTTTTGTTAAATAGATAAATAGTATAGGTGAGGTAACTGAAATAGGTGAGGGCTCTTATAGGTGAAGCCAGAGGGTATCACACAGTTATTGCACAGTTATTACACCAGGTTATAGTGTGGTGGCATTGTAAAGTCTGATGGCAGCAGGGATGAATGACCTGCTGTAGCGCTCCTTTTTACTTCCTTTTGATGTTGTGGCATCTGGCCAAATGTCTTTTTGTGGAAAGACTTTGTTGATCTGCACACTGGCTAAACACACCTACACCACACTGTGGCTGAACGTAAACCCAAATCTTTGATATGAACCTAAATCATTGATTTTAATGATTTGGGTTCTTCCCAGTTCTCGCACAGCAGCTGAACCGCACTCAGCGTGAGCCTGGTGTTAAGAGCAGGAAAGTCAATGGTGTAGAGTGGTCATCATATAGCTTTTATCTTAATTCCATTAAGCCATTATAGGATGAGATTAAAAGGTGTGTACAAGCAAAGCATTCGTAAAACCTGATTCACTTATACCAGTTCTGTCAGGAATGGGCCAAAAATCCAGCAAACCGGGAAGGTCACTTAAATGCTTTGAAAAACTTTTCTACATAATGTTAAATGTAGAACATGCATGCATACCTCCTCAAACAAAATAAGAAAAATGAAACATCAAACCAAAGTGTAACTAAAATATACAAAATACTTTTTTTTTTTTTAGCAATTATTGTTACACATTACTACTAGAGCAAAAAGCAAAGGTGTATGATTTATATGGTAATCTTATTTGTTTTGTGCCAGCCTTTAAATTATAGTATAACCTGAAGGCAGAGTAAAAGATAAAAACTGCCAACATCAAATATAAGTATCTGATATAAACACAGTTACCATTTAAAATGTTTTCTAAAGGGGAGAGAAGAAGACCTAAAAGTTTGACATGTGGTTCTTTTGGCAACGCAAACGAGCCACTTCATGACTAACGTTTCATCAAGCCAATAAAGCATTAGTGTAATAAATGAATAGCAGTCTGCAGGGTCTTTGGGAATTCAAGACAGTTATTAGCCACTCCCAGCTACAAGCCAAAAGGTCAGGCCCAGTGTGTCTCTTTCTATACGTGTGTTTGCGTGTCGGTGTGTCTGTGTGTGAGAAAGAGCTGCGAGTTACAGCTCAGGTTTCCTTCCCTGGCTCCCCATGCAGCTTGGCCTCCACACAATGTGTTAAGTGACCTCTAAGGGGTGGCCCTGTCACCCTGATGGGTACGTGCCCCGCTCACATGACTACGCTCACACACGTGGCAAAAATATGTAAAAAGATGTATAATTAAAAAGCTTAAATAAAGAAGGCAAAAGGGTGAGTTTTTTTTTTTCTACAACTCTCAAAATGTTTTGTACTTGTTTTGACGCAAAAAGAAAATAAAAATTCAGGATGTTAATTGTACACAGAGATGGTGGACAAGCTAGAAATAAAAATCTACCTTGTTTTTATGTTGTTTTTTTTATGGGTCTTTTTTGCAAAACATCTTGCAATGTATTTTAAAATATTTTCTGCAACATTATAGAGCAGTTAAGTAAATATTAAGCTTGTGGGATATTAAAAAATAACCAAAAAATTGAAAAAATAAACATAAGATCAGCATGTGGTCAATACATTAAACAGTGCAGGGAATCTGAAAAATAGCTGTAGTGGCGATTGTTTGTCAAAGCAAACATCCAATAAAGTTCCAATAAGCCACTATAGGCACTAAGTAACTTTATTTGCATGAAGCAGAAATGAATCTACTTCTTCAAAAATCTATTTGAGGGATGACACAGGGAGAAATAATGAGGATAAACAGCTGTTGTGGTACATTTTTATTGGACAGGCTCTAATTCTCCAAAGGAAATCGATAGAGACAAACTCTGAAATTAAGAAGCCAAAACTAAAGCTCACAAACTCTAACTTCCCGTCTGTCTGTCCTCTGGCTTGGCCGTGTTGACTGCTCTCCATCAGTGCTCATTAAAATTCCAGGGGTAGCCGTGTGATAAATATTTACGCGGCTGAGGACACACTCCTCACACACTCCAAACACACTAGAGTGGCTGGATCTGACTGCCGATAGTGTTAAGTGCCCAGAGGCTCTGGCGGAGAGAAATCCCGCTGCCTGTCGCGTGGTTGTGTATGCGAGGCGTTTACTGTCAAGATAACTAGAGGGAGGGCAAAGATTTATGAGCATTAACAGAGGCTGAAATATGTGTTTCTGTCTCTGTGTGAAGTTTATGGAAATGAAAAGGAAAATGAAGCATGTTTTCACATCTGGATCTGAATGCATATCGCAGACACACACACCCCGACACACACAATGTAACCATAGTGAAGCTGGACTGCTCACTACTGTTCCACAGAGCTGTTGCCGACCCCCCCCCCGTATTCTATTATTCCCGCGGACGGGAAATGGATCATAATTCCTGGAGTCAGCAGAAAGCTGCAGACTGAGAGATGTAGTGAGGAAGGGAAATGGAGTGGGGTTTGGAGGGGGGTTCAGGTGAATGTTCACTTCTACCGAGGTCAAACCGAAACTGTGCAGTCAGGTCATTTCTAGTGAAAAGTGAAATGTGTGTTAGGTCTGTTTGCACATTGCATAATAGAGTTTTGGTCAAAGGCGTAGTTTGTGCAGCAGGGCACGTGTGTATGAGTGTGTGTTGTGGGCTTTCTGCAATTCTACGAGCCTCTGGGTGTTTCATATTTCAAAAGACATCAAAGCCCAACTTAGCTTCCCTTCTATAAACAGGTTCTAAGCAGCATTCTTTACAATCACACCAAAGGCCGACAGAGACGGAGAAACAGTGAGAGGAAAATGTCATCCATTCTTATCTTAAGTGTTGTGTAATCTTAGTATAACAGTCTGGGTGTCAAAACCCAGACTTACTGTTCTCATAAAGATAAATGCAGTTAAAGTGCCTCATACAAATAACTGTAAACAAGACATTTCAGAAAGTTTGACTCTATATATTCTTTAGGTAGAACAATGGGTGTTTAATAAACTGCAGTGTGAATAGTATTGTTTGGTGCGCTTACATTTATTTTCTTAAGTTTCAAGTACAAGGAAAGAGGAAGACAACGGTTTGGGTGACCCCCATTGAGATGATTGTCAAACGTTAGGCCTACTCATCAAAAAGCTGTTTATGTGTAGCAACAAAAATCCTCTTGATGCATCTCAGCTTTTTTTTAAGTTCATAAATCTATCAGAGGCTTTATGCAGATTTAGTCTCTTGCTTATCCTTCGGTGATCATGTTAAGGTGCCAATTGTACATATGATATGGTGATGGTAACAAATTAACTTATTACTTGGCATTAGTTATTTTTTCTTAAAATTCAACTTGAAAAAACATACAATCATGCATTTTCCACAGTGCAGAAAAAAAGTGTTACTTTTTTGCCATTAATTTAGGTATAGATACAGCTTGTGGTTTCTGCAGTTTCTGGGGCTAAAACCTATCTGGTTTTAGCAGCAGAGCTTATGCAAATAGAAATGCTACTAGTAAATCTGGATATCTTTTTTGGGTGAATCCAAGTCAGAATAGAATTAATACATATGCATCTCTGCAAACAGCTGGAGTGTTTTCATTGTTGCACAAAGAAATTGCAACGAACTTAACAAATTAACAAAAACCTTAATCTGGTTGTAGAATCTCTTTTTAATATCTATCTCTATATTTGAAAAACTGCTTCTATCTGGAAATAAAAGATTTATTTGAAATATTATGCTGTTTCAATTGAACTAAGAACATTGAAATGATAACCTTGTCAGATTTGGAAAGTTGGAGGAACACAACCATAGAAGATAGCTGCCATTGCATTAACAGTATTTAAATTTTCCTACTTAAATGTCATTGTTATCTTTGCAACAGTGGCTGTATTGGCCATATAAGAACAATAAAAAATACAAGCGTCCACAAGTGCAACATGCTCTCACCTTGGATATTATGTGACTCTGGCTCATGAGGTTAATGTAATGCATTATCATTTAGTGTTTATTACCAAGACTACTGACAAAATCTGTAGCTTTAAAGTAAGTTGAAAAGCAATAGAAAACATTATATTAAGCTGGTTATAGAAGCTTGTACAATATTAAACTACACTATTCTTACAGCTCTTGTTGATTCAGTAGCCTTTTTTCAGTCTTCTTTGGAGGGAGTATAACTCAAAACAACATCTTGACTTTACAGTGGATAATAATACAGAGGAAGAAAGTAAATTTAAATGTTAATATTTGAAGCAGACTCAAAGTCATGGGGTCAGACTGGTTGGTACTTGGGATCATTTATAACCTCATGTATCTTAACAAAAGCCCTGCTTCCATATGAAGCAAGCATCCTCAGAGCATAATGCTGCCGCCACCATGCTTTTCCATCTTGTGTTGATGCCAGAAGCCCAAAGGTTGAAATGTGAAAATCTGTATCTAAATCAGTATATATGTCAAAACTTATATAAAAATCCATTACCGTTCTGCAATAGACTGGTGAAGATTCTCAGTCATCCAGGTCATAGTCATTCCAAAAAAAAAAAAAAAAAAACAATCTACCGGACTTTGTTTCCAAGTTTGAAGACGTTTCGCTTACCATCCAGGAAGCTTTTTCAATTCAGAATGTCAGGAATAGCGTTGAGGTCGAGGTTTTATACAGTGGCCCATCAAGGCTATGGGGCATTGCAGGCTAACAAAAGACGCCAAATGACCCCCATTCCAAAGGGGTGGACGCCTTTTCAAAACAAAAACAAGGTTTGTATGGGCTACTGTGTAAAACCTCGAACTCAACGCTATTCCTGACACTTTTCTTGGAATGACTTTTGCAATAGGTTTACTTGAGCAAACAGAACAATCTTAATATGACAGCTGAAATAGATCCCAAAGATTATTCTCAATGCCTAAATGGAGAGTTTCAGCAAAGCATTATGCATCCAAGCTATGCATATATTAAAAAATTTAATTTGTCCCTTCATTGATTTTAAGGGTTTGGGTTAAATTTTTCGAGGTAAAGGAGGAAAATCTGAAACTTTTAATAATGCTCAGATTTGAACAAGGCTATACTTTTTTTTAAATCCACTGAATTCCAGTCTTTCTCAGTTTTCTAACCATTTTTTGCAGAGTAGAAAAGCAATTGAATTAAGCAGCTGCCACATTGCTACACAGACTGGAGCTACTGAAAATATATAAAGAGAAAACCAGCAAACAATATACCAGATGTATGAGGCGAGCAAACAGGAGGAAGACACAGACTTGATCCAGGATGTTTGTATTTATCTGTGGCTAAGACGGAGACAGAAATAGAGGAGAGAGAGACCAGCTATGGTGGTATTAGGTCTGTTGGATGACATGCAGTGTGGAGAGGGAAACAGTACACTAATCCACATCTCATCCAGAGTGGAGTTTCCTTTGCAAGCAACATTCCTTGTCTTATCAGCTCCAATAATCAGCCGTTCTCATCGTGCCCAAACAGGGAGAGAAGCCAAACTTGAGAGAGAGTGTGAAGTCTCTCCTTCACTTGCTCTCTAGCTCCCAGCACTCTCTGCCTGTTGGCTGGTGATGGGATGATAAGATGAGGAAGAAAACAGCAAACCTTCTGCCACTCAAAGGAAGCGATTGCTCCGACCTGCACAAAGAGCATAGTCCAAAATCCAAGAAGGAATGCAAGTAGTGGCGAGTAACAGAGGAACAGAACCAAAACTGTTTTGATCTAGAACTTGGCAAACGTGACAGTGTCTATCTTCTACCACATGGGGTCTCGCGCTATCAGAGGAATAAAAAAAGTACTTCCAAGTCAAGATATATGAAACAATGAAAATTCTCCAGACACTTATTCCTTATATTACCAATTCTTTAACTTTTTAAATGCTAAGCTTGATCTGAATAGGAGCCGAATGTATTGCAACTTATTATTTATTGCAGAACCTTTTTGTTTTTAATTTAAAAAGCCTGAATGATGCAGGATACAATTGGAAAATAAAATGTGTCAGATTTATTTTCTATTTTTAATAGAAATTTCTGACATTTCTATTTTTTTTTTTATTGGTTAACAGTTAAATAAGTAGTTGCAAGCAAAAATATGACTTATATTAAGCCCCATTGAAATTATTTCCTAATCGCTTCACGTTTTCAGGTAACCGTTAAATCTTGAATACCTTTTGTTGTAATTTTATTTGATAAAGCAACTCAAAACTCTGTAAAAACTTAATGTGGATGTAAAAGAGAAAACTGTCTTCTTGACAAAATTCTTGACAGATAAATAGTTAAAAATAAATGACAGTGATTTGCATTTCTTTCTAATACCTTAAAAAAAAAAAAACATCAAGTGCAACCAATAATTTCATAAGTGACTTAATTAGTAAACACTGTCTAACTGGGGTCAGGTTGAATGCAGTAAAATCCAGCTGTTCTAGTCAGGTTCAGACGTCCAGTGGACACTGATGGGATAGAAAATAGCCTCAATGAGACAGAGAAACATAAAAACACTCCCAGGATAAAATTATTGCAAAATATAAAGCCTGGTCCCCATAAAGAAGGGTTTAAACAAAACAAATATCTCTCCTACACTGTTTTGAAAAATAATACACGTTAGGATTTTTAGAAGTTTCCATCCACACCAACCTACAGATATACGGCAGTGAGGGAGTTTTTAAATATCCCATACTCATAGGGGACAGTGTCAAGCAAAACTACAACTTTTCAGTCGGTCAGAATCCTTAAAAACAATCACGACTTTCTGTTACGAATATATCGTGGATCAAAATCATAGATCAAATAGTACATAAAAATACAAACAAAAAACTGCAACCCTGAGGAATTTTTTTAAACTCCACCGTATGGACAAGCACTTCAACAGTGGCCGCACATCTGTGACGCAGCAAACAATATTTGTCGCAGACCATGATGCAGCAGATATTAAAATCCATCTTTTCACGTACACACAGGCTCAAAACTGGACGATTATAAATCTCCACCTTGGCTGGTTGTAAAACAGTTTCACAGCATTTGAAAGGCTCATGAACACAAACACCCTAAGTATAGGGTTTACAGATCATCTGAAAACACAATCAATGTGTCCTAATTAAAAACCTTGCAACACATTGCTAAAACAAGGGTATGGAAAACTAGTCCTCTAAGCCCGTTGTCCTATGACTCCTGTCTCTGGTCCAACAAAGTTGAATAAAGCGACTGATTTAACTCCTCAACATTCAGCCAGGATCTAATGAGTTCTGCTAATAATGTAATTCTGTGAGCCAAAGCAGAGATAGATCTAAAAGCTGAGGTCAGGAGTTGGACACCTGGGACCTAAACTGACCTATTACTGTAAAGCCAACCCCACATAGAAATGATCATCTCATGCTCATGTGAAACAATCATTTGATGGTGCAGCTATTGGTTGATAGGTTCATAAATCGATGACAATCAGTTCTGCTAAAATGTTCCTACACTCAATGATATTTTCACACATAGACTACTGCATCACAAACTACTCACTCACTGGAGACACAACTTTAAAACCAATAGAAATAGTATTCAAAAAATCTTTGATCAAAAGCCCCAGTCATTCAATCAGTGTAATATTTTTGGAAAAATATAATATGCTCAATTTTGAAAATGTTATTCATTTTGAAAATAGTTGTTTAATTTACAAAATTCTGAATGGATTAGCCCCACCTCCACTAGACCTGGCAGACGTATTTGCACCAGAGCCTCTTCCAGAGGAGACCTAGAGATCCCCCACAGAAGAACAACCATTGGACAAACCGTTTTATCAGTCAGAGGGGGTCACTTCTGGAACAGCCTCCCAACAAACATCAGGGAATGTCCCACTTATTGCACATTTAAAAAGCACCTTAAACAGTTTCTTAAAAGTTCCCAGTCATGCGCTCACTAATATTATTGTTGTAATGTCATTGTCTAAACGTGTGTCTATGTGTTTTGACTGATATTGTATTATGTGATCTTGTGTTGTTTTGTCTTCCTGCCTCAGGACGACAGATGTAAATTAGCAACTTTGCTATAATCTGGCTCATTTTCAATCTGTACAGAAGTATAAGATTGTGCATTAATGTGCTGTCCTGATTAAATAAATAAATAAATAAATCTGCGGTTTCGTAGAAACTGATTGGGAGAAATTAATTGTTAAACTAAACTATTAGAAATACCTAATGAAGTTTACCCAAAGCCATATAGGGGACACAGGAAACATGTGGATACTGGCTATGGCCTTAAATTGGGACGAAAACCCATTTTTTGCCCTTTATGCAATACTCTGTGTGGATGAAACAATTGGAAGCATCATGCTGTAGAAAGGCTTATCTTTCCCAGCAGCAACAGAAAAGATGGTCAAAGTGGATGGGAAGAGTGGTGGATCAAACTTAAGGGCAATCCTGGATGAAAACTTCCTAAAAAATGTATATAACTTGACTGAATTTCCAGCATCACAATAAACATAAATAAACAGTTCAGCCAGGGCTAAATCCAAAAGCTTAGGATTATCATACATCTGTGAACAGTCCTTGAACTTTATTAGCAGTAAAAGATGGGTCTGTAGATTATTGAGACCGGTCAGCTGGAAACATTTGCATTCAAAGCTTTTTTACTTTTTATTTGTAATACAAAAGTTGAAAACTGTGGCATTTTCCTTCAGTTTTGCAATTAAGCACACGTTACTGTCAGGACCAAAAAAAAAATAAAAAATAAATATGAGTCCAATACAGTAAAATTAAGCATGTGGTAGCAATGAAACAAAATGGGACCAATTTCTTATATTTTTTGGCTAAATATTTAAATGAATTAGAAGTGTTTTTTTTTCTGTTTAGCACAACTTTGCAATTCTAAATTCAAGTTTAATAATTTATAAACTGTATTAGTGTTCGAAACCTGCTTTCACTATTTCATACTGTTAATGGTTATAAGTCTTCTTATGCCCCCTGTCCTGTAACTGGACTTTCTCAGTTGTAAATGCAATCAGTCCAATGGGAAGCATAGCTAATCAGTACTCTGGGTGGGACCAATAGTCTCTGAGGCTGTTGTGAAACTTGCACTACTTCATTTTCTGGTGCCTGGGTGGGAAAATCCAACATGGTCTGGCATGGAAGTCAGTAAAAGCACAACATGAAAATATAATTCCCTTGTGCATTAAATGGACAGTAGATTTATTCATCCAAATAGAATATGGTTAATTAAATAGAAAAGTCTCATCTTAAAGGTGTTGTGGAGGATTTTCGCAAAATTTTTAAAAGACCTGTCTTCTCCACTTTTAAAAAGAAAAAATGTACATGCACAACCCTGTACCCGGTCCAGAGAGGGAATGCCTATTATACGCATGCGAGAGCCCATTTCACCTCGTGCACGCTCTGTTTAAAAGTTGCTGTTTGCATGGCTCACAAAAGCTTACTTTCTAAAAGAAGATTTGGAAGTTTTCCACAATGTCGCACTCACCACCTGTAAGTGAAAATGGGGATGAACATGTAGACGACCTTAAGTAAACATATCACCAGAATGACTAACAATTAGGAGGACCACTTATTTCTATGATCCACCCAGAAAAAGAACATCATCCACTATACCTTTAAGGATTTTAGTTGTTTCCTTTGCATACATAAATGTGTTCCTTTAGGAGCAGTTCTGAGAAAGAGTCTCTCCTTGTTTGATTTTTTGGTTTGTTGTATATTGCATTGGATATTCTTTTAAAACAATAGTTAATAGAAGCAAGTCATTGTTCTGGATGAAGCTGAGTTTACTTTTAGAGAGCTGATCTATCTAGTTTACATCTAGTATTTCACAGTGCAGTGGGTTTTTACATTTTTAATATTCTTATGACCACAACATCAAACTTTTAAAAGCACATTTTGCAACCTATAAATCTAAGATGTGTTTTTTAAAGATCTTGCTCAACCTGGACTTATATCCTAAAATCACAGCAAAAGAAACATGACCTTCTCTAATGTAGACTGTTTTTATGGATCTTTGCTTCTTTGTTCATCTTATATGCCTGCTTCTGTTTACCTGAACTCCAGTCAGCCTCCGCAGCAGGCCGATCATCCTGAGCCTGATCATGCTGCAGGTTTCTTTCTGTTAAAATGTAGCTTTTACTCTTCACTACTGCTACATGCAAGCTCAGTGTGAGGGATTGCTGCACAACACAGAGCAAGCAAGTTTCTAGTGTTGCCACCTGCTCATCCAGGAGGAGTCAATGAGTTGATGCAGTCAGCTGGTTTTCTTTCTTAACCCTTGGGTAAAGATAATATAAATTAAATGAGCACTATTTAAGTAAACACAATTGAAATTAAAATAAAATGAATATGCAAGTGAATTTTGACTAAAATTAGGTGCTGCTAGACAATGCACAACCTATTAGAAAATAGCCATCATGATCTGTATATTTTTCTGTATATATTTTGTTATTGATATATTTTAATAGTGCTCAGTTTCTTTGAATTTAAATTTAAAATGTGTCCATATTAAGCAATATTTTTTCCTGTTTGTCTTTATATTCATAATTTCTGTGTTTACATCCATCCAGCCCCTCTTTCTCACTAGGAAAAGCTGAGCTACATCTGCTTAATTATACTCAAATGTTTATTCTACCTCCCAGTAGATATCCTCTCAGTTTCATTAACTCCTTACTGGATTAATCTGATTTTCTCATTACATTTCCTGTTGTTCACCTTATGGACTTGGGGCCTCTAATGCTTTTATTCCAATCTTGTGTTTTTCAACTTGGTGTTGCATTACACTTCACCTCAATAATGATCATAGCTACAGCTATGATGCCTAACATTAGGCCTGGATGGCTAGCCCTGTGTGCAACAATGTGTTGTTGACGAATCCCCTTAAAGTGTTATGGGGGCCTAGCGTAACCCTTCCCAAAGCTAAACTCCAGATCCAAGTACAATGTTAGCATTACAAAACAAACCACCTCAGCTTTGTTCTGGTTGTCTGATGACTCTTAGAAACATTCTGGGAAGCCTAACTCTATTACAAGTAATAGAGATTGCAGTACATTTTTGTTGTGCCACTGTGACTCTTCATCCACACACATTAGAGAAATCCCATTTCATGTCAGTTTTCAATTTAGCAATTTAAACTGAGACAGGGGTTTACATACATTGGGCTAAATAAATTTTTTGTACATATTTTTGTGTGTTACACATATTCTCTGAACAAATTTTGGTGCCTTAGTAGAATCAGTCAATAAAGGAGTAAAATCCAAGACTGTAAATAGAATACTACCAATAAAAACATATGGAAACATCTGAAGTAATACTACATTTCTAGGTTTAGACATTTTAAATGCTCGCAAACTGAAATTTAAGGCTTTTTAGACTCTAGGTATTGTTAACTTATTCTATTTTTTTTTTATTCTAAAGTTAAAATCATCTTTTAATTACTTCCCCTATTTCTTCGTCCAAGAAATATTAACCGTATCCTTTTGATTTAGCCACTCATGGTTAAAGAGACAATTTTCAGTTCATTGTATTCTCCAGGTCTTTAGAATAAAAAAAATGAAGATTAGGGTGATCTAATCATTTTCTAATGACTGTTTATTCAAATCTTATTTTTGCATATTCCAAGAGACTACATTAAAGACATTAATTTAATGTGGTCAACTAAAGACATACTTGAATCAAAACAGAAAATTGCAAAATTCAAACAACTTTTCATAGTAAAGAATTTTTCTTTATCTATTTTTTTTCTTAATTTTACCATAAGTAAGAATTTTTACTCTTGGACCAATTGAGGTGGAAGTTGGGAGGGAGTTTAAAAATGACAGATGAGAAGAAGAAATACATTTAGAAGGAGTGAGAATAAAAGAGAGTAAGGGAGGGAGTAGAGAGGAGACAGAGAAAGGAAAAGTAATGCAACAGAACTGCCTTAGGGTTACAAGAATGTGAAGGTTCTTGAGTTCAAGAGAGATCGAAAGTGTGTGCATGTTTATGTGTGTGAATAGTGGGGCGACTGCGGAGAGCAGCCATAGAATTAATTACCCAATCAAGATAACAAGCCAGGGAAAGACATTAGGGAGGTCACACGACAATTAACCTCTTAGTCTAAATCACACACACACACCTACACAAACTATAAAAAAGTCGAGGAAAAGAGGTCCACCAAACAGGGTCCAGAAAGCACTTTCCCCAAGTATAGGGGTTACACAGCTTTTATTTTGAAGCATTTCTTCTAACTTCATTGTTTTTGTTTCCTGAAGGCTGGGGTGTCGGGGGGCAGCTAAAGTCACTCTACCTGCCCTGTTCCAGAAACTTTGGCAAAGCCGCATTGTTTACAGTGGGATATTGAGTGAGGCGCGGGGCTCGAGCCGAGTGGAGTCGGATGTGGTTCACACATCACATTCCACCAGAGACTCAGATTACACAGCAGGAAACACCGGCCCTGCAAGAAACACACTGCCATCACACTGTGGGATATATATACACAACCCTCAATGGATACACATTAAAATCTCAGGCTCTGGGTCCATGCTGATACTTCTTCCACTACTACCCTTTCTCTCCTCTTCAGTTTTGTCTGCAACAATAATAATGAAAAACTATAAAGCAGCTTGAGGATGTAAGTAAAAGAGGAAACTATCCACAAGCAGCCATTAATGTTGTATTGTTATTTTAGGAATGGGTCAACACAAAGAAGAAAGTAATTGTAGAAAAAAAAAATTCTACATGCTTTATTTTTTACACATAAAACATAATACTGTTTCTTACTGCTATTCAAAATCCTTTACTCTGACAACCCTAAACAAATACCAGTGAAATTATATCAAGTAGGTCTAATCCAGCGTTTATTGTGAACTGTAGATGGTGCTACGCTAAGCCCACAGAATAAGCCAATAAGAGACCAGGTGAGCATGCCGCACACAAACTGCCATATGGACCCACACTCACCAAGGAGGGGGGAGGCAGCTTTTGAGTTGTCCAGATGTGAATCGACTCAGCCTAATTAATTTGACTTGTCGATGAGTTGACTTTTTGTTGAAAGCCCTACTCAGAAAGGACAGCATCAATCAAAGAAGCAGCAAAGAGAACTCTGGTAACTCTGGGGTTGCTGCAGAAATCTACAGCTCAGGTGGAAGAACTATGTGTAAAAGGGGTACAGCGGTGACACAGGGGTAAAGCCCTCGACCCATAAATGGAGGGTTTAGACCTTGATGCGGCTGTCACAGGTCTGAGTCCAATACCCCATTTACACTACCCTTGAAAAACTGATCCATGCCAAGACCGGTCCGAGCTCGGATCAGCTAACCAGGCCGAGCTCAGTTCTGACGACCGTTTACACATCACACTATCTCGGTTCCTCACCTCTTAGTGACGATCTGCGGTATTACTGCCAGTATTGAAGGAGGAAATCAAGCAGTTGGTGGCAGTAATGCACCAAAACTTGTTTGCCAACCGCCATAAAACACAAGAAGAAGAAGACGAAGAAGGAGGGAATCAAGCAAATCAAAATGGCGGTGCCCGTCACATTCAGAAAGTTATGCTTGACTATTATTGCCGTACTTCGGTGTTTGCGGAGGGTCAGGCGAAGACGGAAACCTTTCGTGGATGTTTATAGTTGTTTATAGTTGCTCTTCTTCTTCTGTTTTGTGTTGGTTGGCAAGCATCTTCCGGAGGGACATTATCGCCAACAACTGGAATGGAGTGTGAATCGGGATGTGCAGCCAGACGGAGATGACGCGTTCTGCTCACGCGCTCTTGTTATCAGAGAACCATGCCAGGGAAAAACCGAGCCAAGCCCACCTCTGGAACTGGTCTGCAGTTAGCGCGGTCCAGTTGTGTCTAGCTTGGTTCAGTTCAGTTTGCTTTCCATTTACACACGATAAGTTATCTCAGCGACTGAGCTCGGACCGGTCTCGGCACGGTTTTTCATGGGTAGTGTAAATGGGGTGCAAGCCTGCTGAGCTTTGCCACATGTATCCCCATCTGTCTCAGTTCCAATTCTTGTCTTTTTTTTTGTTTAATAAAAACCTTAACAAATCGAATAGAAAAAACAAAGATTTTTTTTTTTTTTTTTTCATGAAATAGGGTTAACAGTTTGTTAGTAAACCATGTACCGGACATAGTGACTATGGAAAAAGATTAAAAAAATGTTAATAAAAAAAATTATCCACTGGACTTAGTTGAAAAAGATGTTCTGATAAAGAAGAGAAAACGAGAATTGCTTGGTTCGAATGCAAAAATTTTAACCTTGACACACTACACCTCAACTAAAAGGAGTTTGGAGCTAGGACACAGTGATGAGGACATAAAAAAAAGAATCATGCCAACAATACTTGTCAGCGCTAACAAAGAGCTGGATGCAAGTTAAGTGCAATTTTGGATAAATAGTAAAGAGAGGCCACCAAAGATTTGGGAGTGGGACAAATCTTTCCCTAAACTTAATTCTAATCAAATAGTTCAAATTAAAGTAGTTTTATCTGCCAGAAAGGACAAAATTAGACCTAAATCCAAGTAAACTTTTAAAACTGATTTATGCAGATACTCTTAGTACATTCTAACTAAACTTGATCTAATTTACAAAGAACTTCGAGCAAAATAATATGTCATTATGTCACCAGTGTCAAATTACAAAACTCAAGGGCCAGCATTCAGTATTCATACATCTACTTGGTTTAAAAAACCTGGATATTCAAATGTAAAGGCAATTTTGCTATTGTGAGGGTGTGTTAAAGCAAAGATGCTTCTACCCTGCATCGTTTGTTTAAGTTGTATTATAACAACCCATAATGAGTTGCTGTTGCAATTGCAGCAAAAGGTGGCATCGACATGATTCAAAATGGGGATGATATGTAGTGTCATCTTTCTACTGCTTATAGCACCTTTCATTAAGTGGTAGGCCATTTCTAAGTACAGTAAGTTTGTAACACCCTTTCCATTTTTGGGTGATGACTGAATGGTGCTCATAGAGATGTTTAAAGCTTATAGTAAAATCAGATGTGTTTCTTGGTCTTTATGATGTTGATTTCCTTAATGCTCTTTTGTGCAAATCTCTATGGTTGAAAAAAAAATGCATGTCAGGCTCCCCCACGAAAACCAAAAGTATAGTCACTTGTATCGCTTCATGTTTGATGCAGACTACGTCAGGTGACAATGATAGCCTAATTGATTGTTTTTAATGCTGATGTCCCTGAACTACAAATATATTTATTGTATATCACCTTAACTGGTAGCAGAAGTGTGAGGAAAGGTCACTCAAAAACGACCCAAGATTTCCCCTTCATCGTCTCTACGCATTTTTGCGTGACTCACTCTTGGATACATGAAGCACCTTAAAGCTGCTTAGCAGAGACCTTTGAATAATCAAACCCAGCTGGGATGAGGGGGCAAAGACACGAGCTGACACAACTCACCTTTCTCTCCCTTACCCTGTCAACAAATCTCGTTTGCTCTCTGTTCCACCCCTGCATTTCCTCCTCATCTGGCAGGTTTCTCTCGTCAGGCCTCAATACAGCCTGCTGATAGTACAGGAATCTCATCCCAAGATCCTCGGGACCCCTTCGCAATCTCTATGGAAGACGGCAGCCAACAATTTACCGTAAAGTGCCTAGAGGACTGCTGTCTATCAACCCACAGTAAAAAAAAATAAAAAAAACAGCACACTTTGCAAATATGGCTCACACTCTCAGACGGGTGGAAAGCTGCCCTCAAGCCTGAAAAGAAATTGAGAAACTGCCTCGTTTTGGCTAGACGAGTCCTCCCGTCTCAACAGCAACCTTCTTATCTCTTTGCCACCAATTTCATCAATGTGTCTTTATGTCTGAACACTTTTGAATCCAGAGCGGCTCCCCATCACAGCCACGTATCTCTGCTTCTCTCTGGGAGCAGTACCGGGTCAGACTTTGGGTTGGACGGCTGAGGGGCCCAGGGTGGTTCCGCTCTGACGGTAGGAGGAAACTCCTTCAGGAAATACCAGACTGCCAGACACACGCACTCACTCACTAACACACACACACACACACAATCCACAAGGTTTCTTTCTTTTTTTTCTAGTAAAAGCAGACCTAAAGTCTCAGCACAATCTGTGCAGGTTAAAAACCCTGCATCCTTAAAGCAGCGTAACACTGAATCAAAAAGAAAGGCGCAATTCTTTTCCGTGTGGTCTCATATTCTCAGGTATGTCAGCATACAAGCTGAACCTGTGGGATTACACAACCCAGAGTTTGGCTGATGACCAGGCTTTTTTATGGCATCAATTACAGCTAACTTTAACGACTCAGCTCAATTAAACTATAAATCAGTGCAAAGTCAAGTTTTTGTCCCTGAGAGCCGAACCTCTCGACTAAAACCAGTAAAATCTCACTGAGTGGTTTTCTTCTAAAAGAGAAGGTGTCATGGAAATTAGGATGCAAGAAATAAGGCCTCTTCTTAAGAGATTTACAAGCTGCTTTACACTTTGTTTTGCTGAGACAGCTTTAAAAGTACTATGCTACCATGGAGATATATCCCTTATGATGATGCATTTAGACCTGAACCTTCAGAGGGACATAAAGGCAGTTACTAAGTCAGCCTTTTTTTTTCACCTGAATAACATTTCCATGATTAAAGGCCTAATGTCCAAGCAGGATTTGGAGAACCTCATTCATGCATTTATCTTTAGTAGAATTGATTACTGCAACAGTGTCTTTACAGGTTTGTCTAAAAACTCCATCAAACAGCTGCAGCAGATCCAAAACACTGCTGCCAATGTTCTCACTATAACTAAAAAGTAGAGCACATCAGCTCAGTTATTCCTATTCATTCCAATGGGTCCCTGTAGCTCCGAGAATAGACTTTAAAATCCTTCTGTTAGTCTAACAATCATTGAATGGATCAGCACTTTAATACATAACACATTTGCTGTCAGTGTATAAACTATGGAAGAAAAAGTTTAATTGGAATCTGCCTTTTTTTTTAACACGAACAACAAATTTTAAACACTGAATTTTTTTTGACATTGATTTCCTTACACTCAATTTTTTCTGGTAAAAATTCGGCTGCAAAAAATTGAGCTGCAAAAAAATTCAGCTGCAAAAACTTTGGCAGTAAAAATTCAGCTGCAATTATTCAGCTGCAAAAAGTGCAAAAAAAGGCTCTTGGTTTGATCCGGAAGAAGCGGCCGGCAGCAAACTTTTTTTCTTCTTCAGACAGGGGTGCCGTACTAGCTGTGATTGGCTCAGCTGTTTCACCCAGTCTGATGAGAGGAAAAACTCTAATAGCTGTCTGTTAGTAGCTAACTGACGTCTTGTTTTTCTGCTTAAAAAAAAGAAATCCTCATTCAGCAGGGAACAGCGCTGAGTGCAGCCGTTGTGTCACATGACCAAATTAGCTAATTTAATTGGCTAGAAGCTGCTCGACCCTATCGAGTGTAGATTGCTTTGGCTTGAGTTCACCAAAAGCTCACTTTTGGAGGTGAATTTTTGCAGCTGAATTTTTTGCGGCTGAATTTTTTTTCTGGTGAAATTTTACTAGATAAAAATTGAGTGTAAGGAATTCAATCTCTAAAAAAAATTCAGTGTTTAAAATTCGGTGTTAAAAAAAATCAGTGTTTAAAATTTGTTACTAAAAAAAAATCAGTGTTTAAAATTCGGTGTGTGAGGTATTATTAGTTTGTACGCATGTTTTTTTAATCTTTATTTGCTTTATTTGCTTTTTTTTTTATCTAATTATCTAATTCATGTAAAGCATTTTTAATTTTTCGTGTACTGAAATGTGCTATACAAATAAACTTGGCTTGCTTTATTACAAGAGCATTTCTATCCCGAAACAAATACCATCAATTTAAGGTTCGACAGCCTCCCATCCTTCAGATGCATCAGATTACAAAAAGAATTTAAATAAATGAAAGCAAAAAAACAAAGGATACAGATGCCTCTAAAAACCAGTCAAACTCCTTTTTGATATTATTCAAATCTGAATACGTTTGCAATGACGCAGGGATCGCAGTTTGTTTTGCATGCTTTAGACCACTGAAATCTCTGAGGATAAGCTCCTCTTTAGGATTAAGCTCTCTGTAGATAAGCTCCCGCTCATTTTCATACATTCTTAAAATCTCATTAAGTAAAAACAAGAAAGGTCAGGAAACTGTTAAAACTAAAAATAAAATAGACTGTTTGGAGAAGCAAAATTGTTGAACCGTTAGTAAAGTTGAGAGAAAGAATTTTAATCACATGGTTTTCGTTTTAAATATTGTATTGCCTGATTTGGTCAAAATGTTTAATGAGTATAAAATAAATATGGGTAAAGACTAGGGCTGCAACAACAAATCGATAAAATCGATAAAAATCAACTTTTAAAAGCGTTGGCAATGAATTTCATCATCGATTAGTTGTGTCGCGCGATTAATGCGTCATCCGCCGCCGTCGGCAGCTGCTGCCGTGGGGCGCCTCCCCCATCCCAACCCAGTTCTTACGCTCCCGCAGGAGTCCCTATCAGCGCTGCAGTCAGAGCAGCAGGATGTTACCCTCAGCCTCCAGACTTCAAATGAAGCGCGCATGCGCCGGGATTGACGGCGCAAATTAATCACAATAATTAAAATAGCCTGCGCTTTGTAAAGGGAAAAAAGTTGTAACATGCAACTTTTGTATAAACAAATTAACATGGCACGGAACCACCACTGTTATGATGCAGCACCTGAAAAGAAAACACGTTGGAGCCTTCGATGGCAGATGAAGAGAGCTGATCAGCAGGATGAGTAACCATGTTTGTTTCGTTTTAAAGTGGGGAAACGTAACGTTAGTTTCTCAGGTAGCTCATCTGATGCTTTCCTTACCGTGTTAGTAGGTTACAGACAGTGATAAGGTTGGCTACTTATTTTACTTTTAATTTCATTTGAATTAGCTTAAGCAGCGTTTATATTTTCTTTATAAATAAATAAACTTGCAAATTATGAGGGCAAGGCTTTTAAAGTTTAAATCTTCTGGCAAAGATAAAGTAAAGAAGATCCTGCAATTTATGGAAGTAAAGCAGAATAAAATCCAGCAAGATCAGTAATATGTCAATTAATTATCTGCCACATTCCCATGTAAATATCTGTCTTTGGAGGATGTATTTTTTAGCACCCCTAGTTCTCTCATTTTTATTCCAAATACAATTTATAATTTGAATCACAGGGCTATTTTTATCTCTATGGTTCAGTATTTTCTCAAGTAGAAACTTTAACTGCTATACTTTCCTGTCTTAAAAGGCAGAACTCTTCTAGTCTAAAAAAAACTCATTTGTTGAAATGGGGGGACCTATTGTTTGAACCCCTTAGGGGCTTTTAAAAACAAAAAAGCCTGTCTTTTTTGCGCTTTATGAAACAAAGTACCCTATATTTTGTGGATGTACAGCTACATTTCTCATATAAGTTTGCGTAGTTTTAACACAAACGTTTATTTTTCATATTGCACCAGTACAGTTAATGAGCAACCTGTACTTGTGTGCTTGTTTGTTCTGTCTAAAATGTTTATTTTGGAATAAAGAGGTTAATATAAAAAAATATTTTTTGTCCGATTCATCGATTAATCGAAAAAATAATCGGCCGATTCATCGATTTTTAAAATAATCGTTAGTTGCAGCCCTTGTAAAGACAGCCACAACCTTGATAAGTTGTTGTATGGACATACTGATTATTAACACTACGAAGAACTTTCTTTTACTTATGACAAACAAAATGCAGCGTTGACATAATTTACTAGTGTGCTATTCTGGCTGTGAGTCATAGTCTTTAAAATTAGATGTTTATATAAGATACTTGTTTAAGCGCACATCACATACTATGACTAGTAGCTCATTCGGGTTACATGCAAAGATCATCCGATTAAAAAGTTGCACCTTGTTTGCTTGTTTCTTCTCATATCTATTGTTTACAATTTCTTTTGTACTTTTTGTTGGTAAACAAAGTGCTGTTTTGCACATTTACTGTAGCAAGACTATGTGACCAGAGGTATGCTCATTAATAAAGAAGGTAAAGAAATATGTCTATGGGAAAAGAAATGAATCCCAGTGAGTCAGCAAAACTCAACAGAGGTGCAAAAAGAAAGAGAAGTCCAAGATCAAGTTTAAAAAAGCCAAAAAGAGTGTTTGATGGCAAGAGGGATAAGAAATGTATAGCAGTGGGTAAACAATATGAACGCTGGTGTACAAGGACACTTAAGCTAAGGCAGTGAAAGCTTACAGATTTGTTGTTTGTTTTTATTTTCTTTATGTATATATATTCAATGGCATTTTCAACTGTAAAGGGAAATAGCAATTAGAGCTGTGGAAACAATCAATCAAAATAAAAAGCAGTGCCCCACTTCATGACCAACCTGCACACCGTGCTCCTGAAATAGAACAGGTTAAGGATTTTAATAGAACTATGCATCTGAAATAAAGACTGTAATGTAATTATGTATCTGCAAGCTGTGAGATTTTGTTTTTCCTGTGACACTAGCTGCAGCGTGTATAGTATTTGTTAGTTCAATATCTAATTTTATGCTCTCTGCCTTTTCTCATTACAGTAGCTTTATCTGGTCTGTTCCTGTTTGGCTGTGAATCCATCCCTGAGAGAAATATCAGCTGTGCTGCTGCCATAAACACCTTTGTTTATAGATGTTGGGGATTGGCCTGTTTTTCAGTGTAGTCCTGTTTCTCTGACTGTGACTAACTGTATGTGCTCTCTTTCTCCCTCTGACAAGGGAGCTAGCTCGGAGCTCATCTGTCTGGCTTTGTATTTCCTGGACGGGGGGCCGCCTTTAGAGCAGGTTTACAGTTGCCTTTTGTATCTCTGCTTCTTTTTCCATGCCTGCTTCTGTCTCCTTGAACCCCAGTTGGCCTCGGCAGATGGCCGCTCACACTAAGCCTGGTTCTGGTGGAGGTTTCTTCCTGTTAAAAGGGAGTTTTTCCTCTCTACTGTCGCTGCATGCATGCTTGGCGTGAAGCATTGCTGTTGAATCAATAAGTCGATGCAATGAACTGATTTTCCTTAGATAGAAAACTTTGAACCAATCTGACTAAATGATCTGGTTGAATTGTCTCTGTAAAGTGCCTTGTGTTGTGAATTCAATTAAATTGAATTATTATTATTATATTCTAAACGAAAAACATATGGACTGAATATGTATCAAAAGGTGCCTCTAAGAAAAAACAGAATTATGGGGAAACTATCTGTATGTAATTATTGAATTAGCAGATTAATGTGCATTTTTAATGACATTGTAATTTAGTACTAAGCAATCTCTTTAACCAACATAAATTTATGTTGGTGCATGTTTTCAATTCAAAAGAAATAACAGAAATATTTCAAAAATGTAATGCTGAAAGGTTGTCTTAAGAGTTGCATTGTTTGTGTACCTTTATTGTGTGATTTTAAGTTGTAGGTCTGCTGCTGATCACAGGAAGTTCTAATCAGCAGTTTGGCTTTGCCGTTTCCCTTTTCCCTGCTGACCTACTCCCCATCTCTCGCCTCCACAATAGAGATACCGGGATCACATTACCGACTCCCAGGGTTAAGGGTCAATCCCATTTTTCAGCTCTCTTCACCCTTATTCCCCCTTACAGACTCTTTCCCAGGGATTACAGGCTCCTGTCACCTAAATTCACATCAGTTCACGCGTGGCGAGGGAGTGGTATCCTTCGGAAACCCTCCATCTCCTCTCCAACATGCTCTCCTCCTTTTTCCTCGCCCACACACCCACTTTAGTGTCCCCTTGATAGACAGACCTCTGATCTCTGGTATCACTCACACAATGACGGGGACATGGTTAATAAAACGCTTAAAACACTGATGGATTCCCTTTGTTAGTGTGCTGATGTCTTTAGTGATCACATGATCAAGTTATCAAATTCCTGCACAAAACATTGATTCCTTACAACTATTATTTAATAAAACAGGAGAAGAAGCACTGGGACTAAAAAGTAAAGGTCATGTCAACTTTATAGAAGATTTGTTAGGATCAAATGGAAGAATTTTCCCAGGGGGGCCGTTTTATATACAAATGCTAACAGTTTTCTGGAAGATCTTTCTATACACATTAAATACATGTTTATATTCAGCTCAAAGTAAAGGAAAAACAGAATATTTTTTTAAACATAAGCTGCTGTGGAAACATGTCCTTGGGCAAGAGGTGGGGAACACCCTGGACAGTCTTTGTGTTACAGCGGAAGAGAAAGACACAACACAAAATAATCTTCATATACACTCACTTCTAAAGGCAGTTTCTAGTGACCAATAGACCTTACAAGAAGGAGGGTGGGTTACAGCAGGTTATGGTTATAGATAGAACTTTATATCACTATAAAAAATATATTTTAGAAAAACAACTGTCATATACTGAAGGAATTAATTTCTGAATATTTGTATTTTGTCTCAACCAATAGCTTCAAGCTGCAATCTCTGAGAAAATAGATATATCTTTAAACATATAGCTATAAAGTTGATCTTCTGTCACGTTACCATAAATAAATATTGTCTATATCTATATTTTTTATTTTTCTTGTCTATTTTTGAGCAAATTAAATGAGTGAAAGCTACACTAATGACACATATTGTTGAGACCTACAAGTCCACATGAATTAACATTACCGTATTTTCCGGACTATAAGCTGCTACTTTTCCCATGTTTTGACCCATGCGGCTTATAAGAAGGTACAAATTTTCTGTAGATTTTTTCCTAACTGCGAGAGGGCAAATTAAAATTTGGTAATGTAAGAATAAGGGCGTAATTCTTATTTAGCACAACATGCTACCAGCAGGCACGACGGATAACAAATCTCTCGAATTCTCACATTTTGACATTAATTTGACTCATTAAAGCTGCCGAACCAATGAAGAGACTCGGACTAACTCCTGAGAGCTGATTAAGCTCAATCTTTCCATAGAAGCTCTTACTGCAGCGAGCCAACAAGCTAACGGGAGCTAGCATTCTTCGTCATCCCTTCTACAGGGGTTATAAGTAGAGCTCCCCCTACAGGTTTTGTGGGAGACAGTTTAGTAGCTATCAGCAGCTTATAGGCCGGTGCAGTTTATACATGTACTGTACGTTTCCAGTTTTTTCAAAAAAAATGTAGTGAGAGCAGCTGATAGTGAGGTGCGCTCTATAGTCCGGAAAATACGGTAATCATTACGCCACCATCATCTCACATCCTCCCCCTATATTCCTGTTATACTAGTGAAACACATTTTCTTGTAAGAGAGAGAAAAGGTGGCTGTCTTCTTTTAGCCAGCTGAGCCTAACCTTGCGCTGCAAGCTGGACTGTCAATTTAGTAGCGACAATTTCTCATTTAAATAGGAGCTAAGAGAAACACTTTGTGCATTTGTAGATGGGAAAGAATCTTCCAACAGCATTTGGAAAAAGTCTGATTTATCAGCTTACTCCGCTAGTTGCGAAAACGTCACAAATGGCTGCTACGATTGACTGAAAGGGTATTATGGAAGGCAGGTACTAGCTGGAACATCACCCAATCAGTTCGAAGTGTACTAAATGTCCCTCCTTTTTACAGACTGAACGGCAGCCATCCTAGACTGGTAACGTAAAACTCAACTCAGTTCTACACATATCAATCTGGCTTCTGCCAGGGTAAGCTGAGCCGGCAGGACATTAGGCTGTTAGAAATGTATGACAGAAATCGTTTGAGTTTCCGTAATAATTGTTTAAATCTTGCTATACCCAATGGCTCTAACAGCCTAATTACCAGAGATGAGCTAAAACAGATTGACAAAGATCTCTACTTAGACACCAAAACACCCTAAATCATAAACAAATGGAGAAAAAAAAATAAAAAACAAAAAGGAAAATGCAATGATATAATTTGGCCATTTAGCTTTAGAGAGTAAATCAATATTTTTTAGTAAAAAAAATAAAAAGTCATGATTCAGTCATCGGTAAAGATCCATCAAAGTCCTATTTTGTTGATTATCCTCATGTCCATGCAGGCAAAGAACACGCAAGCGAAGCATGCATGGCAACATTATTGTGTTTCAGATATATCTCATTTCGAGGATGTAGAACATCATGTTAAACATGTGCCTGAAGGCTAGAGAGCCTCTGAAACCTCAGCTGTTATACAAAAGAATTGGAAACTTAACCTTAACAAGTGCAGGTTGTTGAGCCCGGGAAGAAACATGTGTCTTTTAAGCAAATCTGCTGTGGTTTCTCAAGTACTTAATCTATTTCAATTACCGCTTGACTGTGAATAAAACACCAGGCTTAGAGCTTAACATCAATAAAACAGGCAGGTAATTAACAAATGCACTTTCACATGGAATCCATGCATGTTTAGATACGCTACCCCAGCCTCTGTGGCTGTACATGAACTGTACATTAGTACAGGGACAGGAGTCTGCTGCACATAATCAGACAGGAAGTTATGATCTAGTCTCTGATCATCAGATTAGCAGCCTTATGGAAATGTGAGAGATGTGATGACGAACATAATGTTCTATAGCACATTCAAGATCTTATTGGTATTCTGACATGTTTATCTTTTTTCAGTAAACTCCTGAATCAGTGGTCCTCAATAGACAAAGCCTCACCATCCTGTCTATAAACAAACATTCTGTTTATTTAAGAACGTTCACCAAGTTTAAAAATCTAAGAACTTGCCTGTAAATATATTAAAAAATCTCTTCACTGGTGCAGAATACCCATTTTAAGGTACAGTATACATTTTAAAAATACTTCAGGCAAATATGTCTTAAATGGAGCCGATAGACCTCAATCCGCAATTAAAAAACATTAACAATCAGATTGGTACAGGCAGCTGATAAGTTGCAGCATGCATTTTTTTTTAAAAGAAATGTGACGCATATTTTGAGGGTTTCTAAGAATATCCTAAAATAGTTCACCCAAAAATTCGAGGAATGTTCTTTTCATAGAAATCTTAAGGTCTGTAACCTTTTAATTTTCTGAATTTAACATGATTTACAGATCCCTTTAAAAAACTGAGTGTAATTCTATTCTTTTACTTTTATATCCTAGGATATAAAAGTAAAAGAATAGAAAAGACTTACAGTAGAAAAATGAGAGCTAGCTGTCAAAAAGCTGTTAATACAGACAAACCTGAACCTCCAGCTGTTGTGTAAATATATAAAAATAGAATGCATTTTAAAGTAATGTTACGCAATGCTAAAAAATCTGGATTATCTTTTTACATCTGCTTAGTTTTCCCTAATTGTCTGCTCACTCCACAGATTCCTAAATAAACCCCAGTTTGGACTCTTCCTGTTGTACAAACCTATATTTGCCAGAACTATAAAGAATTTGGGTCTTTCTTTGTAACAAAAAAACTATTGAATACGTAAATCAATCCGTACAGGAAACAAAAAGGTGTTTCTTCTTTAAATACTTCCATAAACTGGAACAGATCAAAGAGGCGATGAAAACTTTAAGCATTTGTCTTTTATTGTTTTCCAACGTATCTCTAACTTAACTAAGCAAAACTAAAATAAAATAAAGTTACAATATATTTTGAGGGGGGAAAAAAAGTAAAAACAACCCCAATCAAGTATTGGGTTATTAAAAACATTTTAATAATGCTGATATTTAATGCTTCTTTAGCAGGAAAGTAATGCAGCTTCTGTCAAACATCCAAACAAAACGCTGTTAACCCATTTTTTTGTGTCAAGTCTCATAAATTCCAGCGGCGAGGCTCGATAAAGCTTGTTCAGTGGATAAATCAGGCTGCTCATAAAAGACATTTGCTTCTCCGCATCTGTCTGGTCCTCAAACATTCACCTCAATCCATCAACGAGCCAAGCTGATGTCAGAACCCTAAGCTTCACTCTGCCTTCCATTTCTCCTTATCGTGGGCTTCTACTGAAAGGAATCTGAGGAATCCTTGAGCTCCATCTTTTTCTCTAACACCCAATATGACAAGGTGAAACACAGACATGTGCTTCTTTTAAAACATAGGCTAATTTTTTTAACGCATAATTCACACAAATTGATCCCAGATGTTGGAACCGACCACTGCAGTGAAGCAACAAGTGAGGGGAAAAACAGAATAAACGACAACAATGTGTGAATCTGAGCGCAAGGACAAGGTCTACATGATAATAAAGTCAGAAAGTGTCTGGCGGCCGACAGCCACCTCTTCTTGTTTTAAGACCTGTAGCGGAGTTTAGGAGCCCCACCCAGTGAAACGGCTCAAGCTTGCTGCCTCAGCACTTCTTCATCCAAATGGCTGCGGTTCAGTTAGAGGTCTTGCTGCCTCAGTCCTGAGATGAAGCACCTCAGAGAGCCAGCAATCCTAAGCGGCCCCCTGGCTTCCGCCGCAGCCTCTGACTGACACCGCTGCACCGCCAGAGACATAAACCTGGATAATAATAGCTGCTCGTTCCTCGCCATCCCTGCCGCCCAGAGAGGTCCAGAATGTCAAAGACCATACTTAAGTGAATGATAAGTGACAAATGAAGGTGAACGCTTTGGCACACAGCCCTCGGAGAAATACGATCTACGATTCCAGTTAAACATATTTAGCAGGTCATAATCTTGGCAGGTTACTAAATCGTACAGATGGATTTTCTGACGGCTTTGGAAGAAAGCAGTCCCTTTAAACGTAAAGCTTATGACCATCTCATTATAAAGGCGTACAGCTGCTTTTTTGCAAGTAAAAGATAATACCACCTTGCAAATTAACTTAATTTCCGAGTAAAAACCTACAACTGTTGGTTTTCTAATTTAACGTTCGGATTGTCAGCAGTGTTGCTCATTCAGACCTTTAGTGATTTCATTATGTGAGTTTCATTATTTTGCAATGCAACCTTTTTGTACCGTCTTAAGCACCAAACTTCAATTTAAACCTGCAAGAGGGACGTTTGAAATTATAGTTTAACATTTATATAATTTCAATATATAATTTTTTAAATGCCAGTTGCCTGTTAAAAGAATTTGTATCAATGAGACTTCAGTACATATTATTCACCAGTAGGTCTATAATTGATTAATCTTCGTTTGATAAGGGACCATAAAGGTTTTATGCATTCTTTATAAGACTGTTGTTTCAAATTTGTATTAAAACAAACAGTCCTAAAGCTGAAATGTAAAATTTGTCTGTGCAATGCTTATAGATATTAAACTGCAATAAAAAAAAAGCTGATGTAAAACTGTTTAAGTGCATTGGAATTAAATTATTTGTGTACATTATTAGGTGTTAAAATAGCATTACAGCAAAAATGTCCACAGACGTGGACCTTAAAAGCGTACAAATAATGATAAAATAAGTGGTTTAAAACAAGAGTACAAAGTAAACTAAGGGGAAAATGACCCATACCATCAGCTAAGACCCTACGAAATCCATTCCATTATTTTCTATACTTTTAAAATATTAATAATAATAATATAAACACCTAAATAGGTACCGGTAGTATGTGTAGGGTTAATGCTGCAACAGTTTAAGAGAAGGTTCCATGATTTTTACCATATGCAATGACTGTGTCTATGCACACAGACTTTTTCAACTAATCTATAATTTTAACAGCATCTTTCTTTTGAGTAGAAATAAAGAAATTCTGAGTAGCCCAGCCTAACCTAATATAACGGAGTATCTATGGAAGAAGATTGATTGATTAAGATCTGCCAGAAAATTGGATCATATGAAGTCAGATCAATTAGATCTTATTGAAATGCTTGTGGCTGGTCAATCTGCACATGACTCTGCAGCTGTGCTTGCAGAGAAATAACATCTTTAACAAAGGTGTATGACTTGCACATGAAAACTTCTGAATCTAAATCTCCAATGGGTATGAATCATGTTGGAACTGTAAGGTAAAATGCAAAGTCATCTCCACAAAACTCATAGGGTTCTAGTAGCTTTCTTTCAAACAAAGATTACTACAGCTAGAGGGAACACAACGGCCACTGCCATTGTTTTGAAGGTGACTGGTCTTTATGCATCAATCTGCAGAATGCAGTTGCATCTTTTTCCCTGCTTTATGGTGCTTTACAATTTGTAGTTTGCACCCAAATTAATACAAGGAGAATCGAGGTGGGACGAGGTGGGATGTCATCCCACTTTTAAAAAAATCTTAAAAATCATCCCCCTCCTTAAATGACTATCCCCCCACACCCCTGTGACAATTTATTACTGAATGTTTAAAATTCCTACTATATATGAACACTACTGGCAATTATTTTGCCCTTTCAACGTTTGGCGAGCTGTAGGCTAACGAGTGGCCTGAACAAAATAAATAAAATCAAAGAAGCGGCCTACCACACTGCAAAAAATCTAAATCTTGATAAGTAATTTTTTTCTTAAAATAAGTGCATTTGTTCTTGAATTAAGGAGATAAAAGAGACATCTTGCCAATGGAACAAGACAATTTAGATCTAAAATAAGAAAACACAATTGCATTGTCTTATTTCAAGTGAATACTATCTAATTATCTTATTTTAAGAGTAAAAATACTGACTCCATTGGCAAACTATCTCATTTACCTACTCAAATCAAGGGTAAATACACTTAATTTAGGAAATTTTTACTTATTTCTAGATCGTTTTTCCAGTGACTATGAAGCTGATCCCAGTGGCAAATTTGTCCTTAACTATGTAGGGGGCAGTAATAGCCATGCTGGTCCGGACTGACTGCAGTTCTACAGGAAGGTGCCTTGACATGTAACAACCATACCATGCATTTTGCTTTAGGTTAATAGACTATATTAATTAGGCTATGTATGGTTTCAAAAAAAATATAAAAAAATTAAATAAACCATTCCTCTTGTGTTTTTTTTTTTTTTTTTTTTTTACAACTATACTGCTGGGTACAAGGAGTCGTGAAATGCTACCATGAGACCACTCCAAGTATGTATCTCTGTTTGGGGGCTGTGAAAAAAAAAAAAAAAAAAAAAAAAGTGGAATGGAACTAACATTAAGGGCTCCAGTTTACAAAGTTCTAACTTTGCTCAATCAACAAATCTCCCAAAATACCAAAAGTCTTTTTTTTTTTTTTTCTGGGTAAAAAAAACCTGCTTGATATCAAAAAGCTGCAAAATAACTTTATAACATTTTAGCAGTTCTGCTTTTTTATTAATTTCCCTACCTGTTTTTTTTATAAGAAAAACATACATAAAAAGCAAAGAAGAAAGGAAGCAAGTTCTGTGAAGACACAGATGTTCTATGATTTGGGAGTATATTTTTTTTAATAAGCTCTGAACTGGATATATATCAGATTCCAACCTAATACTGGGAAACTGAAATGGCCACCATATTTTAGGCTTCATTTAGTAACAGATATTAGGCAAAAAAAAAAAAAAGAAGCAGACCAACTTTTAAAGTCTCTGCTGCAGAGGGACAGTGTATGAGTTACTGCCTGCCATGGGCCATAATATTATTAGCACGCGTGTATGCGAGGCTATACCTGTTTTTCTCATTGTTAGGATGAAGGCTGTCCTCCGCAGAGGTCTCTGACAGTGTGGTTTCCAGAATTTTATGGTTTCTTATTACGTCTAGTTCGCTGATTGCATTAGAATTCAAAGCAGTGATTTGTGTAAAGATGGGCTTGCATAAAAAAAGGTTTCAAAAACATTTGACAGCTTCTCCAAAGAACTCATATCATTTCGATTAGATGTTAAAATTGCGATGCTCATTTTTTGTGTTAGAGAGTGCACTACAGGGACCCTTGGAAGGGATTTATGAGGTCTGGACCGCCTGCATGGAATAAAATGAAATTTAAAACCTACTAGACTTTTTTTTATTCAGAACTCAACACAGAGTGTTTCTGCTACTACCCTAAAAAAAACCTGTAGCGAATGCTGGGAAGCTTCAACGTCACTGAGCTTCTTTTTCAAAAGTAGGTTTTTACCTTTTTTTTTAATAGTGATGCCAAAACATTGACTTTAACTCAAATGATATGAATCAGAAGCTTTCAAAGCTATGACATCTTCATCTAGATTTACAATGTGTTTAATTATATGGTAATATCAATCGAATGACTCGGGGTAAATAGTTCAGCCCCGGAAAAAAAAAATGGAATAAATTCACAGAACATGAGCTCATCCTCGTTCATTAGCCTCAAGCTCCAAGGAGTTCTCCAAAAGTTTGCGCTCAAAATAACCTAATTACTTAGCGACACCATATTTTCAAGAAGAGAAAATCTGGCAACATACTATTTGTCTCTTATTTTACCTCAACCCTTGTTAGTCTGACATTTTGCATTATCGGTACTTTGTTTTTTATCATTTTTTTTTTTTTTTTACAAAGAAATCACAGCTTTCCTACTGATTGTGCATAAATTTGTATCCATGTTACTTTGAAGAGTAAGGATTTAATCTTTTAAGTCTCAAGAGGTAACACATAATTTATGCAAATTTTAAAGGTTTTAGCACTACTGTATGCAGAAAATCTAAAAAATAAATGAGGCAAAATAAAAAAAAGTTTGGGAACCATATGTCCACCTGCAGACATTATCTGTGTCAGGATCTGTGCAGCTGAGGTAAACATAAGCACAAAAAAATTTATCTAAAAAAATCCAAAGCTTTTAGATTTTTTTTCTCTTTTTTTGCTTGTTGACTAAATCCTGGAATCTGAGATCTCTGCTTTTGTATACATCCTAATTATTTATGCAGACGACACCTTAAGATTTGACAGCCTTAAGATTTGACAGCCAGTGTTGTGTCATGAGCATTTATTTGGAGTTTGTTTACGTTTTGATTCAGCTGGTTGTGGTTTTAGCTTTGATTAGTGTTCATAGAAATGGTTTCTACCTTTAGCCAGTATTCAAGTCTTTCTGTGTGCCATATAGGGGTATAACCCATGAGTTATAAATCTTAAGAAAAACAGACAAAAAACATTTATATAAAATACAATATTATAGAAGTTAGAACAGAAAAAAGGCAACACATGAGGCATTTGTCAATATGTCTAACTGCAGCCCGTCTGCAGCAGCCCTCTCTGGGCATAGCTGTGTGTGAAGTACTGCTCGCTCTGGTGGCGAGTTTTTGGCTTTATTTGGCAAAATGTTCATTTGATTTGTGTTTATCTGACCGTGTTATTATTCCCACACTAAATGAAAAAAGTATGAATTTATTATTATTTAGAGACTATTAATAACAGGAGTTCAAATGCAGCTCCAGGCTAGCCGTCACAAGAACGCTTCTGTTCCAATTGACCTATATTTATGCTGCCTGCTCCCGCTATGCCCAAGTCCATACTTTCCTGTGTTCTTCTCAAGAACATACTTGGAGAGGACACGAGTCCGTACCTGCGTTCTTGTGAATTGAGAAACGGCCAGGGACTTAAAATGGTGGCTCCAAAATGGCAAGTTGTTGAAGTGACCTGAAGATGACTTTCCCCTTAGTGAGAATAGAATTAGGATGTTCTGGCATGCTGGTCCATTTGAAGCTGAGACACTCATAAAACACGATAATTAGTTGGCTATTCTTAAAAGCTGATGAGCTCCGCACCTTGGAAGATTTTGGCTGATGCCTGTTTGTTCATTATTTTGTCCTGACATCTATGAGCATTGAAATGATTTATATTACTTTTTCTATAGTTGACAGCTTTCTAAAGGCTACTGATAGTTCTTCTAGTCTCTCTTGCAAACAAAACTCTATTTAAAGAGGAAACAAACAGAAGTTTCCTCCCACATGCTTGAAAAAAGTCAAAAGCATTCTTTGTGAAAGACTTCTGAGATCTCAAACTAAAAGAAAAGAGGCAGGTCCAAACACTTCATCTAAAAGCTATCAGGAATGCATCCAAGATCGCCGTCGATATTTGACTGTGTCAAAGCACACAAAAGTGCAATTGTCCTTTAGGCTGAGTTAAACCTGCCAGTGCCAAACATTATTTAGATACTACATCAGCGAGGTATGTCTTTGTCTCACTGATTACCTCAACAGGTGGGTCAGCTATGCTGCCAACTGTCATAAAAAGTTACAACACTTAACGTTCTTTATTTCAGCGGATCACTGGAACCATTGTCTGAGTTTCTCATCATGTGACGACACGACTGATGACGTGAGAGAATATGCAAGCAGGAGAGGCTCTGCTGAATTCGTTAAGCTCATCTCGCTGCAGGTATGACAGCCATCTGGGCCGAGAAGGAAGTGAAGGGGTTGCAAGTCTCTCACATGTAGACCTGGATAGGCAGTTGACAGGTGCAGAGGGGCGGTATGTCAACAATGCTATTTTAAGGAGCTGATGTGAGAGCTTTTTTATTATTCTTTCTCAACTCTCCCTTGGTTTTGGAAATTCTCAGCCCAAGTGTTACAGATTCTGCCACATGTTTAATCGACAGGAAGATGTTGATTTTCCATTTAGCTTCTAGGGCGTCTTCATTTAAGTCATGTTATTTGTACAAATTTACTACTGGTTTTTATAAGTGCTTTATTTTTATTAAGCAATCTAATTAGCCCTCAAGGGCACTACTCTCATAGCCAATAAACAATGAACAATGCACCACTAAGCAGCTACAATGCACCTGATGTTGCTGCAGGATGTTGCACAGGGTTAAAGCTAACACAAACACGATCCATTTCATATAGAATAATAATTTAAAAAGAGTTTCACCTCTGTAAGTAATCAAACTCAAACTAGTCAAAAGCTATAGATTCCAAGGTGTTTTTCTCAGCCATGCAAGCCAAATATTGTTGCATCACTGGTATGTACTGTAGCACTCCTTCCATTAGCACTTGTCACTGGACATGCACAAACTTGTTTGCAAACTTGTTTAAAACAAAAGGATAATAGGTCATGCATTGACAGCATTGGAGGGAATGCTGCTACGTGACTCCAAGAAAGCCTGATTTAACGTAAATTCATGGGAATAGAGGGTGATCATCTCTGCCTTTAACCAAATCACTCCACCGAGAAACAAACATCCCACTCATTCCTCTAAAAACTGGAATTGCAAAGCAATCATACAATCTTCCTGCGATTTGGTTTTATAGAGATAAGCTTAAGACAGTTAAAGACTAACCACTCCTCCCTTTAATGAGTGAGTTGTTGTTTTTTTTATCTTAAAATCTCACAACCTAACTATTTCTAACTTGGGATGCCTGTTTGACATTGTTCTTAAGATGAGCCTTTCTTATCATTAGATTCTCCAAAAAGCAAAACAATCTGATCAATAACAAGACACTGAGAGAGTCAATCCAAAACGCAAACTTGGCATTGCAAGTCAAGAGCAGGTGCTACTGCCTGACACACCCAGCTGCCAAGATACTGACAGTTCATAGATGGAAATCTCCCCAATCTGTCAATATACCAAGATGACGTTTAGATCCTGATGATAGTCGGCAGGGTGTACTGAGATGAACTGCTACTGGGCCCAGTGCTGAAAGATTTTATACATAGAACATGCAGAACAAGATATGGTCAGCTGAAGATGTAGAAAAGCAGCTACATGCTAATAATATAAGCAATAACAAATTGAAATAAACTCGTGGCTTTTGACTTTTTAATAAAAACTTAGCAATTTGTGAAAATTTAATCATGCCTTTACAAAGCAGAGTAAAACCCACAAGAAATAACTTACCGTAAAGTGATCATATTTTGTCCTCTGTCCTGTCTGCTACCTACCTCTTAAATCCTATCAAAATATTAAGGGATAATTTGATTTTTTACACAGATCTTCTGCATTTTAGAAGGCTCCAACCTGACTGAGGGGCAGGAAGCAATTCAGGCACTCTGTGCAACAGAGGTTGGATAAACTGTGGATATAAATCATCATATTACTTCTACTTATTCTGCTTCACAATGTCAGATTTTCTACTCAGGAAGAATTTTTATTTTATCTTTTTACAAAAATAAACCAATTATTTAAAATGTATGTTTTAAATATACACATGATAAACAAAAATATTAAAAAGTATCAAATGAACACAGATGAATAATGGTTTCAGAAATACTGCAACAAAGCAAAAATTAGCAACATTAGAAAATTGGAGTTCAAATGTTGTCATCACCCAGGACAGAAACGTCAAGCTAACGTTGTCCGAAGGGCTATATAAACAAATTAAAAAGCTGGTTTTTATTTTAATTATAAATAAAATAAGTATGGGCTATTTTGATTAAACCACTAAACTGGTCAGAGTTTTTTCAAAAGGGAATTTAAATCACCTTTTGTCCATTTAAATAAATGCAGATCCAAAATGTAGGATTTTAAACATTTGTCTTATTAAAGAAATCATCTGCTTTGCAGTTTTACTGGACTCAATTGAGAGAGAAAAAAATAAAAGCCTTTTTGAGCTCATTAAGAGCAGAATTAGGGTCACGCCTTCTTTGAAAACACTTGACACAAAATTCTACTTTTTAAAAGTAACGGGATAGATTTGGTCCTCTTTACTAAGGGATTTAGGTTAAAAAAGACAGACAAATACCTTGTGTTGCACCTTACAATTGCAATGATAAGAATTAAATATGTATCTTTCCTTACTCAGAAATAATAGAAAATAAATCCTATTTACATTAATCATCTGTACTGGGGGTGAAATCTAATAATTCTCCGTCTGCAATCGGAAACCTTAAAAAAAAAAAATCTGTCCAAGAGCAACAAATGGAGACCAGACTACACTGAGGACATTCCTGCTTTGGAAGCAAAAGGTATTTTTGCAGAACTCAAGCATGGGCACGACTCAAACACTAATTCAGACTTGTGATGTTCTTTGCAATAATTGAAATATAGCCTAAAAATACTTATCTGATCCTTTATGCTGTACAAGCGCTTGTTAGAAATGTACTGAACATGACTTTTAAAAAACGTTAAGCTAACCACTGCAAGCGAGAGTAAACAAAAATTAGGCATAAAATAGGCACGAGTCCAGGCATCATGTCTGGAGGACATCATGTACCAATGTCTACCAGTTTAAGAACCTTAAGGAAACATGACAGTTGGATTTATTAGCACTACTTATAAAGTGTAGGGTTTAAAAAGAGAGTTTTGCTGAGGACTGATTCTAACAACATAAAAAAAAGAATAAAACCTTAAAGCAACAGCTTTTTAAAAAGTTACTGACTAGACCTGCAGGGGTGGATTAGCATAAACTCTACAGACTTAAAGTTACTTGGCCTTGTTCTGATTTGACACTTTTAAAGAAAGCTGACAAGCAGGTGTGAGGCAATGGGGGCAGGGTGCAGAAAAATACAACAACTCTTCAGACTTGTTTTGACACCCAATAGCACAAACTGCTGAATAAGACATTTTGCAAAAAGAAAAAAGAAAAAAAGAGAATAGCATCATTTTAGTCAATTGAAAATATTCCTTTTTTTAATTTGGTGTTTGAGACGATCATGCATAAGCATTGGCTGTTAATAACAATTTGACTGATACACCTTCAGTGAAGTCATACTGATGCCAGTTGGCTCACTGGCGTCACGTTATCAAGGTTACTGCATACTCTAAGTCTTAGAGTCTTAGAATCCTCTTAGAGTCTAAGAGGATTGAGACATTTGTTCTCTCCTGCAGCCACAAGGACAAAATGTCATCATTTGGTTCTTGCAACGCCCTTTTGGGAGTTTGTACTGCTTGTTGTTGACACCTCATCTTAGTAGAGCCCTATTCTAGCATGTGATTGGTCAGGATTTGGATGAGCAATGTTTAGGAGGAAAAGTAGAGTTTATTTTACACTCTTGTTTACGAATGAAGAAATTCCCCCTATTTTCAAGTGTATAATCTACCGTTAAATCATGTCACTGTAAGTTAATACTGTAGATAGGTTTGAGGATTGGCTTGCAGAAGCGCCAATTAAATGTGAAAATATTTATGACATGTATTCTAAGTCACATAAAACTTTCTCAACCATCAACCTCCATCAACGAAAAAAATTACCACCTGCCATTTCATTTTCTTTGGTGAGTATAAAGAAAGATCGAGCTGACGGGACTTCTAGGAGGTTAGCAATGGAATTTTAAAGTGAAGTGTGAATAGTCAAACTTATTCATGTGAGCTTAGCTGGATGGTTAAAGAGGTTAACTTGTGAAACACATAGGAGCCTTTAAGGTGGGCTTGTCTGTGGCTGCATCATGGACCTATTCTCTAGAATGTCATCAGAAAACGGTTTCGGTGTGTTATGGGCGCTTGATGGCATCTAATCATGGCCCAGATCCCTAACCCTACAATCTAACTGGGAACCTTGCAAAGACACAAGCAAAACATTTAATAAAGGATTACATTTTAATTCATATTTGTGGCGTTACCATAATGCAGACCCTGCTTGTCATATTAATTAAAGTGATAGTTAGTAATAAAAGTCTTTACCAACACTCTACTCACAATTGTATGCATTCAAAAAATAACTAGATAGCATGTTGACAGAAAATATGCTTTCCCAAATTTTAATCACAGGAAAAAAGTTAAAAGTAAAAAAAAATGCTTATTTCTGCATGTTTTATATGTACCACAGCCGTATTGAATCAGAGCTAGAAGTTTTTACTGGAAGTTTAAATTTTCCAGATTGACAACCGCCCTATGATTATGTCCTCTTTGCTTTTATGGCATTGGAAACCATTAACTTCCCCCAGATAATATACTGTAACAGGCTCAATATATAATATGTTTTGTAATATTTATCAGGAATTAGTGAAAATTATGTAAAGTGTTTCAAATCAGAATAAAAGACAACCCCTCCCATCAAACACATGCACAAAAGACTGTCAAAACAGAAGAGAAGCCCAGATAAATATAAGATAAAGAGTGAGGATGATTCAGCCAAAGTAAATCCTTTTAAAGGATACTAAGGCTTCTTAGGTATTATTCAGACACTTTCTGGTTTGCTTCTCTTGCTTTGCGTATTACTGGCTCAGGAACCAGGAAGTAAACACGGGCTGCGCACTGCAACGAAGTATATTCGCATCGATAGAGAAGATCGATTGTTTATAGGGAATCCAAATCAGACTGATTTCTGTTCATTTAACACTGAATTGCTTTTTTTTTATCACTCCCTTAAAAACAAACCAATAAAAATGAACAACAGATACAGACAGGATGCCTTTTCTTAAACAAACAATTCATAAGCAGATATTGTTGTGTTGCGCACCTTGTGTTACTTTATTTACAACAGACAGAAGTGGAACTAAGCTGCAGCAATGGCAATGGAAAATGGCGCGCATTGGACGAGACAGAGAGTTGTAAAGATAGATTGACAGAAAGCTTCCCATTTATCACCAGTTGTCCTGCTCGGCATGAGAGGTTGGACAGAAACCACCAAGCTGTCACTCAGCCCACAGCAGTTAATGCCCTCCAGTGACACATGAACTATGAGATATGACAGCTAGGCTGTATTAGCACAGACACTACAAGTGTCAACATGCAGGCACTGACTAAGTGAAACAGCGGTACTCAGTATTCACAGAAAAGAGACAGTTTAAATTAGGTGAAACTGTGTTCATACAACTATTAATAAAATGCAAAGCAATGCTTTGCTGCTGTTATCGTCTGGCCTTTTGTGCAAACTTAGATGTAAAATATCCTTGAAACTACCTTAGTGGTCTAGTTTTCTTCCTGTTGATTTGAGAACTCAAGATATTTTTGCAAGTTTTCCATTGACGTCCATTTTTATTCTTACTTACATGCCAGGCATATTCTGTAGATGACTTCCTATGTTAAAAATACAACTCCAAGCATTTCCCTTGTTGGAAACAACCAGCCATAAACACAGATGCAACAGTTTTGCACATATTTAATGCAAAAATAAAGTATTTTATCAACTTAGGCAATTCTCTTGTAGGTTTGTCTCTAAACCCAACCTTTGTTTCTTGTGCATTTAATAATTGATAATTAAACCTTTAAAAAGTTGTTTATATAAAGAAAAATGAAACCTCCAAATAACACTAAATCTTTCAAAATCTTTCATGGTTATGATGGTAAAAATCATCTGGGATATGAAACTAATCAAAACAGGTACAGAACAGTACAGAGAGTCACACCTGAGACAGCTTATTGAAGCCAAAGCACAGAGCAGATAAAACCCCTGCAGTATGTCTGGAATAACTGATGGCCCATCAACACCATGACAGTAGGAGCAGTTTGAAAAATTCAAAAACAAGTCTGACAGCTTGCATCACACATCTTTCGCTTTCACGTGTCTGCAGAAAATGTGCTTACTTCCATTCCCGAATTCAACCTTAACACATCGTCTTAAGTAACCCTTTCCATGGTTAAAAAAACAAACAAACAAAAAAACTTGATTTATCTCCTGTACGAATACAAAAACACACAAGAAAAAAAACACCCTTTGTATACAACCCTAATGTCTTGCCTACCTCTGTCCTCAGGGTTAGCGCGTACACTGACAGGGATAATGATGAATTACACATAATTTAACATGCAGCCTTAGGTGACACTCCACCTACACCACACAAGCCTTTTTTTCCACAAAAAGCCCAAATGGGAAACCATCCAAATCCTCTGAGAACTAAACATCAAGCATGACACTGAAAGCGTCTGAGTCAGCTGAAAAGTCAGGACACACATTGCACCCACTTGACGACAGGTATTTCCACTTAAGGTGAGCCACAATAGTGAGGTATGAGCCCAGTGTCAGCTGCTTCCTGTCTGATGGTTCAGAGGTTAAACTCTCTTCAGCTTCTAGAAAATAAGGAGACAATAAGAGTCTACCCGATGTAAATGAACCGTCCTAACCTTGTTATCTCTACAAGCTTCAACCTCTGAGGAACTTGGGTGAAAGAAACCTAACATAATTACTCTTGATTATCAAACTGCATTCCCTTCTAAATAATGTCACATTTTAGGGAGAATCCTGTTATCCTTAAGTGAAAATCAATATCTAGATCTTCATTGAAAGATGTTTTCATAATGATCAATCAATAAATATTAAGGTATATCAATATGAGGGCCAAGTTAGTACTAATCTTTTATTCTAAGACATGGTACTAATCTTTGTGGATTAAATTAGTGGAGCTGACACTGTCTTGATGAGGAAAGCCTCTCCAAACCATGAAAATCAAACTCTGTGTTTTACAGTTCATATGAGTTAAATTACCTTGAAATATGTATATCCTGCTGTGTTATGGTGTCGAATATAGACTTTTTTCAGTTACTGTATCTGTCTGAAAAAGATTATTCATGGTCATCATCTTTGTTTTGTCTGGTAAACTGTAATCTGGTCTTCATGCTTTTCCTATACAGCAAAAATAGATGTGAGCGATATGACGATATTAGATGGTGAAAGATTTGAAAGTGTACACGAAACGGCAGTGATGAGATTATATGGATCGGTTAGGTTACCTTCTATAAATTCCACCAACGCACCTGATGTATTATGTAGTCGACCTGACCTACCAGTCATAGCGAATTACTCCTTGTTTATGTGTGCAGCAGTAGCCACATGGAGAGCCATGGCTAAAAAAAAACAAACGGAGGAGTGGGTCGCAAGACAAAAAACTACTTCTGGTATATAGAACTTGTTTGGCTTTTCCCCAAATGACAAGGCGCAAACAAAACTCATTTGCAAAGTTTGCTCAAACCAGGTTTGCATGTAAAAATGGCAACACAGTGAATTTGTTTAATCACTTGAAGAGAAAGCACCTGAAACAGTACACTGAGAGCCGAACAGTGAGCAGCATTGCAGCCAGAGGCATTCGGTGGACCCAAACAGACATCATTAACACGGATATTAGATAAAGGCACTCCATATGAGAAGACAAACGAGGCTAATAAAAGGAAACATAAGGGGTTGCTTTTTATCTCTCAAAAGATATGGGTCTGTTCAAAACAGTTGAAAACGAGGGGTTCAAATGCCTGCTCTAAGTAGTTCTACCATGGTACGAGCTACCTAGTAGAAAATAAAGAATAGAATAGAATAGAATAGAAAATCCCTTTAATGTCTCACAATGGGGAAATTGTTTACAGCAGCAAAAGGTTATAGTTAAAGTGGTAACACAATGTGCACCTTAGAAAGTGTATAAAAATAACAGATAGGAAAATAAAACAAGATAGAGTATTGTACTGTACAGTTTTTTTTTTACAATTATAAATACTTTGTATCTGGAGAATAAAAAAATCATAATAGATATGTGAAAAATAGCAGCAACACTGGACAAACTGTGCAGAAATCCACATGAATGTAACAACTTATTGAGGTTGTTTGGAACAGTGATGGTAATAAAGTCTTACAGCTGCTGGGAGGAAGGATCTGTGATAACGCTCCCTGGTGCATTTACTGTAGGGTGCAGCAGCTTCTCCAATACTTCAATTCCAAATGTTCTTTAGACGCATCAGCAAAATGCTTCAAATTAAATGAAAATGTGATCTGGAAGGTTCTTTGGTCTAAATTGTCTTTTTTATTTTCTTTCATTTAGGACTGTTTTGCATACAGGAATGGTCTGGTTATACTTACCATAGACTAGCAAGTTGTTCTCTTAAAGATCTCAAACTCCTGCCCTCCCAGTAGCAACGTTTCACTTATTTCTCTCTCTTCCATGTGATTGTGCTGGCATGCAGTTTTCTACTTACCAAGGGTCTGCTGTGGGTTCCTGGATGATATTTTAGGGTTTTAATGCTTTCAAGGTTCACTGGTTTTAACAGGCAGAACTGGACATTTTGGAAGTGTTGTCCATTTAGCATAATGGCTGATTTCAAACTCTCCTGAAATCTACTCAATCCATTACCAGACTCATAAACTGCTACAATCCTATTTCTGAATGCTTTAATCTGGTCATCTGATCTCAACACCAGATAACACTTCAATTACATACTTCAACATGTGCCAACAGCCTACTAAGCAGTATCCACAAATTTCCCTCATTGTGTAACCTTAATCTTCCAAAGATCCATTACCATTAGCTTACGATGGCCTGATATTTACATCTAGGTTGTTCTAAACCATCAGATCTCACACACCAAAAATGAATCAACAGTACAGGTGATAGAGCGACTATAATGGAATATCACAAAAACTACACATTAAGGTGTCTTGGCCCACAAGTCAGTGTTGACTCAATCAATTCATGATTTAGTTTTCCTTGTGGATTCAGGGTTAAGACTCTGAATAAACGAGCTGACATGCACAAAGAATACAGGCACAGGTGTGTAAAGACTGCTTCCATACCCACAGCAGTCAGTCAGCAGGGCCTCTTTTTTAATCCCCTGCCGTCACTCAACTGAATCTCAACCCTAATCTCAGAGGGCCAATCCTCATGGGACAGGGGCTTCTGGATTTCAACCAGGAGTTTGATGGTTAATCTGAGCCACAACACTCTAGGGTAACCTAACACCATCAGCAGGGCGAAGCTGCAACACCCTTGAGACCTCCTAAATGCAAGGCATACCTACATCTAATGAGAGATAGACACCTGATAAACTTCCTGTTGCAAAAGCCCACTTGTTCGTGCAGAACTTTGTCTCTACAATACATACAATCCAGCTTCTCACTGATCAGGTTCAACCTAACAAAGAAAGTGGCACATTCTGATACATTCCTTTACAATAAAAAGGATGATATCTGGTTAGTTTTGGTGATTATGTGCAGCTTTTTTGCGTTCATTGACAGGATACAGTCAACATTACTCTCAAAGAGGTGGGCTGGCTTGTTTCCAGCTGTTTAAAATCATACAATGAGCCGCCTGAAGCTGTCAGCTGCACCCTTTGTTGCTGATAAGTGTATGGTTTCGGACACAATGACCGGCAATGAAACTCATGTAGAAACAACAAGAAAAAAACCTATGACTCACATAGTAAGGTCAAGTATAGAAATCATCACTGTGCTAGTATATAATAAGTTAAACATAACTAAATGTTTTTCAAATGTTTAACAGCAGTGCTATTCACAAGAAACCCTGTGGAGCTCATCAAAACTTGAAGAACTGTATATATTGTCATTTAGATAAGTAACTAACTAACTGTTTAAAGGTCAAACATTTTGACATATTCCCAGAGTGGCAAAGCATAATTAAATACTAGCTTCCTATGGGGTGATAAACAAGGAGATATTCATCCAATCATTTCGTGTGGATCAATCTAAGGAGCAAGAACATTAATGAATTTGTAACATACATTTTTACTACATTATTTATACGGTAACCAAAGTCATTTCTAAGAATCTGTGAACCTGTCGGACTCTGGCACGTGCGACGGATCGTGAGTCAAATTCAGGCTTTCACAGAACAATAAGGAGCTTGATAAGAAAGCAGTTTCTTCAAAGCCACATATAAATATGAAAATCAATTAATTTAAATAGTTAAAAGAAGTTTTCAATTTACTTAATTTACATCAGCTATTCACTCTAAGTGTTATCTTAAGCTGCTTCACACGACAAGCAAACATTTCCCTAAATATAGACTGAATGCAGTTCAATAGTATAGAACATACTGTAGATCTCCTCCTCCATACCTGCAGCCTATTGAGTTTGTATCTGGTCTCAGATAGGTGACTAAGATTTTTTTTTTAACGGCATATATCTCACTTGATTTAAAAGAACAGTTATTAATGCTTAGAGTTGTATAGTCGTGATGGCATGTGAGGTGGCGACATGGACTTCCTGTTTTTCTGCACTCACAAGCCAGAAAGGAATAAATACTTAAAGGTATTGTGTAAGATTTTCGCAAATTTTTGAAAAGACCCACCCTCCACTTAAAAAAAAAATAATGCAGATTCACAACCATGTACCCACTCCCGAGAGGAAATACCTATTAAACGCGTGCATGTTGAATAGTTGCTGTTTTCATTGCTCATAAAAGCTTACTTTCCAAAAGAAGATTTTCCATTTTTCCATTATATCAGACTCACCACCGGTAATTGAAATTTTGGACGAGCACGTAAGACGGCCTTACGTAAACTTATCACCAGAATGATTGACAATAAGGAGCACCACCTATTTTGTTGATCCACCCGGAAAAAGAACATCCCCTACTCTACCTTTAAAAAAACGAAATATTCCATAGTTGCTTTTATATAAAAATACAAGAAAGTAGGATAAAATATTAACTGCTGAAGCATGTATGAGGTAAAATATAAAAAGATAAGGAAATTATTTAGGAAAAAAAATCTTAATTTAGAGCACACGCAATAATTTTTGAAAGAATCAAACTAGAAACCTTACAGGCATACTGAGAGTTTTGGATTGCTCACAATGAAGTTAGCTTTATTAAATTAAATAAAAATCAAAGATACAACAGGTGAGGTAAGGCTAACTTTATCTATATAATTTATATTCCCATTGTAGGATGACATCCTCTCTTCCTATAAACAAATCAGAAAACAAAGGAAAACATAACTAATGTATCCATAAGTGTAAACAGTGAAAGGAAAACTAAATATGATGTAAAAAAAATTACATCATATTTAAAAGTCTATATCCAAAGCTTCTAATTATAATAAAGCTCATAATCTATCTTTAAATGCAAACCTTATTTAGCTTGATGCTTGATCTACTTTTGCGTCCTTTATTAACTTAACTTGGCATAAAAAAAATGTTTGTCCCATTCATGAAGCATGATGGTCACGGTTTATGATGAGTAGGGATCAGAAACAGAATACAAAAAAAAGTTTGGACCATTATAAGAATTTCCTTTCACATTTGGATAGTGACCGGTGGAGGGATGGGGTAGTTTCCAGCTTTTCTTCCAGTTTTTTAAATTATTGTGTTATTGCAGTGGGATAGACCCTGTTGCCTAAATGACTCTTTGATGTTCTTAGTCTGTGTTGTTCAGGGGTTATTTTCTTCTCTCTTCTACTGCACCTATGTCTGTGGATGTGATTCTGTGTTCAGTGGTTGGTAGTGGGAAGCAGTGCCAGACCTGCTGATCTGTTGGTAGTAACTAAGTATGTTTTTCGTCATGCACTAATTGGAATTTCTTGTTTTAGACAAATTAGTTTGGTTGTTTCTTGCTGATAAATATATATATATATATATATATATATATATATATATATATATATATTAGGAAAATATATATATTAGGAAAGACAATCCTGCATCCCAAAATGTAACCCTGATTTAAGATTCTTCTACACTGATGTGAAACACTGATTAATATTTCCCAGGAGTGTTTACAGGATGCTATCTGTGCACAAACCACAAAGTATGTTTTTTTTTCCTCCTTAAAATATATATAATTCGTTATCAGTGTATAGAAAAAAAAAATGGGCAAATTGTTGCCTAAAAAGAAAATTATAAGAAGAAACCTGACTTACCACCTCAGTGGGACGGAAGAATTTTGGGTCCACCCTAACATGGACCACCCCTGTATCTTTGCAACGACCAACCTCATTTTCATCCTTTCCTTCCCACCTGGAAAATTACAAAATATACAAAGGGAGGCTTGATTTTATTAACGTCAAAGATCAGGGACTATCAAAACTCAAAGTCTTTATGAAAACCTTTGGTCTAAAAACAAAGTAGAGCTGAATGAAACTTTTTCTTTTTGTTTTCAAATAAAAGGAATGGGAACAGAGAGAATAAACTTTCTCGGTCTGTGATTTTACACATTATGTGGTTATAGAAGTGACCTGTGAGTACTCACACAATGGTCTTTCCAACATGATTGAAGGCCTTCTGTACAAACTCCCTCACGCTGTGCACCTCCCCTGTAGCGATGACAAAATCTTCTGGCTCCTCCGTTTGCAGCATCAGCCACATGGCCTGAAAGAGACAGAGACAGTGAGGTCAGGCCACAGACAGATCATAAAGATGGTTTGGTGTTCCACTCTGGACGCTGCCCAGCTCTACTCTGACAGACAGGAAGTTAACCTGTGACCTCCGAGCGGGGCACTCGCTTGTACCTCTTTTCTGACGTCACCAATGGGGACTCATGGGACGCAAACTGTGGGAAAGGAGGACAGAGAGCTCCCACAGGCCCACTGAGCTGCTGCCACACACAAAAATCTACACGTGGTCATGAAAACTCAAGCATTAAAGCAGAGCTGAGCAACTGCTGTTCTCCTAAACATTCTAAACAGCATTGTAAGACTAAAAAAGTGTTACTATTTCAAAGTGTCCAAAAATACTCTGTTATATGTGGGGCCGGCAGATTAGAACTGTGGACCTCTGGAACATCCAACATGACAGGAAGAAAGTCACCAGAGACACAAAGGCAGACAGGCAGACGCTGATGTCTCTAGAATCGAAGATGGCCACACAAACAGTTGGAGATGAGAGGAAATATAAAAGTCAACTAGAATGTATGTAGCAGCAACGTGCCATTGATAAAATCTGCTACTTAATCATTTGATCATTGTCAGTATTACCAATTAGTGTTGGAATGTATTTGTGTTGCGCCTCTTAGTGCTGAAACCTCTGGGCCACCTTAGATACGACTTTAAAACAAATATATTTCAATATATGTTACAGTCTATGATTACCGCATCTGTCCCTGACTGTCTAATAGGACGTAGCTAATTCAAGCCGAGAAGGATCGCAACACACTGGCTGCATAAGTGACAGGGTGCGTTTAAGTTAAAAATGACCGAACGTCATGTTTTGGAAGATCTGCAAAAGACGTTCACACAAATGTCCCCAATATTGGCGTGTAGAGCCTGTGATAAGCTAGCCTCGTGAGACCATCCTGATCTCGCAAGCTTTCAAGTTTTCACTCACAGATCAATCTGGCTACTTTCTGTTAAAGAAAATTTGGAGCCGTTCCCCAAACGAACGTCCAATCAGCGTTGGCTTTGGGGCGGGTTGAGGTGTGACGCAACGAGAAGCGCGACAGTTCAGTCTAAAGAACATGGCGGCTTCAGCCGATGAAACTAGCGTTAGCGTGGCTATCGAGCAAGTTTTATCGGAATTACAGAGTATTTCTTCACTGAAAGAAGAGCAAAACTGGAGGCTTTACTCAGAGGAAAAGATGTTTTTGCTCTTCTCCCGACTGGTTTCGGCAAGAGTAGCCTGGCTTGTGGTTGTGTTTTCGTCATCCCTCTGTTAGTACGTCATATGCTTCGTTGATCTGATTGGTTTATTTGGCCCGTCTATCACCAACATAGGCCAATCAGCTAACCAGTATTTTCGCTCCTTCCCAAAATTACTTCAACGGAAGGTTTCCAGATGGATATGCGGAGTAAATCCATCTGGCGGAGTCAGGTTAGTAATAAGCATGATGCTTAGAAGCAACAGCTGGGTGTACAGCTCAAAGTTACAATCAGAGTAGGAGAGCTGAGTGCAGCCTTTAAATAAAACGCCAGCTTGTCACTGCCATCAGGGGACTTAACTTATTCTTGCTGTGTTAAAGGTTTGGTTCACGTTAGATTAGATCCAACTTTATTGCCATTACACATGTACAGGTACAAGTCAACAAAATGCAGTTTAGGTATAACCAGAAGTGCAATAGCAGCAAGTGCAGGATAAATAATGGTTCCATAAATACAGGACATGTTAGGAAACGTGTTTTGCCCACTGCCAAGGTAAAAATATGGCTGAGATCGGTTTTGTTTGACTGACGATAAACAGTGCCAAATAAACCAAGCTTTTATACCGATATAAGCTTTTGCCATGTTCTAGCTCTATGACCATCTCTAGTGTTGGCAGCAAAAATTTTAAAAAGAGGGACCGTTTACCCCCAACACTTTGGGAATGGGTAGCTCATTTTCCTGCCAAACAATGAAGACCATCATTATACAGAGAAAAAGATAATTAACCAATGGGAAACATTTTAGACAGCTCCCTCGTGAGTAGCCATTCCAGACATTTTTTTGCAGCCATAAAATTAACATGAGCTCCTCTCTATATCTAAGCAATGTTAAGTCACATGTGAGGCCATCTGTCTGAGAGCTAAAGCATTAACCAAACTAGGTCATCAATGGAACAATGATTCAAAGCACAGAGGTAGATCACAAAAAGAGAATTGGTAAGAAAAAAAAATCCCGTTAATGATGGCTGGGTCACTTTCCAAGCCCCAACCTTGATTAAAAACAATATGATGGAACTTTAAGAGCTTCGTAGAATAAAATATCATCAAACTACAGGAACGCTGGAAAGACAAATGTGGAAACTTTCCTTCACAAGATGTGAGAGGCTGGTATATACAGAGAGACAAAGACCAATGACGCATACGTTATTTCATACCATTTGTTTTCATACCATTGCTGCAAAAATGATGCCAACAGTGGCAAACGTTTTACAAAATGTAGCCATTTTATGTCGAACATTAAACAGGATGAGAGTCCACTGTGATCAAATGTATTAATCACAGCTCCGTTTGTATAATGTTTTCTCTTAATTTTCCTTGAGGCCAAATTAAAGGTATACCATAACCATAACATGTTTAGAATATAGCCTCATAGAAATACAAGTATTACATTTCAAATGAGATGTTTTACCTGCTCATATAAAAAAAATTGTTTTCACACATCTCTTTATATAAATGTTTTAGTAAATTAAGTCAGTCAGTTCTGTCAATGGATGAATTAATGTAATACACAAAAATTTCAATGAACATCTCAAAATATATTACATGTATTAAAATTTCAGTCCCATGTTCTAATGCTTTGTTGCAATTGTTTGTAAAACCGTATCTTAAATAGTCATCATTTCAGAATAAAACACAATGTCCCATTATCATTGGCTTCAGTAAAGTATTTCACTTAGTGATCTTTTCCAACATAGCCTTGGTTTGCTTTTCACTTTCTACCATTCCCTTAGCATTTAGTAAAACATGCTTATTTAGAAAACTGTAGAGGAATGATGCACAACACTATAGCTATAAAAACATCCAACAAAAATGAAGAAGCAGAACTAATTTGGGGAAAAACAAACTGACCCAGAGGAGTTTTATAAAGACAGTTTATGTGCTTGGCTTGCATCAGTAGCAAGTTAGGAAGTTTAATGAGATAAAGCAGGAGGCGTCACTCCAAACATTCAACAGATGCTTCATTCTGAATGCAGCCATATATGTCGACGCATCTTGAAAAACAAAAGTTCCTCAATTCCAAAATCAAAACTCAATTATGTGATGAAAATATAGCTTTCAAAGGTAGTCTAAAAATAGGACACCATTCATAATTTAATGGGGCTACTGTATGTAATATGGATGAGAGGGCAACAACTATAATAATAATAATAATAATAATACATTTTATTTAAATGTGTTTTATTTTATCATACATCTTTGTTTGTGTAATTCTTTTCCCCATTTGGGATGCAGTTATTTTCACATAGTAATATATAACCCAATGTCAATAAGATACAGCTCAGTCTAACTTTAATATAAGCTGTACTTCTTACATCAGAAGCTCTTCAGACATCTTAAAGTATGGTTGTTGGGAAATATAGAACTATAGAGTGCCAATTGTGTTATTGGATAAGCACATGGCATGCAAGCACACACAAACATGAATGGTGATGGAATGAATTTCCTCAGGGACGCAAGGCCTTCCTATCGGAGGAATCGTTCAGGGTCATCCGACCGCTCAGCACTGATTGCTCCCCTGAGCCTGACCTCTGACCTCTCACTACTTGGCTGCTGATGTACAAAACAGATTCTCTCACACTGTTAAATAGGCCAAACATGTCACCTCAATGTCTGAGTGACTAAGTAACAAACCAATCAGAGCACGATCCACAATAAAAGCAGCATCCAAATATGATTTCTGCTGCTTCAAAAACTGTTGAATAATCATTTAAAACAATTTATTCAGCAAAATCTAAAAGATGGCAGAAAACCCTAACGCAAGAATAGCTTAATCCTAACCTATTATACAAAATAGCTAAGGCTGATTTTTGTTTTGTTCCCTCAGAAAGCTCTATAATTGAATCTCAACAAATTTCAAAATATAACACTATTTCAAAGATCTCAGCATAATTTAATACTGAAAAAAAAACTGCTCTCATTAAACACCCTGTTCTCAATCCTCTTGGTTCTATTCCCTGCTTAAATTAGAGGATTCCTACTAAAAGGAGCTTCTGATCCCTAAGAAAACTCCAGTCAATAGAATATAATAATATATTCTATTGACTGGATATTTCCCTAAAGCCACGGGGAAACTGAAATATAAAGCAAACAAGAACAAAACCAAAGTTTTGATGAAAAAACTCATTGTTTTAAGTAAAATTTCCTCAGACAGTTGCATCAGCGTATTGAATGGGTTCGGTCCTCAGCTGTTTATTAGAGAGGTTTCAATTATTTTCAACACAACTGCAGTTAAACATTTTCCGATCTTTCTGTTAAGCTCTCCTTTTCTGAAAGGATGTCACTAGCTGATCTACTGTTACTATTTACTATGTTTGCTCTTTATTTTTCATTCTCACGTAAAATACTTCATGGATGCTGTGTTTATTGGTGTCTAATCCTGGCATGAAGACATCCTGGGTGTCACTGCTACAGGCTGCAACTAACAATTATTTTGCAAATCGATTCATCTGTCGATGTTTTTTTTCGATTAAGCGATGAATAATCTGATAGCCAAAGGTTCCTTAAAGGAACAGAGGCGGAAGAAGCAAAGACTGAGGGGTCAGTCTTTTATCGGAATTAAACCAGGTGAAAGTAAAACGTTTCCAGTTGAGGAGTTCTGGATAGAGCAAATTCACAGATGAAAAATATTTATCTTAAATGCAAAACGTTTACATATTTTATAACTATTTTGATTTAACTACTGCTCTAAGTGTGTCACTCTGTCAGCTATAGGTATGTTTTAGAGTCTCTACTCCAGTTAGCAATTAATAAATTAGTTGAAGAATATTTGGATAATTGATTAATGATGATGCTGCTCAGTGCCACAATGGGTAGCACTGCTGCCTTGCAGCAAGAAGGTTCTCGGTTCGATTCTCGGACTTCAATTTCTGCATGGAGTTTCCATGTTCTCCCTGAGCATCTGTGGGTTCTCTCCGGGTACTCCGGCTTCCTCCCACGGTCCGAAAACATGACTGTTAGGTTAATTGGCTTCTTTAAATTCTCCTTAGGTGTGAGTGTGTGTGAATGGTTGTATGTCCTGTTCGTCTCTGTGTTGCCCTGCGATGGACTGGCGACCTGTCCAGGGTGTACCCCGCCTGTCGCCCATTGACAGCTGGAGATAGGCACCAGCACCCCTCGAGACCCTACTTGGGACTTACGGTGTTAGAAAATGGATGGATGGATTAATGACGATTAATGTGAAACACAGTTCAGTGCTGGTTTAGTGATTTTGTGTTACATTGTGTCTCAGCCATGGACGGAGCCATAACTCCTATTAACTGTGTAAACTTTCAGGCTCTGTATAATGTTCAGAAGTAGAGCAGGGACCCAGTATATAGAGGCTATTATTCCTCAAGCCAGGGTTGAGGGATTTTTGACTAGGAGACATTTGCTGCTTATCTTTCCTGACGCACTCTGTCCATTTCCTGCCCAAATACTGTCAATAAAAGGTGGAACTACCAGCAGAATCTGAAGAAACAAAAAAATAAACATTTTTTTTACTTTTAATTTTAGTTTGCATAAAAAGTGTTCTTGACATGTGATTCTGAGTTACATAGATTTTTTTTTTTTTTTCAGAAAAAAAATGCCATTGACAGGGTACTGTTGATTTTGCTACTTTGCACTTTTTCCGCCATGTAATCTTCCAGTAGTTCTTCTGTTTTTCCCCCCCACATGCTTTTTATGTCGTCTGAGTTCCCTGCTTATTTCAGCAGATGTCTCCTCCCCCTAAAGTGGCCTCTGGTTCTGATGGAGATTTTTTCCAATTTGAGTGTATTTGTTTCCTCTTTACTGTCACCACATGCTTGCTCAGTAAAGAGATCGTGAAGATTGGGAAGTCAAAGACTTTATACATGCACAGAATTTTTTCCATATAGAATCAAATGAATAATATCACATGAAAACCATATTTTGAATTTAATCTGACTGCATTCAAAAAGAACTGAATCTGCCAATAAAAAGGGATTACAATTGATTGGGTTGATTGAACTACAGTTTTAGTTAATTGGATTATGTGTAATTGAATAAGAATTAGACCAATTTGCCTTCTAAAATGCCATGAGATTGTATTTACTGTTAACTGGCATTATATAAATAAACTCAACTGAATAGCATTTTCATTTAATAAATGGCTGAGTAGCACACAAATCCATCAAAGGTTGTATTACAGATGTTAAATCTGGTCTGAAAATTCCTGTCTGTTGTTTTGAAAGGTTTCAGCCTTTCCGTGTTCTTTGTGAACAGGATTAATTATCACTGGAAATTGTAAAACATCAAACACTGACATCTACACTGTAATACTGTTTTGATCATCTGACTGGCTGATTATTTGAACTTGTAATGAAGCAAACTCTTTCCTTCTCCCTTTCCTGCGCAGCATGCTGATGGATGTTTAGCCCGCAGTAAACTGGATGCTCGTGATGATGGGAGCTGGGAACAAGGCTCGCTTCTCCTGCAGCCAGAGAAAATGTTTACGGCAGGAGCTGAGTGATATGGCCTCCACTGATTTCTAACCAGGAAATGTAATAAATAATATGATGTGTATTTTTATTGTAGGGGGAAATAAAGAGAGCTGAAATGCATTCAGATCATTTTATCCTTTACAGTCTGCTCTCAGCTTTGGCTTCACCCCCTTCCTTAATTTTTTATGCTCCCAAACCTAACCTCCTTTCCATCCCCCCCCTGCTGTCCCTCCACATTCTCAGGGGCTCACAGAATTGCACTGCTTCATTAGCTATCTGATAAACAGCTCAGAGGTTCAGTCACACTGAACCCATACCTCCCTGTTCACATGGCCATAGAATGAACCCATCACACACCCCACACTTGACTGCAGCTGAGACAAACCCAAACCCCTGCGACCGTCAAAAACTATTGTACTTGAATCATACGCTGACATAGAAGAGGGGGAAATGGATTGTTATCAAATGTGGATTTTAGTTCAGTTTTTGTCACCATGGGTCAGCTTGAATTCCAAAGCAAAAATTTTAGAAAAGCACATTTTTCTGAACCTTTCAACAAACAGTGGACGCCATTATATTAACCTCTATGAGAAATAAAACTCTCTGTCCATACTTCAAACATGTCTAAGTTTGCAGACTAAAAATACATTCTTACTGGAAAAAAGTTTAAGTGTGTTGCAAAGTTTTACGATCATACGGACAATACCAAATATTTTAACTTTGTGCTCAAAGTGTATTCTCTACACATTTTAAAAGATAATATCATGTTTATCACCAAACCTCTGATATAAACCTGCCAATTAATGACATTATAGATTCAGTAAACTAATTTTGAATAAATAACAGCATTATAATTCAAGCAGGAGATACATTAAAATTAGATACTTAATACGTCAAGCTGCTTTCAGAAAAATACAAAGTATTATGGAAAACTACTTCTTGTTGTGTTCCATAGAACTTTTTTTCACATAGATTTGTTAAAATTTATTTTAAAAAAAGTACTGAATTGCAGTGGTTAGCACACACGACCCATGTATGGAGGCCTTAGTGCTCGATGCGGGCGACTCGGGTTCGAATCAGACCTGTGGTCCTTTCTCCCCCTCTCATACCCTCTTTCCTGTCAGCCAACCATCCATAAAACGAGCCATTAGAAAAACAATGTAGTTAATGAAAAAATTGCAGAAAAATTTGATAAGACATAGTGACCCAAAACAACTGTGCGAATAAAAAAAACAAAAAATAAATAAACTGAACAAACAGATGTTAATATGGTCCAAAGTTAGAATGATAAGGAGGGATTTTTAGCTCATTATTGTGCTGTGATGAGATCTTTTTAAAGCATACTGCATATATGCTTGACCCCATAGTAATGGTTAGATTATAAAATTAAAAGTCTGAAAAGATTTTATGTTGCCTACGATGATGAGTTAAGAGTACTTTCAATAATACTGAGATGGAAACATGGAATAAATCTATCTGAGAATAAGCCTGTAAACCAATGGCTGGGCTCTAAACACTTCCAGACTTCAACTATGGAGAGATTAGCACAGGTATCCTTTGTTACATTTTGCAGATTTCACTGTATTCATGTTATATGTTATATAACACCCTGTTTTTTTTTTTTTGGAAAAATAAGTTTTTTTGGAAATAAGTTTTCTAACTAACTACTAAAACACTATGATAAGGCACCCACTGTCACTGTTGCCTATGCAACTAAGTCTCCTGGACAGGTCCTGTGAGGTCTGCCTGAGACTTTACAAGTCTATTGAGCACAGCTTAGAATATTAAGAAAATTTCCAACAACAGTTTGGTGATAAAAAAAATTACATGCTTTAGGAGATAACAACAACCCTTGGATGGGAAAAAATGCAGCTTATAATACCACTGTCAAAAACTCTTTAACTTTTTAAGTGTAAAACCTCCTAGTTAAACAAAAATAAAAAAGCAGCTACAAATTCCATTTAAAGGATTACCAACTGCATATATTACCATCAAATTATATTTATTTTTTGCGTAAGATCTTTTTTTTTTTTCCTATTTGTGTGTTGTATTAGTTCCTTGCCAGATCTCCTATCAGAAAAAGCAGACATTGCACAACCAAAGGTTGCGGGAAAATCCCTGGTACAAACCAAAGGCACCCACCTAACTGGAAATACGCTCGAATAGGTCACAAAGAGCAATTACAACACTATAATTCCACAGGCAGAAAAAGCAGACAGACATGTAGTGACAGCGGAGGAACAGAAAGGTTATATTTTATGAAATGTAATTATAGAATAAAGAATTTGTGGACATGAATGTTGAACCTGGGAGTCCTCAGCCTAGAATCACATCTAACCACAGGCTAGGGAGAATGACTAATCAGACTTCAGTCCTCTGTGGCCCACTGACCCCTCAGTCCTCGCTTCTTCCCCCTCTGTTCCTCACTCCCAGCGCTCCCGGCTCTCGCAGCTCCTCACTCTTCTCTTGCACTGCTTGACTCCAGCTGACATGTGGAATTGCTCACAGTAAACACTTACTAGAGTTGCTATTATGGCTGCAGAAACCCATCAGGCCCAATCACAGCCTGCTAATGCCATTAACCCCAGGGTTTCACACACAGGTATCCACATGTGGCCAAATGAACTAAACATGCACACAGCTCAAGCCACACATGCAGCATCAAGAGAAAAACTAATGATGCAGTCCTTGCAGCAATATTCAAATTCTGTTCAATTTCAGTGGAACAACTCAATGAATTTTATTGGGGATTTATGCTAAATACCAACAGCTGATCCCTTAAAGACTGTTAAGGAACATCAGTCAAAAGTAACCTGAAACCAAAAGAAAACACCAAACATGGTAGATTTTGAATGAATGGTTAGGATATAATTCAAAATCACATATTTTGAATCTCATGTATAGTATAACATACACAAGTTAGGAAAACAATATTTAGAGAACCAGCAAGGAGGCAAAGAATGAACTTTGGAGGAGCAGTAGAAATCTAAAGCTTAGGTGGGCACCTCTGGAGGCAGCTAATAGATTATATCTACAAATCCTTCTTATAAGTGCAGTAACAAAGTCATTATTGAATAAAAAAGTTAGACAGAGCAGTTTGCATGTATTTGACATAATTAAGGTACAAGACACAGCGAATATTGAAGAATTTCCCCTCTTCCCCCATGTATGATGAAAAACTAATATTGCACACTACCTTGAACAACCAACACCGCTCTAACACCTCCCATTTCGGATGTGATCAACCATTAAATGGCTATAATTAGCAGTTATTAGTCCCACAAAGTGGCTTCAGACTGGGCCTCTTCTGCCTTCTAGTAGGTTTCTTATGGCAGATAATATGCAGTTTATAGATGGCCATTTTGCCCTAACTATATAAGGTCTATCTATATAAAGTCTGAACTAGTCGTGACTACGTAGTTGTTTAATCGCCCTGTGTTGGCGGCACACAGCCGTCAGGTGTAATATATCTAGGGTATGACATCACTAATGCTACCCCTAAGTAAAAGTATTCAACTCATTTTTTAAAGCTATGTTTACATGCGCAAAATTTCCCAGATCCAATATGAACCTAACCTGACTCCGCCAGATGGATTTGCTCCGCATATCCATCTGGAAACCTTCCGTTGAAGTGATTTTGGGAAGTGGCGAAAATACTGGTTAGCTGATTGGCCTATGTTGGTGATAGACGGGCCAAATAAACCAATCAGATCAACGAAGCATATGACGTACAAACAGAGCGACGACGAAAACACAACCACAAGCCAGGCTACTCTTGCCAAAACCAGTCGGGAGAAGACCAAAAACATCTTTTCCTCTGAGAAAAGCCTCCAGAGCAGTGTTTTACTCTTCTTTCAGTGAAGAAATACTCTGTAATTCCGATAAAACTTGCTCGATAGCCAAAATAACGCTAGTTTCCTCGGCTGAAGCCGCCATGTTCTTTAGACTGAACTGTCACACATCTCGTTGCGTCACACCTCAACCCACCTCTAAGCCAACGCTGATTGGACGTTCGTTTGGTGAACGGCTCCAAATTTTCTTTAACGGAGAGTCTCCAGACTGATCTGTGAGTGAAACCTTGAAAGCTTGTGAGATCAGGGTGGTTTTTACAAGGCTAACTTTGCCCACGTCTAAAACCTTAAATTTCACTTTATATTGACCTACTCTGTGCTTTTTATCTGCCGTATTTTCCAGACCATAGTGCACATCGCATTATAAGCCACACCCTCTACGTTTAAAAAAAAAACTGGAAACCTACATATATAAGCCGCACCAGGCTATAAGCCACTGATATCTATTGTCTCCCAACAAACCTGTAGGGGGAGCTCTACGTACAGCCCCTGGAGCAGGGACAAAGAAAAATGCTAGCTCCCGTTAGCTTGTTAGCTAACAGCAGTAGTGGGGCTTCGTCATCTTTTTATTTCAGCTCTGCAGGAGTTAAGCCCAGTCTCTCTTAATTGGGTCGGCAGCGTTAACGTGGCAAATAAATGTCAAAATGTGTGAATTTGGTCACATTTGTAATCCGCCGCATCTGCTGCTAGCCTGTTCTTACGCTAACTACAAATTAGCCCCTTATTCTTTCATTTCCAACTTTGACCTTCCCCTCATGGGTTTAGGATAAATCCACAGAAAAGCTACACCTTCTTATAAGCTGCACGGTTCAAAGCTCGGGGAAAAGGTAGCCCCTTATAGTTCGTAAAATACAGCACTTTATTAATAGCCTACCTTAAAAAAAAAATGGTTTTAAGGCTTTACTTGGAATGAATCCCAGCTAGGTACAGGGAATTCCACATGTCATGAATTCGACCTGTCAGTCATCCCCATGACTGACATGTGGAATTCCCTGTACCTAGCTGGTACAGGGAAGATAAACAAGTTTGAGGAAAATTTGACCTGTAAGAGTACAAATAAAGTCAGAAATATAAACTCCAGACTTAAATCCATTTAAGCAACTGTGGAGACTCCCCCCCAAAATCTGATATTTAGATTTTCGTTGCAAGGAAAGTGAAAACAATATCAATCTCTCAAAGTCTGAAGCTGGAAGAAATGTAGACTAGAAGAAATGCAGGTATAATTGCAGAAAAGCATTCCAGAAATGATTAGTAAGGTCGCATATAAATGTACAGAAAACCTTTTAGATTCTTATTCAAAAAATAATTGTGAAAGGCAAAAATAACGTGTTGTTTTTTATGTAAAAACCCAAAGAAAATACTAGAAGTGTGTGCTTTTAAAAATGTTCAAATGTCGACATTTTTAACAGGTGCCAAAACCTTGGTCTGTTAAAACATAACACATCCTCTAGTTGTGGAAGGTTTACTTCTCAGACCGTTTCAGGTCATTTGTTGTTTCAGAACTTCTTAGTTTAGTTCCATAGCATGACTGCAGGGCTGCCAAACAACAGTGTTAAAGCCAGAAAAAAAAAAAAGTTGAAAAATCATCCTATTTTGCAATGGACCAAATCTGTGTCTGTTACCAATCAAGAAGCAGACAGAGCTCCAGTCTGCCTGCCCAACCTCCAAGCACTGATAAAGAGATTAATGGTCTGCACTTATGGCTGTGATATGACACTTTCAAGTGAATAACAAATATGGCGTCACATTTAAGGCAAAACAAGGCCATTGTCATGTACGTCATGATTCGGCCTTATCAACTGCTCTTTTCAGGCAGACATTCATCATATGCCACAAGTTTCCTGATACACTGGCAATCATCTGCAGCCATCTTGTACTGGGATTAGGCAAACTGTATTGAAATTACAGTTCTAAAATAGGCTAAAGCACCATACCAGACTGGTGACAGATAACCTCTTCCTTAAAGAGATGTTTACAAATGACCATGTCATAGACTTGCTCATAATTTAACAGTTATTTGTCATACTATTTAACTGAATGCAATGTATTAATGATTAAGGATTGCTGGTCAAACATTTTCACCTTGAATACAACTGGTTATAGTCCTATGTCACAGTCATGGCTTGGACGGAGGTGAGCTGGACTTTCTGTATAGCCATCAGTTCCATAATGCAGAACTTAACCCAATGAAAAATTACAACCCCGCCATCCGAGCAATCCCCAAGCCAGCTGTGGCTACAATGTAGCTTGCCACCATCAGTGAGTGAAAAGCACTTTTGAGCCCTCTGACATGAAAAGGCGATAAATCAGAGCAGACCATTTGCTATACAGTATACTCCAGAGCGGTGACTGTGAGGTAGACATGTATTAAGCTGCACCATTGTAAATAGATTTTTCGTTCCCGCCAGAGGGGGAAGTCAAAATTGGCAATGAAAGAATAAGGGGCCCACTTTCATTTAGCATAAGAATATGCTAGCAGCTATGAAGGACCAACTCTGCCATATTTAAAAATAAATACAGAAATAAATAAATGCTCAATAAATGTATAAGCATACAATTAATTGCCAACAAAAAAGTGAGACATAAATGTATATAACTCTTAATTAGCTTCTTTATTTATTTGCCTTTGTAATATTTACCTTATTTATTGTTCTGTCCTTTATAATCTTCAACTTTATTTTTTAATTACTTATATTTTTAAGTATTTATTTATGTGCATGTTATAATATTTTTGTCTGTTTTATTCTTCCTTTGTATTTTTTTACCTTAGTTATTTCTTCGCCGCTGTTTATTTCTCTCTGCCCTTTTTACATTTCTCTCTGCCCTTTTTACATTTCTCTCTGCCCTTTTTACATTTCTCTATGCCCTTTTTACATTTCTCTATGCATTTCTGCCTCATTATGCAAGTGAGGAGGCGGTGTGTCCTAGAGAGTCAACTTCTGCTCATTGGTTGGCTTGGCGGTCCATCTTCTTAACTCACAGAGCTCAGAGTACTAAGTTAAATGTTCTCTTTTCTGTTGCTGTTGTTCAATTAAAGTACGTTTTAAGATCATTTGAGGCGAGAACCTTATACTTTTAAGCATCACCATATGGCCCATTCACAGATTTAATGCATAATTTAAAAGAAAATTTGACGAACTTGAGAGGACCGTGGCAACCAGCGGAGCTCCGAAGCTGACGGCAGCCAGGTCTATAGCCAGGCTATGATGGCGATTTTTTGTTGTGTTTGGCAAAGTCCCTACTCAAGTTCTAATGACTTCAGACTCGACATCAGACTCTCCTCCTGTAGATTCGACCGATGTAGTAAAATGCTAACCAACACGCTGCAGATGGGCTGTGGTTAGACCTGGCTGCCGTCAGCTTCGGAGCTCCGCTGGTTGCCACGGTCCTCTCAAGTTCGTCAAATTTTCTTTTAAATTATGCATTAAATCTGTGAATGGGCCATATGGTGATGCTTAAAAGTATAAGGTTCTCGCCTCAAATGATCTTAAAACGTACTTTAATTGAACAACAGCAACAGAAAAGAGAACATTTAACTTAGTACTCTGAGCTCTGTGAGTTAAGAAGATGGACCGCCAAGCCAACCAATGAGCAGAAGTTGACTCTCTAGGACACACCGCCTCCTCACTTGCATAATGAGGCAGAAATGCATAGAGAAATGTAAAAAGGGCAGAGAGAAATGTAAAAAGGGCAGAGAGAAATAAACAGCGGCGAAGAAATAACTAAGGTAAAAAATACAAAGGAAGAATAAAACAGACAAAAATATTATAACATGCACATAAATAAATACGTAATTAAAAAATAAAGTTAAGATTATAAAGGACAGAACAATAAATAAGGTAAATATTACAAAGGCAAATAAATAAAGAAGCTAATTAAGAGTTATATACATTTATGTCTCACTTTTTTGTTGGCAATTAATTGTATGCTTATACATTTATTGAGCATTTATTTATTTCTGTATTTATTTTTAAATATGGCAGAGTTGGTCCTTCATAAGCAGCAGGCACGACAGAGAACAAATGTCCTGAATTCACACATTTTGACATTTATTTGTCGCATTAAGCTGCCGAAACAATAAAGAGACTGGGTTCAAATCCTGCAGAACTGAAATAAAGGGCAGATGAAGCCCCATCTTTCATTAGAAGCTCTTAGTGCAGCGAGTCGACCAGCTAACGGGAGCTAGCATTCTTGTTCGTCCCAACTACTGGGGCTATATGTAGAGCTCCCCCTACAGGTTTGGTGGGAGACAGTTCAGTAGCTATCAGCAGCTTATAGCCCTGGTGCGGCTTATAATGGGCGTTTCTCAATATGCGTTCTTGAGCGTTCTCGTGTGCTCGTGTACTCGTGACATGTCATCAGCCTCAGCCCGAGTACCGTTCCAATTCTCAAGAACGCCAGATCGAGAATGCATTAAATCCCCGGATGTTGTTCTCACCCCGCCCTCTTTATCGAGCATGCATCAGAGCAGACTTGTGCGTTCTTCAGACTGACCGCTTCCCCAGAATGCCCAGCGGCCGCAGCTTGAATCGAGACAGCGCTCACAGTGTTAAGTTAAACATTCCCTTTTCTGCTGCTGTTGTTCTTCAAAAGTACGTTTTGAAATTGTTTGAGGCGATAACATTATACATTTAAGCCTCCCTGTGTGGTCTGTTTACAGAGTTAGTGCGAAATAAAAAAAAAAAAGTCAGACGTTGAGCGGACCAGAGTGACCAGCAGACCTCCGAGGGTAACCGCAGCCAGGGCTAAATTTACACCGTCTGTAGTGCACTTCTCTCGGTCTAGTTATGTGTGAACTACCGCTCGTTCTGATGGCGGTTTTTTGCGGTTCGGTAATTTTTTTAAATGTTTTTTAAGCTTTAGAAATTAAAAATATTTTTTTCAAAATGTTTTGTGTAGGGAATAAATAGTTTTGACTGTTAAAGAAATGCTAAACAACATTGCCTGTGATGACGTCACGAGTACGCTTCTGCTCCAATACACATACGTGCTTGCGTGCTCGCGTTCTCGTCAAGTCCGATCTTCCTGCGTTCTCGCCAAGAACGGACTTGACTTGAGAAAGACGTGAATTGAGAAACGCCCAATGAGTTGCGCTCTATAGTCTGGAAAATATGGCAAACAAATTTACATAAAGGTGTCATATTTTGCACCATAACTAAAAAGTAGCACCCTGAAGGGCCAATTTATACAGTTTTCTACAAAGAATTTGATTTGGGGTTTGGTTATATTTTTACTTACATTGAAGGAGTTTCAGCATCCTTTTTGAGATACTTTAAGTCTCTGTTTTATGATAATGGTCTTTATCAAGCTTCTTCTGTTAGAAAGATGGCATCACTTCAATTTTAACACAACTTTAAAACTACAACCTGTAAAGTTCCCGTGGTTGAAAAAAGCTCAAATCAAGAACCTTAAAACACCATCCAACACGTGTAATTTTAAAAACCTACCATACTGCTGTATTCTGTATTAAAATTTGTCTTTTATTGGTCAGTTTTTTCAAGTACTGAGAAAATGTGATGAAAATGAACTGTTCCAAAGCTAAGTGAGCCTATAGAGTAGAGGTCCCGGATTAGCGGACTGCGGTCTGGATCCGGACCCACTGGCTGCAAGTGATGCAGTTTAGCCTATGAGCTGTGTCAGTCATGGGTTGCTGCTGCTAGCTACTTGTAGACACAGAAGGCAAACCTGTGGCAAGCCGGGCGATGGAAAAGAGAGCAGAGAAAGTGTGGACTGCTGGAAGAACTGCGGTGAACTGTAGAAAGAAAAGTGAAATAGTGTGCTCAAAGATGACCCTGCACATTTTGAGTATGTTTGGCTTAACCTTAGGTTGTAGGAATGTTGCTCTTTCTTCAAGCATTACCTAGCCTAATATAAAGTACAATCTACTTCAAGTCACAAAACTACCACTTTTAAAATGTAATGTAAATGTAATGAAAGTGCGCACTCAGCGTCTGCTCTGCCGATAATGCAAGCGTAGAAGAAGAAATGTGCTGTTTACCTGTGCAAAGAAAGAAACAATGAAAGAAAAATGTCTGAGGACTTCATTGTTGAGGAAGAGCATGAGTTCTTTGCCGAGCTGAATGCGCACTTTCATCTGGTTTGGTCTGCCGCGGTTTCCGTAGACTCGTGAACTCGAATGTACGCGCTTTTAGGAAGTCCTATACACTACTGTTTATGCTCTAAAAACATTCTAAATGACTTTGTTTCGAGTAAATTATGGACGCTACCCACTCAGGACACTTGGAATAAATTGGACGAGCAGTATGGAGGAATATTGACACGTTTTTTGTGGACTTTTATGGACCTTTCTGCCTCGGGCGCTATGGACCTCCATTATTTGAATGTCAGCAGACAGCAAGAAGCCTCCCAGATCTCCAGATGCATTTGAGATATCAAAAAAGTACTCCAGAGTGTTGTTCAGCATGGGGGTGAGTAGAAAGTGAAGGCTAATCATGTTTTGGGTGTACTATTCCTTTAAGTATGGTCAAATATTTCTTACTAGTAGCGAAAATTCAATTAGGTCCAAAAATGCATTATTAGCTCTACCAAGTTTTTCTTTAGGGTTTGGTCAATTTTGCTCTCATTTGCATAACAAAACTTAATTCTAAGATTTCATGATAAAGAGTGCTAACTGACTGAAACAAAAATAGCTGCAATAAAACAGGTGATTGTTGGGCGCTTTTTTACCAAATGTTTATAAGACAGACAATCAGTTACTAATTCTTCAGAAAGGAAATAGCCTCGGCATATCTTTGAAGACTGACTTAGGAAAGGGATTTATTGAACTCTTTATATTGCTTAAATATTTGATGTCCAATGCTGATCAGCTGCTGAGGAAAATTCTTTAGGCCTCATCCTTCACTAGAAGCTTTTCTAGTCTATTTACAGTATTTTAACACCTGTCAACTCTGTTGAAAATGTATTTACACAGCTCCCCTCTGTAAACCATCAGTTAGATGGCACAGGTATATTTGTAATGGATGAGAGAGAAAATTTTGTAGATCTTTAAAAAACAGATGAGCCACACATGAAGTCAGACACAGATAGTTAAGCAGATCTGCTAAATTTCATAATAGGCAATGTACTGCTAAGTCGGCCGCTCAGTGGAAACGTGGGTAGCACTGCTGCCTTGCAGCAAGAAGGTTCTGGGTTCGATTCCTGGCCTGGGGTCTTTCTGCACGGAGTTGGCATGTTCTCCCTGAGCATGCATGGGTTCTCTCTGGGTACTCCGGCTTCCTCTCACAGTCCGAAAACATGACTGTTAGGTTAATTTGCTTCTCTAAGGTCCCCGTAGGTGTGAGTGTGCGTTTAAATGGTTGTTTGTCCTTTTGTCTCTGTGTTGCCCTGCGATGGATTGGCGACCTGTCCAGGCTGTACCCTGCATCTCGCCCGTAGACAGCTGGAGATAGACACCAGCGCCCCTCGTGACCCCAATTGGGATGAGCATGTAAGAAAATGCTTGCAGCGATGCAGCGACACCAGTGATGCTTGCAGCACCTTTACGGAGAGCAGGCATATGAAGTTTTATTTATGAAGCTGGCCTTACAGTTTTTCCTTTTGATCCTCCATTTCACCAAACTTTAAAAACTCACTGCAAAATATGCTGTCAATGTCACACTAAAGATTGAAAATGTATGAAAAAGAAACAAAAATCCACAAAAAGACCTTCCAAATTTCTGGACAACTGTTTTTTTAACCTTTAGAAAACATCCAAACAATTCCAGACCCAGAAAGAAAATGATTAAAAAATCTGGTTTGTGCCATGATTTTTATAGAGTACTATCATCCCCTTGAGGCCAAAGGGTTTTGTTTTTTCATAACTTTAATATATTTATTTTGGTATCTACTTTCTACAGACCTGAGGGAGTGAGTAAAAGCTAAAGGCGGATCGAACAGAAACATGAACTGCGACTCTACAGTCTAAACACAGAAGAACCGAATCCAACAGGCTTAAGACAGGACGGGCCAAATGAGCTACATGTGTAAGAGAACATGCCAAAACTAGTGCACTTTCCACCCAGTGTCTGTGCAAGTTCAAGTGAAGACCTTCATCATTTTATTTGGGACTACATTAACACACATGCGCATTCCCACACACCCAGCAACATGTTAGCCATCAAATTTTTCCCAGGCTCCATCTTAGGGAGAACACATCATCCAAACTGCTGCTTTGGAGCTGTGATTTTTAGCAGAACTTCTTTTTAAAGTTTCTAAACCAGACAGCTATTTTTAGAGATAGTTGAAATCAGTAACCTCCCCTCTTTCCCCACCAGCTTCCCAATAAACATTCTCCTCCTCCACTCATTCTTAACGCTGCTCTCCCTTTTTGCATTTTTACCAAAAAAGTCAGAGACTGCTGTGTTTTTCCTTGTCGGTCATCCAGACTGTCGGGCAGTTAAGGACCAAGACAGAACAGGCTATATTTACCAGCTGACCTCACCCTGAACACACATAAGCAGGCCCTTTCACACACGCTGCTTCAACATGGTCAAAATGACGCAGGAATGACCGGACTCCAGCTTTCTCTCTTTCATTTTCACCAAGGTTCAAACTATCCCTTCACTTAGTATTCTTTTGAATATAAACTACGGTGCCTTCTATACTATACTCTATGTTACTGCACGGCATGCTCATCCTTGAGTGATTTCAACCTTTTCACCTTCAACTTAAGTTTAGCTTCTTTTATACAGAGACCAGATAAAAAAAATCAGAAGCCTTGGAAAAAATAGGAAGCGTAAAAGAAAACTGCTAAACGGTGGCAGAACAATTAAGACGGATTGTGGCTGAATCTTTTATTTCTTTAATAGAAAACTTTGAATCAATTTGACTGTATGATCTGGTAAACTGTAAAGTGCATTGAGATGACATATGTTGTGAATTGGCATTATATAAACTGAATTGAATTATACTGTAACTCATACTATAGGAGTTTCTTCAACAAGCTGTTGATGGTGGCTGTACAGTAGGTAGGAAGGATCAACATACCAACATACTGCCACCTTGAGAAGCATCGTTTTAGAAATCTTAAACAACTAACAGTAAAAATTACCTAATGTGTGAGCTTCCATCGGATACAGGAAACTTTCACTAATTCACCGAGAGTTGCATGCTTGGATTTTTTTTTTATTTTTTTTTTTATGTGAGCTGTAACTTTCCAGGGTTTTGTAAGCATGAGAAGCTCTCTGTGAAAACTTGTCTGTGTAAAAGGAAATACTGAACACTGAAAGTCAGAGCTGGGAAGACTCGAAAGTTACAAGTCATTTTGTTTACTCGTGTTTCTAAGAGTAACATTGACCATTTGACTGTTGCTGACTTATTGGAGGTCTAAATCTAATATTTTCAGGGAAACATTCTTAGCAGGAAAACTGGCTCTATTGGAAAGCGAATGTATTATTTTGATTTACAATGCAATAGTTTAACAGAATAGACCTGATTTAGTCAGGTACTAAAATCCTATCCTAAATTAGTTCCATATTCTTTTTCCATGTTACGCATGTGTTCAGGTAAGTTTTAAAGTCAATGTTCAACATAGAGCACTAAATAGTACTTATCTTTATTACAATAAATATTTGATGGCCAAAAGCAAAAAAATAAAAAACAAAATACAAGAATAAAGGTAGCCAATTCAATTAAATCAGACAGAAACAATAGAAGATATTGGTTAACTAAGTCTTAGATCACAAACATCATGACCTTAAAACTTAGGCCAACTCTTTACCCAGCAGGAAAATAATTCTAAATTTTCATTAGCTCTGAGTCAGACAACTTAAGGTCTGTTAGCCTAACTTCATCCTCAAAGTCAAACCTGGAAATAAAATAATATTATTATAAGAATAATTTAAAAAAATATTTCTACATAAGATTGCAATTGCACCTTTTAGGATAATATGACTTTATCTACTGGCCACGTTTAATATGAAGGGCAGTGATTTTATTTTAAACTATGCTCCCATACCCTGTTCTTTATTACTGAAAATGCAACAAAAATTATGTGGGAATAATAATTCTCCTTTTTATTTTGTCCTTCAATAATAATTGCTTAGTAAAGTGATGAGAGTCACAACACTGTGTCCTCTTTTAATTGGCACCTTTCAAAGCAAACTGGACTTGAAATAAATGCATCAGATCACTTTGTTTGATGTTTGTAATGGTTAACCCTCTCCTCTGTTTAGAAAATTGCAGCCCACAGTCATTGCAGGGTTGCAGCTGCAAAACGCTAAGGAAAAGCAAACACAAAAAGAGATAAGCATAATCAGAGATGAAGTGTTTTTGTAACTTCGATCCTCTACGTCAACCTGATAGGTTTGTTTCGGTAGTTGGTGAAAGAAAACAAACCATCCAGTGTTTGCAAAAGCAGAAAATCCCTGCTTAGAGAATTCACTTGCTAAAAACATATGTTATCTGACAGTCAGCTGCAGATTGCAAGACCTTGGTAAGAGTTTTGAGTCTTTTTTTTGTTTGATTTTTCTGGTTTTGCAAACAGATCTGAAATACCATTAGCAGATTTAGGCACCTATGCAAACCCTGGACAGAAAGCAAGGCCTTAACAATAAAATAAAGATTTATTCAATAATAAATAAGAAATATTCAAATGATGATATGAGAAACTATTTAATATCTACCATGAAACTTAAATTACTTCACCCTCATAAAATTGATAACATCTCCATCAATCAAGCTTGTGCTCACTCCTTTTACATTACCAGAGGGTTTTTATATCTAAACACAGCCACATGCAAGGGGAAGTCCACCCAGTCACAAACACACACACTTGAACTTGACTGTGACCTCTGGCTGTGTGAGCAGTTTAGCAATCTCTCCCTAGTTTTACCAGAGAAATGGGTCTCATAAAGACTGTCATTCACTATTTAAGCATTAAACACACATTGCAAAGTAAATTACCCATGCATGCAGTCACAGTGAGACAGAAACACACATGCGCCCGCACACACACACACATAAACTGGGCCTGGGACATGTAATGAGGACAAAGCTGCTGATTCTTGGAGCTTGGCGATAGCGTCATTTTTACACCGTGAGAACACGAGAAACACATTTCTCAAAGGAGCCCTCTCATTTGCTGTGGGTGTTTTACCATTTTTGGGGGGAAATGGGGGACAGCACAAACACACACACACCAGTCAGTTGAGTAATATTCAATATAGAGGGCTAATCTGAGCTGGATTCTGAAAATGGAGAGATGGTGTAAAAAAAAAATGGGGCCATTTAAAGCTGTTGTTTCAGATATTTGGGCCTTTCCTACTAAATCCTCATATAGCTGCAGTACATGCGGAAATAGATCCATTCATAGACACACATCCTCATCACTCAGAGAGAGGATATCAGTAGCAGAGAAATGAGTGATGGCGAGCCAGAAAAGTACTTTATTTATTTAGCCGCCTTTTAGAAGAGGAAGAAAAACAAATATCAGCTGGAGGAGGAGGAAGTCATGGACGCCGCCTCCGAACTTAACAAACCAGCTGACTGTTTAGATTTATTTAAATATCCTTCGCCAAACACCACTAAGTGTTAGCAAAATGTCAAAGTATTTCCTCCAAAACGATGAGGCCAGATCAATGGAGAGCCAGATTCTGTGAAGTGGTTATGAAGAAAAAAGGAAAACAAAACTTTGCCATCTAATAAACAGGTACTGAAATATGACTTTAGACACGAGTCAATCACCATTTATAATTTGCTTTATTTGTTAAGACATAGAAAAATATTAGTAAAATTCAATAAGTATGGAGATGCATACATTTCAATTATAAAGTAACTACATTTGTCCATCTTTCCATTTGGATTGTGCGTGACAGATCATAACCTATTGGATTCATATAAAGATGTGTGAAAAGGTGGCTGCACAGTGGCGTAGTGAGTAGCACTGCCGTCTTGCTGTAAGTAGGTTCTGGTTTCAATTCTTGGATCGGAGTCTTTTTGTATGTAGTTTGCATGTTCTCCCTGTGCATGCAGGGGTTCTCTCCGGGTACTCCGGCTTCCTCCCACAGTCCAAAAAAATTACTTAGGTTTATTGGTTTCTCTAAATTCTTCTTAGAAGTGTTGTTTGTCCTGTTTGTCACTGTGTTGCCCTGCGATAGATTGGCAACCTGTCCAGGGTGGACCCCGCCTTTAACCCATTGAAAGCTGGAGATAGGCACCTGGGAGGGAACGGTTTATGAAAACCGTCCGAACCATTCGGTTCAACTGTCTCGGTTCGATTCGCGTGTGTTCGGTTCATGCACTGCTCCTTTTTCTCATAGGCGAAGCGTGTACACTCCGGAGCAGAAGGTGGCGGTACTGTGACCAAAAGCCACCAGTAGTAAACAAGAAGAAGAAGCGAAGCCGCGTAGCCGGGTGTAGCAGAAAAAAAATCAGTTGTTATGGAGTTTTGTGTGGGTATGCAAGTGGGAAAGAACAGGAGTTGGAAGACGAGCCAGCAGCACTTTATAGGTCTGCTGTATGGGACCACTTTGCATTTAGAGTGACCTACGATGACGGAGGAAAGAAAGTTGTGGATAAAAACAGCGTGCAAGCATTGTGTAACAGGTTTTGTTTATGCTAACAGCAACACATCCAACATGTAAGGCTAACAATATACCGAACCGAAAACCGTGACCACGAAACCATGAACCGAACCGAACCGTGGATTTTGTGGACCGTTCCACCCCTAATAGGCACCAGTACCACTCGACCCCAGCTAAGATAAGCGTGACGGAAAATGGATGGATGGATGAAACCCTATCTTCTTTTAATACATCTAATACATTTATATTCAATCTCTAAGAATGAACTTTTCTATAATTTGATGTAATTGCTACTCTATACAGGTGTGTTTCTACTAGCCTAGCAAATAAAAACAAGGACATTTCTGCCCCTTTATAGATGCAAAATATCTCTAACTCAGAGGGGCCTTTGCCACAGATATCTTACTGTATTTAGTTTTGGTCTTTGAATGGCCAACAGGGAACACTTTGAACTGCACCATTGCAACATAGCTCCATCAGTATTTTGGGTTGTGGCCCTGCTCCAGAATTAAATCCAACCCCAGCGGGAAGCCTAATAATCTTTGCAGAAGAAAGATACAGTTGATTCAGTTGATTGTTAGAAGACATTTTCTTACTCTTAGCATTTTGCATGAAAGTCATTTTCCTTTTACATTTTGGTTATTGTCTTCTGCTTCTTAATAATGCTCTTTTTACCTGGCCTAAAAGTTTTGGTGGATGGCTTATCCAGGCCAGTTTTTTGTACCATATTCTTTCCTTTTTTAAACAATGGATTGAGAAGTTCTTTTTTCCTAATCCAGTGGTTTTCAATACAAGAATCAGCCATCTGCAGCACTCAATGGGCAGTGGTACTTGAGAACTAGGGTTCAGAAACACTGTCATAACTCCTCTATAAACATCTGCACAATGCTATTATTTTAGTGATGTCTTTCAATAAATGTTTAAGGTTTTAATACTACTGTATTTATACTGAGATAAAAGCAGGTACAGGGACATTTCTAAAGGCAAATAATTGCATTGTGTTTTTCTTTAGGGGTATCAGAATAAAGAGGACAAAAAAACATATATCCTTTTCTTTTAACTTTAGGAAAATGTCTTGGTGCTACTTTGGATTTGTCTTGAAAGACATGAAATTTTTCGTTGTGATGCAACAAAATGTGAAACCTTTTTGGGAGGTGCTAGAAATGACACCAAGCATGGCAGAGAAAAATATTTTCTTAAAGGGGTATTACAGAGTTTCATAATTATGCTGCCACCTTTGGCCAAAAGGCAGAACTGCAGCACACTTCTGCTCATTGTCGTAGCTCGTGCTTGTACTTGAAAATGTTTTTTGTATTATTTACATTAACCCCACATGAAGTTGCCTTTGGTGCCTGAGTTGAGCTGGATGCCGGTCGCTTCTGAGAAACCACAAAATCCATCTTGAACAGAACGCTTCGATTGGTTTCTAGGTCGGACCAAATCAACTCGGACATGCTTGACATCACATCCGCAGAACACCTCAGGAACTTTAAACGTTTAAATAGGCAACAGGCTTATAGATGCATCAATGCTGAACTACTGAGGTGTCAGTTTGCTCATCAAACAATGTTGTTGTCGTAAAGGGTCAAATAAAAAGGCCATTTTATAGATATTTATTAGTAATACTTACAGAGTGTTTCTTAATTGCCATTTAAATGTGTGGGATTTGATTGGCTGATGTGCTTTATCATTACTTATCTTAATAGCCGGATGAAATACAGCAATATATAGAGATGTAATAATATTGTGATATTATCGTATTGTGACCCAAGTATCGGGACATATATCGTATCACAACATAAATGCCAATAATCACCCCTAGGAATGTGGCGCAAACCTTTTTTTTTTTCTTCTTTTAAGTAGCTGGGGGCGTTTCTGTCAACACACTAATTGCTGAAGAGGCAGATCTGGTGCTAAATGCTGGAAAAAGCAGGCGGCGAATGGAGGAAAAAAAGGAGTGGTGCAATGTGGTCATGTTTTCTTGAAATCACACAAACCAGATAAAAAAGGATGTTTTGTCTCTTCAGGCTGAAGACGAACATGAAAGAGTCAGTAGGCATAATGCTATAGATTAATTTCAGTAAAGAGGAGAACAGGTTTCATTTTTCTTTCACCTGATGTTTAACGGAGAAACAGAGGCAGGAAGAACGTTTGACACCGTGCAGGTGTCAAGCTGTTTTAAGGAATTGCATTTCCAGATTTCCTCGATGGGTCGAGCTTGAACTTTGACCCAGGTGACCCCTGCCCTTGGATGTTAAAAACCAGGAGCAGCTCTGCTAAAAAACGTCTCTGCTTACGCTGTAAACAAGCCTGCGTGTAGAACAATGCTGTCGCTGTCCTCTCACAGCTGAAACAAATTTTGAAGTGATGAGTCCATGTCGAGCTCAGCCTCTCCATTTGGGGCACATTTCCAGCCCCAATGACCTCATCTGAGATGCTATCAACCTGTTTATGCGGTCTCTGCTCTCCTGTGTCCACTACATTGCATACAAATTGGACAATCAAGAACAGGTGTGTGTATGCGATTCGTATATGTTTGGAAATTAAAGCTAAAGGTTAAAGTGCCGCACATCCAACACTGAAGGGAAAACATACACACAGCCAATAGAAATTGCGTTGCATTATTTTCCATTATTTAGCAGTTTTATTTAAGGAAAAAAAACGGGGCATAGATGGTTTGATGAGGCAGCTTGGGAAGGAGAGTGAAGAAGGTGGACGTTTTCTTTCACTGAAAAAAATAAATGCATCTTTTTGCATATACTTAAGCATATTTAGTTACTTTAACACAATTGTTTCAGGTTATAACATGAAACAAACGTGTTATACTAACTAAATATGCTTAGATAGATGCAAAAAAGGAGTCATTATTTTCTTAAGAGTAATTACACATTTGATAGCTTGAAGCTTTCACATATAACAAATCTCTACGAGTATTCAGGCTTTAAATGATCTGTCAACACATGTCTGCCCAGGGCATACTCAAACGTTCATGTAATGGCTCTGAAGGAATGCCTGACTAACATGTCAGCAGCCTAACCATCAAAACTGCACTAGGTAGTGGTTCCAAGGAAACAAATTGTTGTTCTCGTGCTTTAAAGTGTCTAGTTGCTCACTATTGATGCAAAACATTTGTTGACTTTCCTAGATTTTTTCTTGAATAAAGTAATAGTTGCCCTCTGTCATTAACATCAAAACTTTATGCAAAAAAACTTGAGACATTTCTTTGAATTTACTGGACTGATTTAAGTGTGAATTTTGTAAACATGACAAATGTTGCATAAAACAGTCGGACTTATGGTGGAAAAAAAACATATGTGGGAATTAATATTTAAAGACGACAATGTTTTAAAATATGCAAAGCTAAGAAGCTCCTTAACTAACCTCGCTTAAGTTTTTCATGTTTCTCATCTCATATTTCATCTTCAAAAACACTCCCACACAAAACCTTCTGAGAGGTTTCGATTACACAAATAACTTCAAATCGATACTTTTCACCACAAACTTTCCAACATGTATGAGCAAGTAAAGCTCAGGTGTAATTCCTGACTTATTCTATAAATGGCTGCATGCCATGAAGGTGTGATCGTTCCAGGATCCTGATATCATCACATTAGCTCATTCACACTTGGAGGAACAAAGCCATTATAAACTAAACCTGTGCCTGTGGCATCCTGCTCAGCTCAAAAAACAGAAAATGAAAAAAAAAAAAAAAGTTAAATGATGATCCAATTACTTTTTTTTTTTTCTTTCCCAGCATTTTATTGTAATTACACTGTCACAAGTACAGTGCAATGAAATTAACTCTCCCATTTAACCCATCCCTTGGGAAGCGGTTGGCTGCCATTGTGCGGTGCCCAGTGAGCAGTGTGGAGTTAAGGGTGTTGCATAAGGAGCAAGAGTGGCAGTCTGTGGGAGAGCAGCTCAGACTCAGTACCACTGGATTCCAAGCGCAATGCCCTAACTACTAGGCCAACACTCCCCACTAACTCCATGTAGAATTGTGATGTGAAAGGTAAAGTTAAAAAAATACTTAACCTTTTTGATCAAACGTCTGCCTTCATGTCAGACTGAGAAAACACTGATAATTTGTGGTGTGACATTGGTGCACCCATGGGTGTTTTGGGAAAGCTGGGAAACTGCGCCTTCATCGTTTTTCACAAAACATAATAAAATGGGCACAACATATTATTTCAAAAGCAGATACAATCCTTGTCTTCCTCTTTGCTCTATATCTACCTTCAGAGTGCTTGTTGATTTGTTAATGTTATCTGGCCAGCGCAGCAGGAGCTATGGGAGGGAGAGGTGCAACACACACACATAAACACACAGGCCATTTCCTGAAGCACATGATGAGCTTCCTGCGATAACTTACTTTCAAATCAACTATGGGCTACTGTTACTGACAGCCAGATCGTCCTGTTAACGTCATCGCTAACTAAATCTCACATGGTTGGTTAGAGAGATAAAGGGATGAGGAAACTCTTGGGATGATGAGATAAGATGACTAAAGATGTCAACGTAGCTAACAGATAAAGTCAGAGAGGCAGTTATGTGTATGAGAAGAACAGAATAAGCATCTTTTTTTATATCCAGTTGTGTCTTTGATGTTTGAATCTTTAGTAAACTTTTATTATCATAGAGTTAAAAACAGATTAATATATTTAAAGTTATTGTTTTAAATAAATGAATCTTTGCAGCTACTATGTGCTTCAGCTAAAGGATATATGTAGGTGTGTATGGATGGATGGAATAGTTTTTGCAAGAAAAGACAAAAACAAAGTAATTATAATTTCAATCTACCCCTGGTTCTGTTAGGAGAGCTTTAGAGGCGGAGGAACATACAGAAGGATTTCCTGAGTTGTCCATTTGTGCTGCAGTGGAGGAGCAGGGGGAAGCAGACAGACTTCTGTTATCATTCAGAACACCTGAGCTGAGGAAGTTCTCTGAAGTATAAAAAAAAAAGGGTTTGTATGCTGAACCCGTGAAGGTCCTGAACAGAGAGATGTTGGTCGGGGTCAGAGATTCAAGGTGGTTTGATGTGTTGGCGCCAGGTTCATCTGCCTGGGGCAGCTGGAGGTCCCTGTACAAAACTCCCTTAGAGAAACATGGTGCGTATCTCCAACGGAGGGTGGTGCACGGGGCCGTGGCCACAAACAGATAGGTGGCACGTATTGATCACAGATCAGGGGGTCAGTGTGCCTTTTGTCAGGCTGAGGAAACGCTACAGCATCTCTGGACTAGACTAGCTCCTCTTTTCTCCTTGTTAAAAAAGTGGGTGGACAGTTTAAGACACAGTTTTATTAATGAATTGTTTATTTTCGGTCCTAGATATTCATCAGCATACAAAGAAATATTTGTCTGTATAATTTTTTGTTTGGCCAGGCCACAATCAGCATTTGGCTCACCAGGAGAAATAAAATGAAGGAGGCAGATTCTGTAGTTGAATGAACTTGAATGAGTTTCTCTCTATTTCGGGAGGTGGAAAGGTTTTATGTCATGTAAAAAAATACTAAATGTGTACAATTTCTACTATATATTAACAGCAATGTCAATAATATTTCCCTTTGAACATTTGGCGGGCTGTGGGCTTACGAGTAGCCTGAACAAAATAAATAAAATCAAAGAAGTGGACTACCATGACTATAAAGCTGATCCCAATGGGAAATTTGTCTTCTTCATTAGACCCTAACTTTGTAGGGGCAGTGATAGCCATGCCAGTCCAGGGACTAGCAGCAGTTCCACTGTAAGGTGCCTTGGTCAAGGTCAATGACTGGCGTACCTGACATGTAACAACCAGACCGTGCATATTGATTTAGGTGAAGAGACTACATTAATAATGAATGCTTCCAAAAAAAATAAAATTCGACCATCCCCTTTCTTTTTTTTTCTTTCTTTTTTTACAACGAGACTACTAAATATATGTATATAATGTACTTGTGTTTATTGTAAATTATTCATTGGACCATTATAGAGACTCCATGGTTATCTACCCCAATGCTATAACTTAGGGCTGGGAAATATGGCTTAAATATCTATTATCCTATTTTTTCCTACTCAATATCTGACTAATCTTTTTTTTTTCCCCTAATGTTTGACTATAAAAAAAAATACAAATGATATATATTGCTTTCTAAAAGCATGCTCTGGGAAATGACCTTAATTTAAAGGGCAAAAATTTAAAGCTGTGAAGAATGTCATAAAAAATCATGTTTCAAAACAATGGAAATATAACACACTAAGTACAGGTGGTTTTGGTATAAGTCATATAAGTTTCCCTGTCATTATCAAGCTGACAATAAAAGTTAAGATTTGGTTAAAAAAATGGGTTACCTTCTTAAAAATAAGTTATTTTCTAACTTTAAACATGTACCTGTATTCAAGCTGAACAATCTCCATTTGAGACCAAGGGGAAAACAGGTAAATAATGAAATGGCCACAGGGCATCCTATCTCACCTCTGATTAATGGAATCATTAGTTGGAATCAGGCTTTAGGCTCCAAAGAGCAGCAGTTAATTAAATGCAAATAAACACCAGGAACAGCTCTCAAATTCATTGCACTCTGATGTCTCATACAGCATTTCCTCCAACCTCACAGATGACATGCTTAATAGTTTTATCCGAAGGGTGATCGTATCAGATGAAAATACCATCCCTGTTTATGCTGGGTTGATAACATCGGGTGACTGACACAACAGGTCAGGGTCAAATGACGCTAAAAGAGGACAAGTGATTACGTTTCAGTGTCGTCCAAACAATCGACATGGCCAGAGCATAGCAGCAAGCTCACAAACCACACAAACCTCGCACCAATCTCTAAATCCATCAGAGGTGTTTGCCTTTGAAATGTTTCTGTAATGTGTCCGCTAGGTAAGATAAGGTAGAGGCAGTGTAAACAGCACAGTCATATCTGTGTGAGTGTGGATATCAAATACTCTGTCCTATCATGTTGGGCATAGGAAACAGATGCCTCACCCCTGGCTATGAGAGAGAGAGAGAGAGAGAATGAGAGAGAGACAGAGAGAAAAAAAGAGAGAATGAGAAACGGGCAGTTTTTGGTTGTTGTTCCACATTGTTCTATGCTCAGACTCCAGAGGGGTATGTGTATAGTAGAGCAGCAGCAAGGTTAGGCCACTATCAGCACTAAATACTGACCTTTGGAAATCCCTCACATATGATAATTCGTACAGTAAAGCTTGAAGAGAGGCTCACATGCTGCTTGCAAAGAAAAATGGTATATCCTGAAAAACACCTTGAATCATGGGTAACTTTATAAACCAACAAATATAAACTACCAACAAATTACAGCAAACATCAAACACAACATGGTCTCCTGACTGATATGACGCATAAAGGGTGGATCATTTTGGTAAAGAGCTTGTAGAGCTCCATTTCAAAGAAGGGACAAACAGGGTTAGCTTTTTTAGGTTAGAACCAATCAGATAAACTATGGATGTGGCACAAAAACTTAAAGTGATGAGCTCTGTTTTTGTAATTTTGTAGTCTGTGAAACATACATAAACTTTACTCCATTGCTGTTGCCATCTTGTGATTCTGCTAGCAGAAACATGCTGCTGCATTATGGGTAACTCTGGTGCTGAGAGTAGTGTTGTAAACGGTAAACGGTAAACGGCATGTACTTATATAGCGCCTTTATTCAAGTTAGAAGACTTGACCAAAGCGCTTTACACTACATTCATTCACCCATTCACACACACACTCACACACTGATGGTGGCAAGCTACATTGTAGCCACAGCTGCCCTGGGGCTCACTGTAGCAGTTGTAGCTAAGACCATAACAACCAAGACCAAAGAGTACAGAGACAAGGGCGAGAACTTTAGAGGCCGAGACCAAGACAATATAGGGTCTTGGTCTCTGCCTTTAAAGGTCTTGGCCTCGTCTCAGTCTCGGTAGTACTTGGTCTTGGCTGGTGTGGACAAGTCCCACGTCCCATGTTGTGATTGTTCAGGCTCCCAAGACAATATTAGGTCTTGGTCTCTGCCTCTAAAGGTCTCGGCCTTGTCTTTGTCTCGGTAGTCCTTGGTCTTGGCTGGTGTGGTCAAGTCCCACGTCCCATGTTGTGATTGTTCAGGATCCTTGTAATTCAGTCTGGCTGTTACAGGCTAGCTTTCAACATCACGTCAAAAAAGTGTTTTCTGTCATCCATCCATTTTCTGTTATGCTTATCCCAAGCGGGATCGCAAGGGGTGCTGGTGCCCATCTCCAGCTGTCTACGCGCGAGAGGCGGGGTACACCCTAGACGGGCCACCATTTCATCACAGGGCAAGCTGCCATCATGGATTAAAGCCATACAGTGCAACAACTATAAACCATACTAAGGTGTTTGCTAAACAACTCATTATAACTGTAACTTAACAAGTGGGTTAAGCACTAGATTATCAAGGTTTCTCCACAAGACAGCATCTAAGTCTTTTCAAAGTCAATGAGAAATTGTTCAGTCTAAAATTCCAGTCATCAATTTTTTTTGTGTGAAAAATTAATGACTATAATTTTTGTAAAAGTTGTTTAAATCTCATATAAAGTTTTCAAGTTTTAAAAACCCTGGCAAGTAAACATTACTATAGACTTGTACTCAAACTACCTAGTTTTGAGTTACTGCAACCTTCCCAAATTCCCATTAATCAAAGACCAGGATAAGGTTTGCTAAATCCTGTATGGTGTGTAGCTCATCCCTTTCAGCAAGTGCCTAACAGTTAGAGGCAGAAACTTTGATTGCTCTCAGATGGGATTGAATCAGTAAGTAGCTTTGCTTTAATATAGTTTTATATAATATAATCCTTCTCTATTCCATTCTTTACCAAGGTTTTCTTACCATATTTCTGAGGAAACAAATCCCTCCAGTCAAACTATGTGAATCCATCTAAAAGACAGCTCCTGAGGGTGCACTAATTCTGCCTGGAAAAGGCTGCTCCTTACACTTCCTGTGGAGCCAATACAGAAACCATTCCTCTCACAAGACAGCCCACTTCCTCTGCAGATAAAGAGTCATTGAGTTGAGACGTAAAAGTGAAAGAACTCGATTCTAAATAATGTAAGCCAGCTCAGAAAGTTGTAATCCTGTTAAAATCTGTTTCTATGAAATCTACTTCTGACTGCTGTTTCAGTGTAAATGTATGAGGTGAGCTCTGGAGCCACTTGATTGTAAAACTGGGATATTGGCTTCCTGTAGAAATCATGCCTGAGTGGGATTTTAAATTCCCTGAGAAGGGTGGGCTGTCAGCCAGTTGTGTACAGCGCAAGTATGAATACACCAGTTCTTTTTACTCCAACTATTTAACCAGGACATAGAAGTCCATAGTCAGTCAAACCTATTGTAATTCTGCATGTGCATTGATATGTCATCGGTTGCTGGTAGACTTGGCATCCACAGCCACAACTTTCCACAATTTCAGTTATATGACCATGCATAAAATTCATGGAAAATGTACACCTGCGTGCATAAACATACGGGGCTTTTAAACACGACCCATTCTGAAAGGTAACTACAATCAATTATGATGTAAAGCAGTGTTAAAATATTAATGGTAAATGGTAAATGGCATGTACTTATATAGCGCCTTTATTCAAGTTAGGAGACTTGACTAAAGCGCTTTACACTACATTCATTCACCCATTCACGCACACACTCACACACTGATGGTGGCAAGCTACATTGTATCCTCAGCTGCCCTGGGGCTCACTGACAGAAGCGGGGCTGCCGTACACTGGCGCCACCGGGCCCTCTGACCACCATCAGTAGACAATGCAGGTGAAGTGTCTTGCCCAAGGACACAACGACACTGAAAGTCGGAGTCGGGGCTTGAACCGTCATGCCTTCGATTTCAGGGCAAACTCCTACATCCAACGCCACTGTCGCCCCACATCCCTAAAATCCCTAAAAAAATCGCCTTAAACCGTAGAGACAGTGTGATAGGAATGCAAGAAGGATAAAAATGAATCAGTTTCTAATTCACTTTTCTACTGGTGTTCCATTCCTTAAAAGATCCTTTAACATACTGACTGCAACACATCTAGGTGTGGATGTAGAACGTTTACAGGACACAAACGCATGTTATGCAAGCTGGGTTCGACTGAGAGGGAGCACAACAGGGAGAAAATGACATCAAAGTTTTGAAATTCCCCGGGGGAACAATGTTTTATTGGGAAATAATTTCCTTCGTATCGCGCACCTAAAAACACACAACACAACAATCGGTATTTCCCCTGAATCCAAATATTCAGAGAATTCTTTGTTTTGATAAGATGGGAGTTTAGAGATAGATGCTGCATCCTGAGTGAGGCAATAAGGAAAAAATAAGGCTGTCTCAGTGCGTGTATGTCAGTATTAAGTTCAGAACACTCCCAAAAGACACTTTAACATTCAGCCCATAACTCCTTACCTCTCACTATTAGGGTTATTTCTCCTGTTTGATTCACAATGCCACTGTCTGTCTCCATTACTCTAAATCTAATGGTTATCTCCGTATTTAATATAAATGTTCTAAAAGCCCAGTACAACTAAGAGGGCATATCAACACTTACTCGTTGAAACAGTCCATATTCCATTTAATCTTCCTGCTGTTGGACGGAAATTATTTGTTTTTATTATAAACCTCAAAGAAAAAGAAGTTGGAAGAAAGAGAAATCAAATATGAGCTTTGCATTCCTTCAAAATCTAAGTTTAGATTTGAAACACGTACATCCACTCAGAGTAAATTTGGGAGTGATGAATGCAGATCCCAAAATCCAAATGGACGACATGTGAGAAATGGAAAGGGGATGCTTTTCAGGCTGGAGGAACATAAGTATAAACTAAGCTGGATTTAATTTCTGAAAATCATAAATATATCATATAGACTTTTGTGTTTTACTTACGCTTCTTGTATGAAGCTTAGCACCATCAGTGTGTGAATGTCTGGATTACTAAGTGAAGTGTGAAGCAACTACGGGTGCTTGGGCTTGATAAAGAGCTGTATAAGTACAGGCCATTTACCAGTTTGCAAGCTTTTTTAAGATTAACAGTCTAAAAAGAGTTTTGACCAATTTCATAGTGCTACAGTGATAACATTTAATCTATACACACCAATCGTTTTTTATTTTATTTTGCCCAACATATGTGTACATTGTTAACTGACTGATTCAGATGACTTAAAATCTATTTTAATCACACCAGCGATGGTCATATATAGCTTTGAATTAATCAAATATTTTAGAACAGAAGCCAGACGAGTTTAGTGCATTAACGAAGATTCCAAAGGCACGACTTATAGACATAAAACAGGGAACAAATCACATGAATATTAATACTCAACAGTTTACTGAGTATAAGTAAATGTTACCTTAAAGATAAATGTGAAAAAAGAAACAATTGGAAAGACCTTAAATGTGCATTTTTCCATGCATTTGCATGTCCAAAAATATACAGGTTTATATTAAAATATTCTTTAAAAGTTCTATAGGTTTGTCACTTGTTTAAGAAAGCAATATATTATACAGATTAATTAATCATAATGGAACTTTTAAAGCCTTTTTATCTCATAATTTGATAAATATGGCTTCAGTGTCACAAAAAAATAAATATGACATAATATTAACAAAACAAGTGTTTTTAATTAACATTGTCTACACAATATACTATTTACAACTTTGGAAGGCAAGCCACAAATGATCTTTACTTAAGAAGTTGCTTGTCAGTCAGTAAGTAACTAAGTATATATATATATATATATAATTATGTAAAGAATGTAATCAAGAAAGTGAGAAATTAAAGAAATGAAATGTACAAAAGTTCCCTTAAATTGAAAGATAAACATTTTCATTCTGCAACATTTATACAATAAGCACAGGTTATTTCTGAATGTTACAATGGATGTTGAGATAATATGAGATTAATATGAGGAAATAATCTAATAAGATTTATGAAATGTTTGAATGACTTTAGATCTTTTGTAGTTTTATTTGTTCTTGACGTCCTTTCCTAAGTGCTTCCTAAGTACAGTATGCAGCATTAGGTTGAGGGAAAATTTATTATACTATTTCAGTAATGTGACTCTATTTGGCAAGATTGAGCATGTAATGTTTCCTTGTTACTTCATTCCTTTGCAACCTCATACAGTTGCAGTTTACTTGTCCTTGTTCCAGTGAAAAAAGGTGCTTGCTACAGGTCTCTCTAATGACACATAAACAGCTAACACATAAATCAAGCTACTCTAACCTACTCCAATCTAAAAAGGTCTACAAAGACTTAGCTAAGTTTTTTTTCCTGAGGAAATAGAAGGCATATTAATGCAGACTCCCAAACCAAAGCTGTCTCTAGTTGGAATAAACTCTTTAAACTCTCTACTTAAAATGCACTAATTCTGCAAATTAAACTGCAAACGTTTAGAAGAAACTGTTCAACAGCTAAGCTCCTCTTCTTGCTTTCTTGATGTTTTACCCACATGTTTTAATAAGGTTTTATTTTGGGTGTTTTTCAACTCAGGCCTTTAAAAACAGCAATCATCAAACCATTGTTGAAAAAGAAAAAATTGGACAAATAGGTCCTGCTGAACTACAGACCTATAATCAGTACGATTATTGAAAAAGTTGTGTTTTAACAGTACAAGACTGTACTGATTAAGGTGTTCATTGACATTCGTATAAGTTCAGACTCTGGAAGAACAACAGTGGTGCTATTATTGGACCTCAAACTTTGATACTGTTGATCACTTGATTTTATTAGAGTGTCTGGAAAACTGGGTCGGCCTTTCTGGTACCACACTGGGCTAGTTTAAATCCTGCCTGAAGGACAGGGAATTTTATGCGTCAGAAGAGAACTTTAAATCAGAGACCAGACAAATCACATGTGGGGATCCTCAAGGCTCCATTCCTAATATTCAACATCTACATGCTCTCCTCAGCTCAGAGTATAGCAAGCAACAACATCAGCTACCATAACTATGCAGACGACACACACATTATATCAAAATGTCACCAGGTGACTATGAACCTATCAGGGGGTTGGCTAGTAGCCTCGTCAGACCATCCTGATCTCGCGAGCTTTCAAGGTTTCACTCGCAAATCAGTCTGGAGACTCTCCGTTGAAGAAAACTTGGAGCCGTTCACCAAACGAACGTCCAATCAGCGTTGGCTTTGAGGTGGGTTGAGGTGTGACGCAACGAGAAGCGCGACAGTTCAGTCTAAAGAACATGGCGGCTTCAGCCGATGAAACTAGCGTTAGCGTGGCTATCGAGCAAGTTTTATCGGAATTACAGAGTATTTCTTTACTGAAAGAAGAGCAAAACACTGCTCTTGAGGGTTTTCTCAGAGGAAAAGATGTTTTTGCTCTTCCCCCGACTGGTTTCAGCAAGAGTACCCTGGCTTGTGGTTGTGTTTTCGTCGTCGCTCTGTTAGTACGTCATATGCTTCGTTGATCTGATTGGTTTATTTGGCCCGTCTATCACCAACATAGGCCAATCAGCTAACCAGTATTTTTTCGCCCCTTCCCAAAATTACTTCAATGGAAGGTTTCCAGATGGATATGCGGAGCAAATCCATCTGGCGAGGCAGGTTAGTTGGCTAGATGCTTAGAAGAGAATACGTGGATGCGCCATCATTTTCTCCAGCCGAATAAAAACGATACTGCAGGAATAATCTTTGAACCAAAGGAGGAGAGATCCAGGGTTTACTCATAGTGTCTGTTAAAACTAGGGCTGGGTATTTTCGCCAAAGTCCTGAATCGATTAGATTTGATTCATAGGGTTCTAAATCGATTAATTTCGATTCGATCTGTTTTTACAATAGTGAAAGTGCTTCTACTGTGTTTCAAAATGCTCATGTATTTTATTTTTTCCTGTCATATTAAACACCAAGTGCAAACTTGTAAATCAGAAAGTTTAAACTTGAGATGTGAACAAAAATGTCTCAAAAGTGCAAACTTATTTCTGAAAAGTCAAAAAGTGAAGCCTCACTCGAGCGAGCAGATGTGACACAGAGGGGGACACAGACGTGTGAGCTGGATGAGCTGCAGCTTGTCTACAGGGTGTTTGCTGGTCTGCCCCCATTTATTAATGTCTTCAGTCAACCTATTGGCTATATTTGCAGCTGTCTGGCTTGAAGTAATCTTGAGTGCATCTTTCCTGCTCATTTGAATGTGAACGTCACGCGTCACTATAAAACTAATCGACCTCATTCCCTAGACATCTATTTGCAAAAATGTACAATCAATGTGGTACGATCAATGTGGTTTCTAGTTAATACAGCTAGAAACCCCAAAATTTGGTCAAAATCTGTGTGTCATGATGGATTCAGACCTGATCCCTTAGAGGCAGATAAAGGCAGTTACTAAGTCAGCTTTTTATCAACTGAAGAAGATTTCCAGGATTGAACAACTAATGTCCAAGCAGGATCTAGAAAAACCGCCCACAAAGTCCATCAGACAGCTGCAGCTGATCTGAACTGTGCTGTTTGGGTTCTACCTAGAACTAAAAAGTAGAACATATCAGCCCGGTTCTTAAGTCCTTCCAATAGCTCCCTGTAGCCCAGAGAATAGACTTTAAAATCCTTCTGTTAGTCTATAAATCACTAAATGGATCAGCACCTTCTAGTTTAAGCCTACTCTGTTCATCCTGAACTAAAACCAAACATGGAGAAGCAGCATTTAGTTCCTATGCTCCATTTATCTGAAACAAACTTCCAGAATAGTGGATAAGTGCTGAAAGCCTGAGTTCTTTTAAGCCAAGGTTAAAAACCCATTTGCTTAGAGCTGCCTTTGACTGTTGAAGTTAAACTGTTCACTGAGGTTTTATTCGTTTGTTTTTTTTACTACCTGCTTTTATCATGTTTTTATCTTTACTTCATTTTCACTTTGCTTTTATTTTTCTTCTATTTTATTATCTAATTCACGCAAAGCACTTTGCATAGTCTAGGTACTGAATTCTGCTACACAAATAAACTTGCATTGCCGTTATGAAAAAACAAAACAAAACAAAAAAAAATCTGCGGTAGGTCCCTTGAACTTTTTTAATTTGAATAGAGGTCATAAGTCTTGTGCAACCTAGAAGTCATTGTTGCAGCTGCAGAGCAGATCCATGCTGTTGATTAGAGGTAAGCGGTGATTCACTGAACAGTTAAGTTCTGCAAAGATGGAATCTGGACATGCAAGATTTCAAGGTGCTAAAAACAATAAAGACCCTGGAGAAATATCTACATGTTTGTGGTTAGTGCAAAAGAAAATCTAAATAAAAATCACAATCACAGCTGTAGTTGAAAGATATCTATTTTAATTTTTTAGCAAAATTGTTTAGCCTTACATCATATGGATTCAATAAAGCACTTGTAGGTCTGGGAAAACTCAGACACTCCAGTCTAAAACTGACCTGATGAATCAGAGTGGGAGTTGAGATTTTATATTTGCATAAGAATCATCCAAAATGCAACAGTGCTTTCCGTTTCCATTATAGTTGAGATTGTGGTAATAATGCAGCAATGTTTTAATGAATGAGCTGAATGTATCTGTAGAATTTCAATTACTGACTGAGTTTTTCTTTTTAATAAAAGATGTTTTTGCATCACATCCATACTTATTCAATTGCTCCCAAACTATTTCTGCTGACTATTAGTCCACATCTTTCAAATCGAGCTCTAACTGCTCCTTTCCACCATAAATATGAGGTAAATCAGTCTGGCTGATCAGGCTAGTCCAAGACAGCATGTAAAAATTTAGAGGTCAAAATGTCAAGCAATAATTTTAAAGCAGGAGTGATTAGATTTTGTTTAGTGAAAACATAATACATTGCTCTAAAACCCATTAAAGATTAGATTTATACAAAACTGTAGCTATGTAGTTTATATATAGCTATTTCTCAGAGGATACAAAAACTATACATGCTTGACTGGATAAGAGGAACAGGGTTGTATCTGCATCCTGATCTGGATGAGATTAACCTAGTAAGGATCCTGCAGGTGGGAGGTATAGCACCCCACTGGCTCACCTACAAAGCTGACTTGAAATCTCGTTAAAATCTAATTAGGCTAAATAATAACCCAAGCCAGATTAAATAAAAACTCACAATATGCGGCCCTGCCTTCAGTCAAAAGTAAAAAAAAAAAAAAATGACTTGGAAGAAACAAAATATAATCTTAAGTAACATTTTTCCCCTCGGTGGGTTTAAGTAAGTCTGAGCAGAGAGTGTTTCCCAGGCTTGTGGACCACCGGAGAGACCAGATTGAGCTCAGAGGCAGTAAAAGCCTCAGGCGCAGTAAAAGAGACAAGCTGGACCAGCTCCTCTTTAAGTGGAACAGTTTATGTGATAAAGACGAAGGGGCCGTGTGTGAAATTAAAGTGAAGCTAATTGCTGAGATTCCAAACGGCCTCAACAAATAAAGCAAGTGGCCATAAAAGCACATGGTAGTGATTAGGCCATGCTGATACATATCTACAGTTTGTTCCTCTGACCTTCCCCTGATCAAGTGCACATCCACAAAGGTATTTGGAAAAACGATGCAAAACAGGCCTTCAAAGATAAAGATCCGAATAACATACACTGTAAAAAGTCCGGAGAAACACCTGTGCTAATGACATCATGGAGGTTTGGCAAGAGAAGTCGTCTTCTCAACGATTTTCAGTGTTTAATCACAACTGATGATGCAGCTGTGTTTAAACCCTGTTAAAAGTAAGAGATAATCGATCAATCAATGGTTAAAAAAAAACCCACAACAGTTGAAACTGTGTGTTTTTAAAGAAACCATGCCGTTAAAATGCAAAACATGCCTCACATAAAAAAAACAAAAAAAACGTTTAACCATAGGTATTCAGGCTACGCTATAAAAAAACAGACCTAACAGGGACACCTGCCTTTAATTTTTTTTTACTTTTTAAGTTATATTAAAGACTTTTTTTTCAAGGTAATGGGAGAATAAAATAAAATAACACATCCTTTTTTTTATTTATAAAATAACTGTTGAATTATAACTTCTTTAATTATTCCTCATATAAATGATATTCTAGGTTCATTGTTTGTGGGATCACATTGTATAATATAAACCAAACATCAATAAAATGGGTGTAGAATGGTTAAAACTGATAACAGTCTGTTATTAGGAACTATTTTAGGTAGAAACAACACCTAAAACTTATTTTTATTGCTTGTGGAATTAAGCTTTTTTCAATCTGGACACTTTTCCATGGAGGAGGCCCAATCTGAGGAATCTAGTCAGGGTGAGTCCATCACCATAGGTAGATTTTGCTGAAGTATAGGAGTAGCAAATCTCTAGACATTATTTGTGTAGAGATGTTGAAAGCTGCTGGTATTTTCCCCTTTCCTACTGCCACTCAAAAGTCTGGGGCTTTTAAAAGCCCAGGTAGAGTTTCCAGACACATTTAGTTTCCCGGGGCTTTTGTCCCTCTACAGACGCAGCACTTCAGGGCTTCTTGAGGTGTGGGCTGTGTACAGCTTTCTTCAACCAAATTAGTTCACACCCAAAATAAGTTTTAAGAGGATTTTAAGCGAGAATGTAAACCTCAGAACTTTATCTGTGTATTCAGTTGATCAAAAAAAGCTTACATTACATTACATTAAAATCTATGCAGAAACAGCAGAGCTCAGAGTTTTCAGACTGCGGGACGCTGCTTTCTGACTTTTCCTTTTTATTCCTTGTTGAAACACAAAATAAACATTCTCCTTAGACTGGCCTGTTGTGTTGACTTGTTAACTTATTGGACTGTTAACCATTTTAAATGAACTTAGAAATATATTTATAAATGTTTTTTTTTTCTTCACTATTTCATGTTGAGAGTGCTGCAAGAGTTTAAATGATGTTTGTATGCTTGTGGGGACCCTGAGTTTGCCGATCTGCCAACAGTTTCTACTAAATACAAATATATGCTCAGAATTACAAAGTAAAGTTATGCATTCCTTGTACATGCTGACTAACTTTACTTAATTACATCTTGACTAAAATCATTTTCTGTTTGTGTGTGCTGAGTTATATTATTATGAAAGAAAATAACTGTGTTAATCCATTTTTTTTAGTTATTTTTAAATAAATGTTGCTGTTAAACAGCAACTCTGGCCATATGCAGTTTGTTGAAAAAATTAAATAAACTTGTTAAGCTGGTCAGAACTGATGGTAAAGTTGTGTGATCTTATTACCCCCACCCGTTGGACTAAAAGGGAAGTGCAGTTTCACTCTAAAGGAAAAGCACACTGAGGAATTACCAGGAATTAGCCGGGTAATTCAAATCCTGGGGCTTTAAATCTCAGGGCTTTTAATTAAAAACGGGCTATTGTTGGAATTTGTCTATATTGTGATAACATACTGTGAGGTGGCCCAGACTTTTAAGAAAGTCTATATAAGAGATTATGTCTTATGGAATAGTCTAACTCCTCAGAGTTCCTCTGCACCTACTGTTAGGTGTCGGAAAGGAACCAAACATACTATAAAATGTGAGTTTTTTTCAAGTAAACTATTACTTTTTATTGAAGATGTTTTGAACTAATTTATTTTAGAGTAATTTTAATTCAAGCTTGGGATAAAACCCTGTTGTATTTGCAGCGTACATGGAATCAACCCATTCACCCAGTCATTATGAACAAGATTTGAAGGTCTACAATAGAAGGATTCTCTCTGTATGTAGATAACTGAAGATAACAGCCAATCTTATGCCTATTAGTATCTTTTCTTGAACATGCAGCCATTACCAACAGCTGGTGTGTGTAAATGCTGAAAAGCCTCTGAGAACTCTTATGGGAAAGGCCTAATATTTTTTTGGCATTCACTGCAAGCTTAATGCGTGACTAACTTTTTGTTGCATTTAATAGCTACCAATGAAATGTGAGAACACTTAAGAAAAACTTTTAAGTGTGCCTTAACAAAAGGATATACTTATATTACTTGTTTTCTTGTAAAGACGGCAAAACAAGACGGACGAGTTCAAATGTTTCCATTACCGATGTTCACACTTGGCACAGAACAGACTCTGAGGAATTATCACAGAACAAAAAAAGCCTCTTCAAGTCTACTCAGACTGAGAGGTTGACATCTTTGTGTAGATATATAATAAATAGATCATGCCGATTGCTCATAAACTGTGGAATTAACTACTGTTTTGTCTGTAATAACTCTAATTAACCACTTGCATCACATTCAGTAATTGATGGCATATTAGAAAAATAATTGGCTCTATTGTTTTCTTAAACCCTGCATACATTTTAAAAGTTTTTATCCTCAATAGATATAAAAACCTTTATTGGCATTATGGCAATTAAACTTATTAGCAATATTAATACTCAGACTGATACAAGACCTAAAACACCCTTTTAAAAGAAAGATATTGAAACAATGAGCCCTTATTTTAAAAGTTAAAATGTAACTTATAACAGTTGCACTCATGACATCCTCTTGTATTGTAATAACTGGGCTTTATATATTTAATTACACAGGAAAAACTCCAATATAGCCTTATAATTGAGTTTTAATCCAGCACTTAATTTAAAAAATATATAAACTAATATATTTAAAGGAAGCAGAAAACAAATTGTTTGGACAATACAAGGAAATGGTAACATCCTAACAGGGTGGATCAAAATAAATTAACTATGAGAGAGAAATATTTAAAGCAAATTTGTGCCTTTTTATCTGGGTCTTTATTAGAGACTGGTATAATTATTGACCAATATGCTCAAGGTTGTGCCGATTCATCAGTGCATTCAGAAGCCATGCATTGAGATCATCTTAAATGTGATTTTTTTTTTATAATCATTGTGTTTCATTATGTAAATGAAGGAAAGAAATAGCCATATCTACTTAAACAATCAGCTCAAAAGTATCGTCAGCATATGTCAGAGTGATGTCAAAATAATCAGCATCCGCCTTAAAAAAGCAATATCAGTCAATCTCTAGTTTTTATCCACAAATAATAAAAAAGGATAATAAAATATTTATTCTTGCGTGCTTAATTTTAAGTCCTAAACTCAAAACTTTATAAAAGTTACGTAATTTCCTTAACATTTTAAGATAAGCCAATTTTTCTCCATTTAAAATTGTCTACTATAAATTTCTGTTGCAAATTATTTTTTGTTATTTTATGTATTATATATGTATTTTAGTTTGTTTTGAATCTGAAACAAAAAGTGCTTTAGGACACAAGGTTTCACCGTTTACCAAATTTATTGATCTACAAACTTAATTGAAATAAACAAAGAGAAGAGTCTGAAATTTGTTGAAATGGACTCCAAATATTTCAGATCTTAATTCAATCAAGCATTTCTGAAATTTAATGAATATCATAAATAAATCATATCATCGCTTAAACAGCTCGCAGGGATTCTCAGTTCAACTTTTCAGGAGCTTAGTGTGTTTCTGCCTTCCTGTCACATTTAGATATACTGATTCATTTTGGAGCAAATTTTTATTAATAATGTTATAAACTTTTAAAACAGAAATTTAATATGCAAAATACTAATTTTAAAGCAGCCTATATGTAGCTACTTACAAAAACATAAAAAAGCATTTGAAGTGTTTTGCATAAACATCAGGACAGTAGATAACTTTTATTCCTCCAGTTTTTGTGACTAAACATATTTTCTAAGGCAGCTGGTTCTAGGATTTTCTTTTACTAATTCTCAATATTATGCAGGCTCTGTTCACAAAGATACCAAATCTTTTAGGATCTGTGGGAACTTTGTGGCTGTTCATTAAACAGGGGATCCTCACTAACAAGATAAATCAAGACCATGTGGAGCGCGGGGAGCCTCCCTGCCCTCTGCCCTTCCAATATCGTTAGATGAACATCAGAAAGGATGGGCTGACAAGACACACATGTCCACATGGGGATGTACAAGCAGCAATCTCTTTGGGTCAAGGCGTTCACATTTTTCAGGCTGAGAACCCCCATTATGTCAAAAAAATGATAAACTGAAGCAAGGATAAATCATGACATCCTCTTATTTTTCTTATAAACATTAAAATATATTCAAGTTTGCCAAGAAAGATACACTTAAAAGTATTAGTACTCAGATGTTTGCAATATAATTCTGGGGCATTTTCACTTTTATATTTAAAAATGAACCAAATATGTTCCCCCCGGCCGTTCTGCCAATATGGCTGGCTTTTTAACACATTTCAGAACCCTGGAATGCCTGCTTATGGTTCAAGAGCCCTGCCTTCATTAGGATATCAGACAGCACCGCAGAGAGAGTAAGCCCTGCCTGCCCACCGCATACCTTCGGCCTACTTCTTATTGGAAAACTGGGATATCGTACAGAGGAAATGCCTGGCATACTCCCAGAACAAAAGGAGCAATCTAGACATCGGAGGCAAGGAGGAAAATATATTGAGTTAAAATTGAAGACATTTTTGTCATATTCAATCTGCAAAGTCAAAAATCAGAATCAGATGAGGTTGCTGAGGTCGGGGGGGATACTTTCAGCCTGGTTTGGATGAAGAGGTTCAGACACATGTGAGTGCGTATGTTTGAGAAGACTTTAAGTGACTGACATTAGATCCAGTCTTTGTTCTATGTCTGCGCGTGTGCAGCAAAATGTGCATGTGTGCGTACGATTCTATGACCGCTTTCCAGAGTGTGCACCTGTGTCATATAAATCCGCCAAAAGCCTGCTCCCGTACATTTCCAATAAGAGTTACACAGAGGGCTGCAGGCAATGGGTGGAGAGAGAGCTACTGTATGGTGTAATAGAGCACAGATGTGAGTGGATACGGCTGTCGTGTTGCGTGCACATGTATCGCGACCACCAGGGGTTCCTCCGCTGATGAGCACATTGATGGAAGAAAAAAAAAATGCATTTAAGTGTCTTGATATTTTCTCAGAAAATCTCTTGAAATGTTTAAAGAAATTGCATAAAAAGCGCTTGGAAAAAGACCAAATTTATTAAATACAATCAATGAGAAACGCTTTTTACTTTTCCAGCACAAATAACAACCATCTGCTAAATCACCTGAAAAATGTGCCCTTGTTGCTCCACTCATTTAATTTATTCTTCTTCCTATAACTCCATTACTGAAGGACCTTTGATTATATTCCAAAAATAACAGCTAACCTATGCGGCATGAAAGAAATGCATATTTGAACCGATTTTAGTCATCAAAGAGCAATCATAGTGCTTATCCAAGTGTTACTATAGGGTTAAAATAATGCACCTACTTTCTTCTTCTAGTTGTATATATTAAAGTAGAACTTATATATTTTACTTTTTTTTAAAGTAACCTAAACTGAACATAAACACCACAAATTTCAAAACTTTAATGATTTTTTTTTTTTAAAGCAATGAAAAAACACAAAAGGAGCAGAGAGTAAAGCAAATGTTATGACTCTTACTTTGCATACTGTATTAAAACTCCCAAAAAAGACAATAGTTCTCTGTAGAAAATGTTTCTCTGACTTTCTTATTCTCCCTCACAGAAATTATAGTCCATTGTTTGCAGCGTTTATCCGTTTACCAATGCTTGCAGGTATTTGTTTCCATACATCTGTCTTAGCCTGGAAGACACAGATTATTTTCTTTTTCGGTCATTCTGTTCTAAATTTAATGCTGGATTTGATGTCGCTGTCCTCTTGACCTGGTCTAAACAAAACCAGCATTTTGATGATCCCGCATTCTGTAGTTCACATCAACCTGAGGATAGTGAGGTGGCTACATCCTTGGGACCAGTTTTATTTCTGGATCAATTCTGTAAGTGCAAGTTTTAAAAAAATATATAATTTAAGCTGATATTGTATATTAAAAAAAGCTCTAAAAGTTGCTTTCTTTTTTTTAATTCTATTTACATTGCAGTGTTCATATAATCTGTAAAACTCCCTGCATAATTAAAATAAAGAAATTTATATCATTGAAACAAGCGGAACACTTTGGCAATAGCCCTACTGCTCCACTAGTGAAAGTAAAATCTGTTGGCCTCTTTTTGGCATCAAGACAATTATTCTTATTGCCACATTGCCAGACAGGACACTGTTAAAAAAACAACAAATAAATAAAAGTTGCTTCCTATGTTAACAATTTCTGTCATCTATCTGATTGACTCACTGTAATTTCTATCTGTTTATTGTTAGGAATTCCCTCTTGTTTTTGACTATACAGAAGAGATGTACAGTAATAGAGAAATGCACATTGTTACCAGGTGTATGTAAATGTATATTAAGGAATAGAAACCAGGAATAATACCAGGATTTAGGAAAAAGATAATAAGAACAGAAGGAGGGAAATATGAGGAACTGTTCACCATCTCGAACCAGCAGCAGGCTGTCTGAGGGTCCAGTACGCCTCTCTGTGTTTTAACTCTGTGGTTCTTCTTCTCTCCTGGGAAATAAAAACATTCTTGTTTTCCTTCCAAATGAGCATTCTGAGGGCAGCCAGATGTGCAAGAGGGGAGCTGGAGGAGGTTCTTCTCTTCTGAGACTAAACTTAGAGGGCTGGGCAAGGGGACCTCCAACACCAGCTCCTCTCCTCCTGGAGGAGCAGCCCACAACCTCGCCTTTCACCTCTGAACCCCCACCCCTGACCTGCAGAGATGCAGATGGGAGTGGGTCTGTGAAAGGCTCAAAGAATGTAAACAGCTAAACGCCACATAAAGAGCAATTTTCTGGAGTTATGTGTTGGCTCTATTGGAACAAAGCCCAGCATATGATGCAGAAAGCCTTTTAGTAGGACTAACTTGATTTGCACATATGAATTACATATCATGAGAGGACAGGGGGCGGCTCTCATGTCTTCTTATTGTGGCCTTACTCCCTTCCCTAAGGTGATGTGAAGAATGGCGTCAATCATCTATTCCAGCCTGCTGACCGCCAAGGAGGATACAACAATTCTTCTGGGACATTCAAGAGACCACCGGCTAACAGAGAGGATATCATGGAGGAAAAGTCGGAGGAGGACATGAGTTTGAGCCCTGAACCATGGGTGGAGAGACAGAGGGCTAGAGGGAGGGAAAGATGCAGACAGATAAGAAGGTGAGGGAGAGTAGAAGGAAGAAAAGTAACATGGGAGGGAGAAGACATTAGGTGTGAAAAAATATAGGATGAAACATAGATGAGGGAGCGGTATGAGGTAAAAGGAGAACATAGAGAAGGTGTATATAATATTGGAAGGATAGAGGAGGCCTCCAGGGAATAAACACAGTACAAAACGTCCAAATGTAGAGGAATAGAACTTCTATTTCTCCATGTCCTAATGTTTCACTGAAGGATCTAGTCTGGTCCTTCAGGATTCATCTCAGCATTCTCAGCCGACTCTAGTAAACATGTTGAGAAAGATACTCAAACAAGGGAAACAAAATCATATTTATTTCTAATTTCCTTCCACAAGAAAGGTAGCAGGGAGGTTTTATCCTGATTCTTTAGGCTTTGATAGCTACACAGGCTCTATAAAGGCCTTGCTTGAATATCAACATTAAAACCATAGTTTGTTAGTTTAAAAAAATGAAGGTTAAAAGAACTGCTATGCGGCCTAAAAAGATTAACAGTAGGCTATCTGAAGATCATTGCTTTAACCCCATAATGCCAAATGAAATGTTTTGCGTCTGACACCTTTTGCATAACTTAATGGTAAAAACTTTGCTCAAAATCCTATTATACACAATCAGATATATCTGATAACAGAGGGCAGAAGACTACACAAAAAATAATCTTGACTTATCGCATAGTAATAAATTATTAATATCAAAAATGTATTTCTGTTTTTTCTTTTTACATATTTTGTTAAAAGGCCAAATAAGGACTTCAAACCAAAAAAAAGTTATTTTCTGTTTTGTTTTATTCTTGGATCGGGCTTTAAAGGGTTAAAGAAGTTGGAAGAAGATTCAGCAGAGATCTAATACAGAACAAGGGCTGCACGATAATCAGAAAATGTGCATATCATATATGCTATAATACTGGTGAATCAATAAATATTTCACTAAAATGTGAAGATTTCTTGCTCTTTTTACAAAAAACCATCTCCAGATATGCTACAGGAATTCTTTACACTTTAAGGGTTTGCAGATATTTTTTTCACTTCAAGCTTTTTAGGACATTAAGGGTGCATCACCTTTTTTTTTACCATGGTGGTGGTGATGTGCTGATGCTACACTGAGTCACCTTTGGGTTTAGGCAAGTTCTTTTATGCCACAGTGATTTATAGGTCAGAGTGAGGTAGCTAAAGAAACATAACATGAATAAAACAAAAGGAAAAGCAATTTCCATTGAACAGACTGGCTATCAATCTCAGAGGTGTCAGGCAAACTTCTTTTGCACGCCGACTTACCAGCTTAGATAGCATGTTGGGTCGAAACCTAACAAGTTCAATAATTTCAGAGAGACGACCTGGTTCACATGAGAATGCATTCATCTTTAATTCTGTCAGGATAACAATGTCCTTCTTGACAAACGAGAACTGACTCCAATTGTAGTCTGCAATTAGAACACAGAAGAGCACTTCTGAAAAATGTGTTTATATGTTACAGTTATGTTATTGAAGTATCAGACTGAAGCTGATCAGCCCCTTCAGTAAAGCAAAATGGACCTATTTTTTAAGTTAGATTTGCTTTTTATCTTAAAAAAAAACATCAGAAAATGCTCAAAAGTGCTCAACCGCAATCAATTCAATTAAGGCAGGGCATACACTGTACGATTATTTTTTCTCTTTTTGGGCCGATTTTCCTAGCCTCCTGAGACCATCCTGATCTCGCGAGGTTTCAAGATTTCACTCGCTAATCAGTCTGGAGAATCTCCGTTGAAGAAAATTTGGAGCTGTTCACCAAACGAACGTCCAATCAGCGTTGGCTTTGAGGCGGGTTGAGGTGTGACGCAACGAGAAGCGCGACAGTTCAGTCTAAAGAACATGGCGGCTTCAGCCAATGAAACTAGCGTTAGCGTGGCTATCGTGCAAGTTTTATCGGAATTACAGAGTATTTCTTCACTGAAAGAAGAGCAAAACACTGCTCTGGAGGCTTTTCTCAGAGGAAAAGATGTTTTTGCTCTTCTCCCGACTGGTTTCAGCAAGAGTAGCCTCGCTTGTGGTTGTGTTTTTGTCGTCAGTCTGTTAATACGTCATATGCTTCGTTGATCTGATTGGTTTATTTGGCCCGTCTATCACCAACATAGGCCAATCAGCTAACCAGTATTTTCACCCCTTCCCAAAATTACTGCAACGGAAGGTTTCTAGATGGATACGCGGAGCAAATCCATCTGGCGGAGTCAGGTTACGATTTTCCATCCGTGCGACAATTGTTTCGATAGGGCCAAAGTTCAGCCTCATGGTGCGTCCTGTGTTGTGTAGTAAAGGGGCGTAACAACCATCTCCCGTTCAGGAACTGTAAGGTCGGGAGAAAATCAAATATGTTAGAAATTCAGTCGGCCCTTGCAAGGTGTTGGTGAGCAAATCCTGCTGTTGAAGCAGAGCTACAAGCTGATTTACAAGCACTGCGCATGTGCAAACAATGGAGTTCTTCTCTCAGGTTGACGAGTCCGACCAGTGTCATTTCTCGGCACTGAGTCCGATTTGTGGTTTTCGGACGTACAAAGTGAGCAGGTAGATCGCATCAGAGCGTCGGGTCCTACCGTGTAAGAACATACATCGTGAACTGTGAACTTTTAAACCCTGCGGTTTCATTGTACAGTGGAGCGGAGTACAAATGAAAAAATCGTACAGGGTAAACCAAGCTTAAAGCAACCTGAAACTCAGATCGTCTTTAGTCAGCCCTCCTGCAACCAGCAGACCAAGTCATTTTTGTGGTGTCCGTTTTAAAGATTTAAATGTATCGTTCGGTTTTACCCTCTGACTTTAACGTCTGGTTGTTTTCTTGTCATCAGTAGAGAAAAACTTTAACTATTTGAAGAAAAAAAAAAAAAACACTTCTTAAACTGTACTTGTAAATGTCATACATCATAACCAAAACACCCCTCTAAAATATGCATCTGCCATGCTTCACTGGGCTGCCAGTGTTCACACCACGCAGCCCCATCCTTCAAACAGCTATTCAGGTTCAACCTGTGAGCTACACCTACAGCTTTTAGACCCAGCTTCCTTTCTTTTCACAACCTCTCACACGAAGAATAAAAGTGTTGAGAGCCAGATAGCCGGCATGGCATTCTTCTCAACAGGAAGTGCCTCTTTTCTCTGCACTCCCAGACCTGGTATGCTAGGAAATCAATGCACTGCCCTCATAAAAGCCCTAACTTCCTGTCTATACAGGAAACAGTCCCTCGTTCGCTCGCTCCTGATACCCTGCAGGTCTCGGGCTGTCTGTGATATTGTTCTGCCAATCAAAGCATGTTTATCAATGAAAACAAGCACAGGAATGTGGTCTTATCTGTACGTTATTTGTTGTCTGAGGGTGAGATTGAATCGCGTTGTGTTACGAGTGCAGAGTGAGGCATTGAAAAATAGACATCGAACCTTAACTATCCAGTCATGTAGTTGTAAAATCTGCCTTTAATGAGTGTAAACTATAACACCACTGTTTGTTAATACCTAAGGTTGCTTTTTCTATTGTTTCTTTTTTGATCACGCTCTCAACCTCTACCTTTTTGTGTCAGGATTAGTCTTATATTACCACCACCAGAAAATGTTCTGAAGCAAGATTTGTTTTCCTCTGACATCTCATCAATCTCTGAAGTTCCTCGCCAGAGCTGTTTCCAAGCATCTCCCACACAGGAGGTGCTAATCTGTCTATACTTATAAACTGCTTGGATGGTTGACAGCTTTGTTTCCCTTTTCAGGTGAAATATGCTCTTTCCTTTCAAATCAATTACCCCCTCCTCCTCTCTCTCCCAGCTGTCAGGCTCTTATTTAAGGGCTGAACCTGGAGCCTGGGATTATGGCAACATTTGACCTCCCACCTTCGACCCTCAAAGTCAACCTTGTACACCATTAAACTGCCTCTCTCCAGCTATTACCCAGTCCGATGACTCACTTAAGGGGCGATTTCGAGTAACACGAGTAAAAGATGGCAGCTCTACCTGATGTAATAGCCATGCTTGACAATTGCAGAACATTTGCAAAAAAAAAACGGGGGGGTTGGTGAGGGAGATTTGGAGAGAACACCAACATCTGCATCTCAGGTAAGGTCATCTGAAAACCACAATAAGAATTTGCACACAATACAAAGACTGCTTTCAATGAGGGAACAACAGATTGGTTGTTTAGTTAAAAAAAAAAAGTTCATACTTTGTCCAAACCATACCAATAGAAGCCAAAGACAATCAGTCTTGAAGAGGTCTACTGGAGTGCACCAAGACCGCAGAACACTTTCCAGTTTCAGAGGACAGAACTTGAGAGATCCCTGGATATGTTGAGCATCAAATCGTCTGTGGTGAGGTCCAGGTTATTTATGAGGTAGAAACAGAATGCTTGTTTCCTCGTTGCGACGAGGAACAGCCTGACAACAGCAGTGGGAGCTTAACCATGACGTGAGGCCTGCCTCAGTGTAGTGCAAAGAGTTTAAAATAAGCCACATTTGCTTCATCTAAGGGCTATAAACTCTCCCCTGATCTAGGAGTGCTCCAATTAATCGATGAAAACCCCTTTTGCACTGTTGCCAGACATATTGCTTCCCTCCAATCATCTGGCATTAACTAAAAGGAAAGCCTTTCAGCAGGTAACTAAAATGAACAATTGAAAAATCAACCAAGCTAAAAAATGCAACTTCCATATCTGAACCGAGATACACAGAGCTATCTGAAAAATAGTGGCCCTTCCTTTAAGGGAAACAGGCTCACCTCAAAATTGTGCAAATAAGCTGATTGTCAAGAGAGAGAAATGTCAGCTTCTCAGGGTCATGTTTAAAGCCAAATACATTCATCAAGCTGTCACAGTGATGCACTGGCATATTTAGCATTACCATTGGAGGAGAGGAAAAATATGAGCACTGGCTCACGAGTTATGTGCTTATTACCATGATGGCTGCACACTAGATGTTGGATTTTGAGTGAATATAACACGCAGATGGCAGCGTTTCTTTTCCCACAGCCAGTCTACACCTTAGGGACATCTGGGCAGCTTCTAGAAGGATACTTATTTATTAGTCATGTTTTATTTAGAAAGAAAAAAATTACAATGTATTCTATCTTTACAAACCTTTATCTGAAAAACTCTTTTTTATTGCATGTTTTCTTTTAGAAAGAGAAAATAAATTTGTGTGAAAAATGTTAAACTGAGAGGAGGACAAGAGATCAAAACAAAGCTAGCTCTCCACCTGGCCTCTCCATGTTTATTATTACCATTATTCAGTGGTAATGGGTAAAAGTTGAAACAAACACTGGTGCACCTGTTAATTCCACCCCCGGGCAAGTGGGCCCAGCCATTTCCTGTGGCCTTCAGGGAGGGGGGAGCAGGACGGGCAAGCAGAACCAGATGATACAAGTGTTTGGAGGCTGCTGTGAAGCAGTAGGAGTGGGCGTGCAGCTCAGTGTGCAGCGGACAGCAGGGTGGTGGATTCAGACAGCAAAGGTCAGGGTGAAGGGGCACACCCAGTAGGACACAAGGAGGCTGGTAGGAGGGAAGTAAAGTAGGGCTGAGAACGGGACCTCAACCCATCAAGTAAATCTTTTCCAGACGTAGAATATTAAATCCAGATATAAGAAGCTTTAAAACAATGTCTACATTCTAAACATCATTCGCTGTAAACGGATGCCTTTACATTTAGCATCATCCTGAGCAGTTGAACAACGTTAGCTCCTAGGGTTTCAGTATAACATTATAATGCAAACTTTAAAGGCTTGTTATTCATTATTTCGTCCCTCAGAAATGCATAATAGATTCTACGCTCATAGCTGGGTTCAATTTAAATTGTGCAGGTATTTTCACAAAAATTAAAAGTCATAACTATTGTGCAAAACATGTCAACTATAATCAGTGCAAGACTGCTTTGTAAAACACCAGAAAGGGAAAAGAATAACCTTTAACTGACATTAATCCAAATTTATTGAATGCAATCTAAGCAAACCGGGAACCTCAAACTAGACTTGATAATGTAATCAAACACCAAGTATTATGTAATGCTTTTTTTTTTTTTAGTCTTTGGCTTTCTTAAATGTTTTTTAATAAATTTTTTCATCCTTTAATGCTGCAAAAAAAGGTGGTGAGAAATGCTTTTTGTGGATTTCTCATGGGAGTGGAAATGTGAACATATGGAGGTAAAAAGCACCAAACCTGTTGCTATTTAATCCAAATCTTTATTTCCTTAGAAGGGATCAGGTTCATTCATGTTGCCCTTTTATTATATATATATAAAAAAAGGTAAGTGTTGCAACAAGGTTTTGCAAGCATGAGAGGCATAGATTAACTTCAGATAAAATAAGTATGGGATTGGCACCATCTATTTGTCTTTTTGGATTATCAGAAAAGAAGAAATGGATATGTGGGAATATCTCTGCAGCACAACTTACTTTAGTATTGCCCTAAATCCCCTCGCTTATCACTCTTCTTCTCTGAGCCAACAAACACAAATCCTTAAAGTTTTTACCCAACCTTAAAATGGAGACTGGAGAGTTTGCCCAAAAGTAGTATTTTATTTTCTCAAGAGGAAATGCAACCACATAACAGGAAAATAAGTATAATTTCAAGAATTTACCTTTTAAGGTTGTTTAACAGGGATTTTTTTTCCCTTCAACTAAAAGATCCAAATCCAATGAAATCCAACTGGATTAGAAATGCAACTCTAATCTAAATGCATGATCATTTGTTATTGATGTTACCACAGAGGATATCAGCTGTAACTATTTATTAAAACTTAAATAGATCTAAACCTATGCATCATATTCTTAGTTGATCTCAGGCTTTAACAATAAAGATAAATTCCTTTCTTAAACCCATCCCCTCCTTCCCAGCTGCATTTATGTAAAAACATATCTCCTTCATAATCATACTTCCCCCTCCTCCCTGCCTTCTTCTCTCTTCTCCCCCCTTGCTGCTCTGGGCTGAGGGGAATTAGAAAGCATAACAAGTCCAGAGGTCCACTGTCATGGAACACCCATGTTGCTGCTTTTATCTCCTCCCTTTTTTCTCTGCTCCACCTCTTCAGAATGCTCACCTCTAACAGCAGGTCCTTTCTTCTCCTAGGCCCAGGTTTTAGGAGCAGCCAGCTTAGTGGCATGCTGCTGAACCTTGGGATGGGCCATATAGCCAAAGAGAATATAGATCGCATAAAGGCAGTGAAGGGGAGACGGACAGAATGTTTCTAAAGGCAAATATCAAAAAAAAGGGGAGAAAATAGGACAGAGCAATTCTTAAACATTCACGGTTTAGGAAAATAGAAACAAATGCAGAGGAAAAAGGAGAGCATTCAGAGTAAGGTTGGTACATGATTCCCTGAGTCAACTCAGTGACCTATGACCTTATTCATCGTTACATCTCTGGCAGTTTCCTAAATAACTGCTAACATTGATTATCCATTAATTTTCTGTCACACTTGATTCCTTCTGGGGTCGTGAGGGGTGCTGGTGCCTATCTCCAGCTGCCTACAGGTGAGAGGCGGGGTACACCCTGGACAGGTCACCAGTCCATCGCAGGGCAAGCTGCCATCATGGATTAAAGCCATACAGTGCAACAACTATAAACCATACCAAGGTATTGGCTAAACAATTCATTATAACTGTAACTTAACAAGTGGGTAATGCACTAGAACCTGAGGTTTCTCCACAAGACAGGGTCTAAGTCTTTTCAAAGTCAATGAGAAATTGTTGAGTCATAAATTCCAGGTCTCCAGTCCATCGCAGGGCGCCAACATCGATCAACCGGAATAAATTTTCCTTTCAGAAGTTTTTTTTAGAAATGGACTTCAGAATATTGATCATATGTCTTCCACGGCCTAAGTAACCTTCTTAAACACTCATTAATTACGTGTAATGCATGCTCAAACATCTTTAATCTACCATTGCCTGATCAGATTAAGCTTAAAGTTAATAAGGGATCTTTACTCCTTGTGTGAATTAGGCTCTCTGTGATTCATAGCAAGAAAAGGGCTGACATTGTTCATAGAACTTCCTGTATTACTAGACTGTTGCATTTTGCATCAAATGTTTTATACAACGCATGCTGTAGCATCAATAAGTAGCTCTATACAACATAAGCTGTCCTATCAGAGTGAGGTAACGGTGTCACTTCCTTCCACGAGTCAATTCAAACATAAAAATAACAACTACGGTACTTCTTTTGTTTTATAAGTGAAGATGAAGATCAAAGTAAAGATCAAAAACATTTAAATAGATGGAAAAGGATATGCAGTATTAAGATTTTTTTCAAAAGAACAATCTAAAAAATGTCACATGCATTTGTATTTAACTCTGTTACTGAATAAAGCGAACAAACTGCGTTCAGACTGGCTTAAGCCACAATAAACGGCTGGAGCCCAATTTCAAAGTGGGGACTAACAGGGTCAATTTTGAACCAATCAGATGCAGTATGGATGTAACAAAAAAAAAACAAAAAAAACATGAAAAGCTGTTATAGCAACCCGTTTTAAAGATATTTTCAAAGCTCTTTCAGGACTTACAGCAATAAAGGGCATCATTAAAACCCCACTGCAATCTTCTCCTGCACTGTGATTGGTCGGGTCTACTGGAGAGTCCTGAGCCTTATCAGACTTGCTGTACGCCCTGTGTAAGTCAGCATAGGTGGCCAGGTTTCTTCTCTTTCTTTTTTTTTTAAACAGTGTCCTGTCTGGCAATAAGAATAATTGTGTTGATGCCAAAAACAGCCCAACAGATTTTACTTTTACAAGAGGAGCAGTACGGCTACCGCCATAGTGTTCCTCTTGTTTTATGCGGTGGGTTAGAGCAGTGCGATTGTGCTCTGAGAAGGTTGGAAGTACCTGTTTGAGCCCTACAGCCTGCACTCTGGGTCCCTGAGCAAGACCCTTAACCCCACACTGCTCCCTGGGAGCCACACAATGGCAGCCCACTGCTCCTCAAGGGAATGGGTTAAATGTCTCTGCTGTGAGATCAATAAAGTTAAATTATTATTATTATTATACTAGAAAGACTATAATGCTATAACTACAATGTATTGTACTTTTAAATATTTGACAAATGTATACCACATTTCTCAGACATTTATTTGCAAAAAGATGTAAATGCTATGCGTCATATTCCCCGTTTCTCCACTATTTTGCACTTTGTGAGTATTGATGACAAATCATTTCCTCCAAACGTTTTAAGGAAACTGGGGTCCAGTTTACAAACAGCTGCTGAGACTCAAACAAAGCGCACTTGAACAACATGACAGCGAAGCACCTTGAAGAAAAAGTGCCTCAGGTCTCAGTGGGTGAATGTGTAAGGAAGCTCATTAAGTCATTTATCACCTCATCGGTATGGGAATCGGGGCCACTATGAGCCACTGGGCCCTGTGACAGAGCCTGAGTCATAGCTCTCTGTCTTTCAGTGAGTGAGGGGCCTCAGCACTGACAGAAAACTACATGGGAAGAGGGCACACTGACAGACAGGACTGACAGGAAACAGTATGAGGAGGGAAGGACAATCAAAAGAACTGCAGAGTGAAGAGAGGAGGGCGGTCAGAGAGAAAGCCTAGACGGAGACTGGAATGGTTGCAATCTAAATTTAAAGAGGGAAGCAGGATATGATTTAAAGGAGTTTAGACAGAACTTTATGACACTATCTGACTAAATGAGCACAAATACTCTTTCACTAAACTACAGATTTCACCATCCCAATATAACTCTCCTCTTTCAAACCATCAGCAAGTGAAAATTACTTTCAACTTCTTAAAAAGCTTACAGTTTAAGGTCAGTTATTATATTTTAAATCCAGACAGCTAAAAAATTTTCTTTTTAGGAGGGATGACTAAATATCTGTTACCCCTCTGTATGGGAACCTCACTCTGACCTTTATAACAGAACACTGTTAAACTGATTTTGAATAATCGACCATGAAAAGTCCATTTATGAACACTATGGCAATAAATCATGCAGGAAACAAAGATAATTTGAGCACCCTTTTACTTCCCATTGACCTCCAGACCAGTAAAAATGGTCAAAATGCTGCATTTCTTCCAACACATCAAAAAAAAGTCTACCTTTTGAAAAAACTTTCTAGATTTGGACTCCTTCATAGCTTGAATTGTTGATCTAGAAGAAAGAACAACCTAAAACTACAAGAACAGGACAAAACGGTAATTTAACGGCTAAATGTTAAGATGGTTAGACAGTCGACAGCCAGACCACTGAGGCAGCTTCAGTTGTTTTTGGAGAGCAAAAAAGTAATTTAGGTATTACATAGTGTTGTCAAACTATTTTAATAGTTTAATAATAACTTTAATCGCAATTAATCACAGATTATCAACAGTTAACAGATTAATATGCGATTAATCTGAAATTAACCGCATATTTTATCTTTTTTATTTTATTTGGGCATTTTAAAAATGCAATTGTGCAATAATGTAAAAAACCATGCTTATAAAAAAATTTTTTTTAGTATCATTATTTTTCAAGCACTTTTAAGAAACTAGAATAAAAATATCCTGGTTTAAATTCTGGCCAATAATTATTCAAAAATTGTAAAAAAATAAATAAAAAAAAATTAGGCGTTATGCTTCCATCAAAACTGTACAAAACTACAGAACAGTAAACAGTACTTCAAAGTACTCCGTAAACCTACGTTTTTTCTCAAACATAGGACAAAAAAAAAGATGTCCTGTTAAAGTGCACATTCTGTTATGAAATACAGACTTAATTCAAATAAAATGAAGTTACTCACAAAATAAACAAATCAAACGAAATTACAATAACTGGGCTTTGCAGTCATCTCAACAACATAACATTTTACATGTAGAACATTTTCAAAATGCTTTAATATTCCTTTGGTCTGAACAGGAATTGCAGCAGCAGTGCAGTCCACATGACTTAGTTTATTTCTTTGTATTGTTGGCACTAAGCCAGTGAGACGCTCGTTTCTTCTGGACAACATAGACAGAGGACTCAGGTTTTGTCAAAAGAGCCTTCTGACATAAAGAAACTTATAATTCAGGATACCTTGTCTGCTGGCCATTTTTGTCCATTCAAAGCACGGGTCTGTTATGATGCGGACACTCCCGCAAACTTAGCATTCCTGAAGCTACGGGACGTGCCGAGGTTAAAACAAACAGTACAGAGAGTGCTGCGGAAAAATAAAGAACATAAGCGAACAGTGTGTTTGTTTTGATGCGCGATTAACGTGTGTTAAAAAAAATGTCGGCGTTATAGTCTAAAGCAGTTAACGCGCTAATAAAGCTTTAAAACTGACAGCCCTAGTATTACAATAGTATTCTTTTACAAAGGCTTATATACTTGTGTCCTCTTTTAGTTCAGAATATATACTGATGTCTGATGACGGTAGCATTAAAATAAGAAACACTGCTATTTGCAAGCATGTTTCCAGCATGTTGACTCGAGATAGCTAGATTCTGCCCAAACCTTTTCTGTAGCAGTAATGCCAAATAAGTTTTTAGGACCAAAGAGATAGTTGAACATAAACCTACAAGCAAAATGACAGGCGATGTTTTCCACATACTGTTTGAAAGCAACATCACTGTGGCATAGTTGGAGCCTCGCAAGTAAAGAATGGTTTGAATTTGTGGAGTAAGGCAAGTCGTGCACAGCAACACTAAACTTATCTCATACAAAATAGCTTTAAACCCATTGGCATATTGCAGAAATACTGGCAAGAAATGCAACAGAAACTGGAATTTTTAAATGAATGCTGTCAGAATTTTAGTTTTTCCAACTTATGATTATTGTCACAACTTGACGTGCAACACCTAAGAGTACTTTGAAAGCCATGGGTATGGTAGGGTCCATTCTACAGCTCAGACAAAATTTCTCCAACCTGCCTTAACTCAACAAAAATAAATAAATTCCAAATGTAAAATCTTCAAATTTAACAAACCATTTGTAATTCTAATATGTTTCAAATGTCTAACACTATTGCAAAAGTTTTAAATATAATGTTGCTTCACCTCTGCTGTGTGTTCATACGCTTGTGTTGCTCATAGGAATGCAAGAAGGTTAGTCAATGGAGATTTAGCAGAGACATTACTCTTAAAGGTTGATACAGGCCTTGAGACCCTGGCACCAGCGTCATTGCTGTGAAGATTACCAACCCTGATTTATGACCCCGACCCTCAAACAGAAACCCTGCTGGTAACATCACTCAAAGTCACCGACAGAGACAGACACACACCTGTCCCTGACCAGCTGTGCAAAGAAACCTCTACAAATGGTGTCTTTTGTTTTCTTTCCTGCCTGTCTCCTATCGGTGCTTGCCAAGAAGGGCTGCAAAAGTTAAAGCAATCATTTGATATGGGAGGCTGACCGCGGGAATTTACAGTATGTTGGCAGCTGATTAATGTTAGTGGGAGGATTGGGTTTGATAGCTGGGAGATTAAAGATTCCCCATCATTTTTAACCAGAGTTTATCGGAAAACACATGGTCTGCTGCCAGTCAGCCACATTGGAACGCTAATTTTTGAAGGCTAAATGTTAAGGAGTCCAATTACTGTGCAGCGTCATGCGTTCAAACATGATGACCTTTTCTTTTGACATGTGCTGAGAGTAAACGCTGCTTAAAAATGTGAGTGTGGCCTTTGACTTCAGGGTTGGACAGGCTGAGGTGTCACAATCACACTGCTGTTACTTCTGAGGACAGGATTTCACGGTGACGATAAAGACAGCATATGCAAGACCAAATGGCAGACGTCAGCCCAATGGGCCTCTCCACAGTAGACAGGGAGACAGAGAGAAGAGCCTGGAAAACTTAAAATCAGTAGGTCTGTAAGGTTGGAACGGGTGTCATGTGCAACACAACCTTTTGCAGAGAGTAACAGAGAGATGACAGATGAAGGCTTTGGTTGCATTCTCTCTACACTCGACATTCTAACATTACAGCCATCATTTGTGATTCATGCTTAGTGAATCCCTTAGGACTAACAAACTAATTGGAGACACTGCAGTTGTGTGTCCTGAGACATAAGCTATATTTCTTTAAAGAACAAATGGCTCGAATCTATTCTGAAGGTCTACAAAAATGAGAGGGAGATGGTAGAGAGAGCAAATGTGTTTTGTAAATCACTGTAAAATGCAATCTGAGACTGGAATTACCTTATTAGGCCTTAATAATGGGGTTATATGATCTTGCACAGTGTCTGAGGGGAATTATGGAGCATACCGTGGTGCACAAAAAAAAAAAAAAAACACTAGAGATGTTTGTGTGCTTTGCGAGTATTGCTAAATGTCATCATGCTTTGCTGTAGGCGACTTGTCATCAGTTCTCTCTGTGGCAAAGTGGAACATTGCAAATCGACAGAGAGGTGCTAATACTTAAGACAGACATAAGACTGGGTTAGTCGTCACATTTCACTGGTCTGCTTTCAGCACTCTGGATTCTGCTCGAGGCTTCAACACACCACTCAACAATGCAGTGCACACTATATGACAAGTGTCTTTTTGGTGCACAATCTTAGTGAGACATGCATAAATGTGCCTTCAGTGACTAAAATATGAAATAATGATGGTGTCTTAATTTGTGTAACGAAATTATTTCCCATCATCAATAAGTGAAGAAATGACTTGGAAATAGAAATGGCAAAAGTTTGTGAAATGCATCCCAAACATCCCAGTCAGTCTTTCCATAATTCAGTATGGCTAAGCTAAGCTAGCAGTCGGCCATGTTCCACTGTCTAACAAAACCCATGCTTGACCCCCACCCCTCATGCCAACACTTATCGAATCTATCAATTCTGCCTTTTTCTATACCTGATCTAGGCCATTATTGATGTGAGAGATGGATTATTATACACAACAATTACTTTTAGGTTATATATAAAAATAGCTGATATCAGTTTGTCTTATTTGTCAGTGTCTTTTATGAAAATTAAAAAATAAAAGACAATGTTTATCAAAAAATAAAACTAAATTTGACTGCTTTACATTCTAATTTTAGACATAACTGTGCCAATTACTAAAAAATGTATGGAATTTATTTCTAATAAGGGGGAAAAAATTTGTATTTTTTATACTGTAACTGAAACATATTGCAGCAAGTATTGATTTATAGATATTTAGTTGTTGGCTTGTTTGCAACACCCCAAAAGTGGTGTGTATATATATTTTACCTTTGCTACAGTCAGTAGACAAAAAGGAGAAAATCACGCCAAAAATGTTCCCTCTTATGCTTTTATACACATCAATAATCTAATAGGTTATGTCTTATACAGGCTAGTTCCACCTCATTGATTGTGATTAATTGTAGAACACTCTTTACCATGATTCTCAGCGTGGTCAGCAGAGACCGACCCCAATAAGGAATTCTGGGAGTGGACCCTGGCAGTGCTTCTCATCAGAGCCATGACCTCTCCCTCCATCCCTCACAGCTTGGCCCTTTTTAACCTTTCCACTCTGCCCTCTGTGGACCCAGCAGGAACTGGCAGGACTTGAGTTAGTCGGCTGCGGACGGTGAGTTATCACTCAAGCCCGGACGTTGTTGACACGCCAACATTTCTCACGCGGCAATTACAATGATACTCAATAATTGAAGCCTGATGGAGATGAATGAGGTTAGCAGCAAATGCAGCAGGGGTTGCATCACGGGGTAATTCACAACATTTGTTTCAGAGCATAACCATTAGACAGCTGGAAAACAACAGGTGAATGGAGAAAATCAGCAGAAACTGGTTAGAGTGGGTTTGGAAGGTGAGAAAAGATTCAGTTAGCATGTTCATTAAGACTTCAATAATCAAATAAACCTCAAAACATATCCAAAGAATTCAAATACTACTGTTGCTTAAAATGAAACCAGATAAGATTACAAATGCAATAGCTAAAAGAATGTTAGTATGGATGGATGGATGGATGGATGGATGGATGGATGGATGGATGGATGGATGGATGGATGGATGGATGGATGGATGGATGGATGGATGGATGGATGGATGGATGGATGGATGGATGGATGGATGAAGATACCAACATTTTTGCCCTTTACTAAATAGGAGACTGTTTAATTTATTTGTTTTTTATTGTAGAGAACTGGACACAGCAATGAGAAAATATTACATCAAGCAAACTCCTATTTGACTCTTACATTTTCATTCTACTTTTACTTTAGACAATCCAAGCAAAACTAACTAATCTGTATTAGTGTTTCTACTTTTTAAATAAATGTAAAACTTGGTATTATGTGGGACCATAACACTAGAGACCATAAGAACAGATTGTCCGTTGATCTTTGAAAGGTCATTGATACCACATTGTCTTCCTGAGAGTGTGTGTATGTAGGCTGAGTAAGCCTCGGACATGCCCTGCCCAAAGGAAAGAGCTGAGTGGGAGGAATGGGGGATTCAGTGGGATCAGGTTAGGCCTGAAACCACAGGTGGTCTCAAAACAAGCTTATTTAATGCCATTAAATACACACACAGCCAATAATCCTTTAATCAGGTTTTGGTTAAATGCAAGACAAAATGTCCTGTAACATCCACAAACAAATGTATGCATATGTGCATTCAGGGGACGAACTGAACCTGAACTCAACTCAGAGTCTGTTTAAACTAAACGTTCCAAGTTAATGGGAAGAAGTATCCACAGAGCTGCTCATAGGTTTCCTCATATCCTGTCTTGGCCCACACACACAGAGACACACAAAATCCTTCCCACCCCAGCATGAGGCCCCACGGCTACTGTAACAGTGTAAACGCAGTCAAATCTCTACATCAACAATGCCCTTTGTTTCCAGGGTGTATTTTTAAAAATGCCACCTCAGCCCATTTGTCAAAATCAATTATTTTCAGGGCCTAAAATTCCCAAACTTTTACCTCTCTCTAAGAGCTAAATGCTAAGACTCTCAGCATCCATGAGCGTGACTCTGCCAAAGGTTTTTGAAATGCTTGGTAAAAAAATAAATGCATAATAGACTCTGAATAAGTCACCGGTTCCTTTTTTCGCTAAAGGCTTCCAGCATATTCCTTTGACAGTGACCCACTGTGTTTAATACACGTCTGGCTGCCAAGGGTCACTTTCCATTTGGCTTCAGCGCCTTGAAAGTCGAAGTGAAAAAGACGTGGAGAGAGTGAGAATGAAAAGACGCAGACGGACAAGGCAGCAGAATGAGCAACTGTTGGTGCCGGAGCAGGAAACACCCTTCCTCTGTGACAAACAGACCAGCGTGCCAACCTCACACTTTTCCCCTAATCAATAATTCAACACTGACTTCATATGAATATAAACAAGCTTTGGAAATATATTGGGCATAGCTTGGTCTAGTTCAGCTAAACAGATGTTATATGTCTAGAGGTGAACCTCATATGGTCTCTTTAAGACTGAACGACTCAGGAGGCTGACGTTGACTGTTGCAATGGTCATTTTCAATGCAAACATAGACGTTTATTCACACTGAAACAGTTTGCTCTTCCCAACAAAGTCTTGGCGCTTCCATTCAACTTTGTCTTTTTTATATCTCAGCAGATTTGCGTATCTGCGTACTTTTTGCAGATTTGCGTACAGATTAGCGTACTTTTAGCGTTTCACTGACATCAAGGACAACAGTGAGACAGACAGGATATTTTTAGTGGAGATGTAGCACAGGTCAAGGATTAGAGAAGGTTCGCATGGCTGTTTTTTTTTAAGTTTTCAACTAAGGAAAATATTGTCCAGCTTAAAAGAAGAGATAATACCATATGGAATTGCTTTCAACAATACTTAAACATCAATAATTTTTTTTAAGTGCCAGATATAAATAAATTAAGTTTTAAAGATATAGAGATATAAATATATTAAGTTTTCTAGTTTTTCTTTATGCAGTTAAAATCCCCAAAATTGAAGCATTAATCTTCTTGACCTCAATAACCCAAGATCAAATCAATAACAATTAAACCCTCATTCATAAGTTACTTAAATGTGTACAAATCATTTTTAAAGAGATAGTGGAGAATCCTGCTTCACAGCAGCAAGTTGAGCAAAACATACTCAAAACTTGCAGGGTCCATATTCCCATATCCTTATCTTCAGCTACCACACTATGCATGTCAAATTTAACAATACTACTTATACTTCAGTGATAGCATCAAGGTGTTACTTTATTTAATTTCTTATACTATATCCATTGGTTGTGCTGTTCTTTTTACATCTCTTTGCAGGTGATGAAGCAGACTCAAGATGTTCTATCATTATCTCCCTTTTATCTCCTCTTTCTTTCATCATTCTCCTTTCTTTTCCTTTCCTGTTCTATTTACATGGTATTATCCGTATAATCTGTGATACTGAATGTATGAATAATAGTAAAGCTATTTTTATGCATAAATAAGGCGGAACACTATTGCATTAGCCGTACTGCTCCACTTGTGACAGCAAAATCTGTTGGGCTCTTTTTGGCATCAAGAAAATTATTCTTAAAGCCACATCACCAGACTAGTGAATTTTTGTCACTAGTTCACCGTGGTTCTTCTAGCAGTTCACACTTTCTTACACTTTTTCTCATCTTCTTCTCTTTCTTTTCCATCGCCCGGCTTGCCAAAAAATAAGAACAAAAATAGCTAGCAGCAGCAACCCTCATTGGCTAATTTGTATCGTTTGCAGCCTGGTCCCGGATGCTCTGGAAGGCTCCAAAGTACAAATAGGAGAAGCGGCGCAAGTGAAATTAGACTTCTGCCTTTGTACAACATGCAGTAACTTATAAATATTTTAAATCAGGCTGGGTCCGGATTGACCAGCAGGTGTGTCTGACATCCAGACTATCCAGACCCCGGCCCGCTAATCCCTGACCTCTGGTCTAGAGGTATTAAAGAGATCCATAGCTTAAGAAGGAAGCTCTTTCTTCATGGTAGCTGTGGGTCTGACAAAATCCTGCTCTTTATTGTAGTGTGAAAGCAAGCCATTAGAAGTTCTGTTTGAATCTTTCTACAAACTGTGTAAGTAGAGAACAAATATGTGGAAGAAGGGGATATGGTCAGATAAAAGCAAAGAAAGATGTCACCTACATCCATAAACTATATGTGATGCAAAAAAAGGGATCCTGTACAAGAGCCTGAACACAGTATCCCAATGGGGAAATACGGTGAAGGCGGTATAATGATATGGGGATGCTTTCCTTCCACCCTTTATGCAATCTGACTGAGACTGTGCTAGTTTGCAAACAGGGGCTGGAAAATATTTCAGACTATGGATCAGAAACTTTACTCACTGACTACGGACTCGTAAACCATTCCTCTTAGTTGGAGGAAAGCACACATACACCTCCGAATTGTACCAACGGACAGAGGGCTTTAAAATGTTTGGGCTACAGTTCAAATGTGTTTCCCACACTGCTGAAAATATATAAAGCAAGAAGATGGGAGACAAGAAAGAAGAGCAAGAAGTGGCTTATAAGGAATATAATACATTTGATGAAGTCACAAAATGGCTCTTGATGAATGAGTTTAGAATTCAGCACCTGAGAGGATTCTGTTTACAGAGATCAGTAAAAAAAAGGCAGTTTTTAGACTCAGAGTGAATGCATCTATCAGACTACACTGGGTGAGAATATATTATATTTACTATCATGACTCTATGCTCCGATTTTAAAAGAGCCTTTCACCAGCATTCTCTCCTACAGAGAGTGTTTCCAAATGTTAGTTTGGGTAAAGCTAGTACAAAGTCTTGTGCATGAACTTTAGGAAAGAATACATCACATTGCCTAGTCAAACTATGATCTTCATATTTCATAGCAAATTCCTTAAATTCCTCATCAAATCTTAAGATAAAAGTATTATATGAATGCAAAGTTTTTGGAGCCAAAACACTGAGAAGAGAGATTCTACAATATTGCAAAGAATAAATCCAGCATGTCAGAGTAATTTATGTCAGCAACAGAGACTCAGACAAAATTCTCCATCTTCACTAATCCACTTTAAATACTTTCGGATCAGAGGCAAACCCCCAACAGCGCTGCTGATAACTTTATTCTCCCTCTTCTCCAACCTGAAATATGCGACGCAAAAACTACATTCTGAGGATAAGGACGTCTGTGTTTCAGTGCGCCTGAATTATGAATAATGTATGAGTGGCAGGTCTGATTGATGTGGGGTATACGGTTTCCAGCCAGCCAACAGAGGGGCTGCATGTCCGCTGCCAAACCCCAACACACACTGTGCAGCCGACTTCAAAGGGTGTGGTCTGGCCTTGCTCATATACAAATACAAACTCTTTCTCTCTCTAACACGGACACACACACATGCAAATCTTCTGTGGGTATGTGTGTTTCAGTGCTCTCAAACTGGAACACACAGGGTGCTGTGTGCTACATGGAGGCTGTGGGCTTTGGGTGGAGGGCAGCCTGGCTTTCCGCACCTGTGTTTGCAGCGGTAATTGGGAGTGTGTGCTATTTTGAGGCCAGTGGCGTTCACAAGCCTGCAAAGCCAGCGACGCATACAGAGAGAGCTCTCAATGGCTGAGGTGTACAGGGCACGTGGGGTGTCGTTTTCTGTGCAGTAACCTGTGTTTTCTCTGGTTACAGGGTGTGAATGCCAGTGGAAAGCTCTAAATGGCCTGTAAATACTAACAGCCATATTTCCAGTTCTAGGTCATTAAGGAGATCATCATGGTCTGCCCACGCAGGTCTTTATGACATGCTAGGCAGTATCCAACATCCCGAGGCCGCCACATAAAGAGGCTACATCCCTCAAATAAACACTAAATATTTGGCATAAAGATCTGTCAAACAGGTCTGCAGGGTGGGTACCGCTGTTGCTTTGCAGCAAGAAGGTTCCGGGTTTGATTCCCGGCCCGGGGTCCTTCTGCATGGAGTTTGCATGTTCTCTCTGTGCATGCGTGGATTCTCTCTGGGTACTCCAGTTTCCTTCCACAGTCCAAACACATGACTGTTTGGTTAATTGGCTTCTCTACGTTGTCATTAGATGCAAGTATGTGATGTGTATTTGTCTGTATGGTTGTGTGTCTTCATGCGTCTCTGTATTAACAGAAGGGTCCCACTTCTCGCCCATAGATTGCCGGAGATAGGCACTGACCCCATCACGACCCTGATGGAACAAGCGAGAGAAGATGGATGGATAAATCTTTTGATCAATTTCTAGCTGCTACGTCAGGTCATACAGAGACCAAAACATAGCAACAACAAAAAGAGTTATCAGAGGCAACCAACCCTCAGTCTCAAGGGGGTTGTTTTAGTCCCATTAGGAAAATTGCATTTGATGGCCCATAAATGGTCATTATTAATTTCATATTGCACAAAGTTCATTCTGAATTAAAGTTACAAGATGAACATGTTACAGTTTTTGGCTGATCTGATTAAAGTTTTTATATATTAAAACAATTGTGAGCTCAATAGAGAGATAGAATGTTGTTTCTCTTTTCTTCTGCTTGCATCTGCTCCGCATAGTGATTATACCTGCCATTAGTGTGTAGTGCTGTTTAGGGGTGTAAATAATAATCGTTTTGAATCGACGCATCGATCCAACAGCCAACGATCCGATGCATCGATACGTCTGCAAGAGAATCGATTAATGTTTTGTTTTTCCAGTCTATTTTTATCCATTTGCTCCTGGACGTAATTCTCCCTCCCGTGCTGCAGTGGCGCTAAACCTATTTTGCCCTCCTACCTCGGTTCCTGGTTATACTCTTACAGCAGTGTGTTGCAGTGAGCTTGACACAGACATTTTTGATTTATGCTCAATATTGAAGCGTGGTCTGCGCTACACGCTGTGGGTCTAGATATGGGGGAGGCGGTGAGGAAGTGGGGGCAAGTTTAGTCCGACGACGGAGGGACAAGCGGAAAGCGGAAAAAGGGTCCCAGCATTCTCACGTACCTCGCTCTTCTAGCAGGTCAAACTTCACGAGTTTTTTTCCAAAATTTTGGTCATAAAAACTAAACAAGCTGGCCTCCTGTCTGCGGCACTGTTTGAGGTCAGCTACAATTTGGGAGAGGAGCAGCAGAGCGTCTGTGAAGGGGGCGGGGACGTCTTGAGCCGAGGTATTGCATTGCGCTCATTGCACTGATTTTGTGCAGTATTTTTTGATGCAAAGCCTTTCAGAATCTATAACGCAGGGGTATTATTATTTTTCAGTGAATGAGGTTTTAATAGGCCTAGGTGGAGTACAACTTTTCTACTTCTGTTATTTGCTGTTGTTTCTCAAAAAAATGCATAACGATATTACAGCTTTCATTGATTTATTTCAAATTTGAAACATTGTCTAGCCTGTAAGGGGAAAAAAAAACAAAAAAAAAATAATCGAATCTTATCGTGGTGTATTCTTGAATATCGAAAATAATCGAATCGTTGGGTCAGGAAATCGATACTGAATCGAATCGCCATGATGGGTGAGATTTACACCCCTAGTGCTGTTGCTAATTCCACCTACCTTTGAGGCACAAAAAAATCCATTCTGCTCTTACGCGCTCATTTTATGGGTCTTATTATTTTATTAATAGACTTTTAAATTTTTTTTCAAAAGGCTTCTCTATATAGGATTGGTAAATAACAAATTATGTGTTTGACATTTAACTCTTTCTCTTTTAAGCGATAAGACCCAAGTTACTTCTGGTTCTTTTATGACTTTTTTTTTTTTGCTGCTGTGGATTTTTCTGAAGTGTCTCTTATCTTTTATGGTTCACTGCAAGTTAAAAGTTAACACCTCAGAAATAAAGCAAAATTAAGACAAAAAGTTTTTATTTTTGAACCCCTAACTTCTATGCTGTTTGTTATATAATTGAACAAATCTTAATTTATGTATGTGCAGGTCTTAAGATTTTCCCATAATGTGCTTTTTTTCCCTTTCCCGCAAAAGCTCAAGTAAAAATAACACACACAATGAACCGGGACAGTCTACGATATGCTAGATCTATACTTTGTGGTTGCACTGGTATGTTTGGAGGCCAAAGAGGTAAGCTACTAGAATGTAAAACACAGAATGATTTGTAAAGTCAGGGAATTAACATAAGCTGAGGTGAAGTCTGCTTGCTCATTATGATTTCCTGTTTGGTGCCTAATCTTACTGCACATCCCTGTGGTAATTACACCTCATTCGAGCACTGGGGGCATTACATATAGCTGCTGAACTTAGCCACCGTCTCTCCCTTCTGTCCCATAAGCATAAACAAACCCTGCAACATCTGCAGCAGAGAGAAGAAGTAGGGATTTCCCTTCCCATCATCCAACACCCACCTCTCAATTTGGGGCACCACCCACTTCTTTTTTCTTTTGCTTTCTATCCTCGGCCCTTTTCTACTTAATTCTTTGTTCCAAAGAAAGTCAAAGTCTGGGAAGCAGAAGTCAGCTAGCTGTCTGCCTCTTGTGGCTCTGCAAGGATATAATAAGAGGTCTGCTGTGTTTAGTCCGGGCCTCTTTTTATAGCAAATGTCAGGACAGACGTGGAATCATTCAGCTTGATTAAGCATGTGTGTGCATAAGTAGGAGACTGCTTGTAAGTCAGCAGGAACATGCAGGATAGTGACTTAGGCCTGTTGAGGTTAGCAAAAGGGTTTCAATGAATAATGAGGAAACAAAGAAGAACTGGGAGGGGAGCAATTAGGAATAGTGCAACTAAATAGAGCGAGAGTTAAATGAAAGTGATGACCAGGTCAACAGAGGGCATACAGGGTGCAAACGCAGTAACTGTGGACTAATTTTAGAATAAAAACAAACTATCACTGAAGGCCGGAGAGAGAGTCGCCCCTCAGGATACATAAACACTCTCATGCTGCAGGGGATGCTTCATTAAAAAGGAGATTATGAGCTCTCTCTTAGAAAGTTCTCTCTCTCTAAGATGGAAGCTGTTTCAATAAGGGTGAAGTGGAATACAAGCAGCAGTGACTGAACGCCTCATTCTGGTGCAGATCTGAATGCAACTCTCCTCCTCCATACGACCGATACCTCCATAAAGGATTCCTAAACACATTATGAATAGGGCTTAATGTTAACTGGACATTAATGCAACCGGAAACTTCTGTGATGCTTTATGTGTAAACAGAATCATGCATCTTCTTCAAAATGCCTTTAAACTAAAAAAGACTGATACATTATTTAATGCATGTTAATCAACCAGCCTTTTTGTTTGCTTGTGAATGAGAATCAAATGTCTGTTTTGGTTTTTAAGAGTTTGTGCAACAAGCACGCAACCTAATAGTGCATGTCTGTTAGAGTGTGGATTCACCAAAAGTATAATAAAAAACAGAGAACATGAGAAAGCTAAGAGGGAATAGAAGCTTCCAGTGCAATGACCCAACCAGTATTTCCATTCCCTCTTAGCCACCAGTGGCATTTGAAGAGCACTACTGGAGACGCTGTCCATGCCACTCTTAAAAGACCACAGACTGCTTTCAGCTGGGCTGGATGGGAGTTCGACTCATACCACCAAACACCCTGCCGAAGGATAAAAAAAATATGAAGGATAAAAAGTGCCAAAGGATAAAAAGTGCCAAAATTAAATAAACAAATACAGCAAAGTTAGGGGGCGGGGTTAACGCGAATCGAGTCGCCACCTAGTGTATCAGAGTATGTTCACAACCTGTGGATCACAGTCTCTGTAATCGATTTGCTTCAAATTGATGTGTAAGGTGACCAATCAGGTGTTAGATAACCGCCCCCTAACTTTGATGGGTGAGTTTGACAGATTCTTTTAATGGTTTTGATGCACTGCGACACAGGACCATGAAATAATTAAATCCACACTGAAATAATTATATATATTTTTTTAATAAAATGAAGATGTATTTTATTAAATTAATGACACATTTATGTATTTAATTCCTTATTTATTTAATGAATTACACATTTAATTAATTATTGACACATTTATTTATTTAATGCTGTATCTATTTATTTAATTTTGGCACTTTTTATCCTCCGAGCCGAACGCCTCCAAAGGAGAACTAATATAAATAGAAACGTTAGAAATTGAGAGATCAACCTTTTGATGAAGTTTTTAATTATTTAAAAGTTACTGATTACTTCCACTATAGCAGATTTGTAAGAATCATTAGAGCTTGTATCGGTAACAAAAGCAATACTTACTTACAATACTTAAAACCTAATTTTTTTTTGTTGCATTTTCCAGTTTGAGTAACGATTGATAAGAAGAAAGGCTGAATTAGATTAAGACCAGTTTCAGTACCAATCCAGCTTCATTTGAATATCAATTTAATTTGCTCTTAACCTACAGCAGAGCAAGGAATTTACACTTTTTAGTGCATGGATGTCTGATAAATCAGTTTGCTTTTTCGGTTGTTGAATTTATCCACATTTATTAGGTAAGCTATTAAACAATATACAGACATGTCCTTTAATAGGATAGTCACTTGCTTTATAGTGAGAGAGATGCAGCGATGCTAAAGTAGCTAGTCATATTACACCATTTTATTAATATAGGAGAGCTAAGAAATATATCTAAGAAATAACTGCTAGTTTTATGTCTTGAGAAGTTTACACACATGAACAATCTGTCTTTAGCACATAGATCCTCATCAAAATGTGCACATGTCCTGAGTAGGAACCTTAATTTACCATAAATTTACATTTCCCTCTTAATAAATCAATCTTAATTTATGATTTCTATTCCTTAGTTGCCTCCTCTGCTTGTGGTAATACTTGCTATCATATTTGTCAGGTGTGTTTTTGGCGCCACCTTATGAAGAGAATTATGATTGGTAGAGAGAATGAAATATGGGTCATTTGGGTCTAATGCTTGCTAAAACAAAAATCCCTTTTAAAGCCTAACAAATTTACTGCAGAGCGATGCAAAAGTTCCAGAGAAATTGCTAGAATGTGACAAGCAGAGTCCGTGAACATGTTTGTTTTATTTATAGGCGAGGAGCAGCAGAGCTGATGCTCCCACATAAGCGTACACATGCATAAAGCATTTACAGTTCCCTCTTAAGGTGAATGTGCAGGCACATACACAATAAGCAGAGTCACAAAGGTCAGGCAGTCAGACAAAAATGTAAGCGAGACAAGATAACTGACGGAGAGCTGTGAGAGAGAGAAAAGAGCTGATAGTGTCACTGAGCTTTTGTGATATTTGGCTTAATTTCGACAATCTGGACCAAGAATCTTCCCACGAACTGCTCGACCGTCTGACACTGAGAGAGACGCAGAGAGCGAGGGAGTGTGAAGGCGCAAAAGAGGAGGTCACAAACATTCCAGTCGCAAAGAGTCTGCCAGACTCCTCAGACAATTAAAACGAGATGACCCTGCTGCCCCCAACCCTACAAACATCCCTCAGCTCCATTAGCCCTGTCTTCTGGAGCAGTGAGGGCCTCTCTCACTCCCTGCATCACACTCATACTCCCTAAAATATCACGACATATAACTGCATTTTTTTTTTTATTAAATGTTCTGAAACACATTAGTCAGAAGGATGGGATTTAAAAAAGGGTTTTAAAACAAAAAGCATGCAATTTTTGTTCTCAGGGAGAGTTTCAATGCAACTAATTAAAATATGGTGTTCCATCTTCTTAACTCCTACAATTCAGTCTAAAAAGCAGCTTTCGAGCTTTGCTCTTTTGTTCAGACTTTTGTTTTTTGAAAACTGTCATCAGCATCTCAGTGGGGTTAGGATCTGGGCAGGTTTCTACTAGTTTTTATTTTCCTCATGTCAACTTTTGCCATCACACTGGCTTTGTGACCCAAGCTAACTTCAACAGATAAACAGATTGTTCCTGAAGTAGACGTTTTGATCCCTATACTTGCTGCACTGTTTTTAGAGGAAAACCCCAACATGAATTGCTGGTTCTGGAGGATCACACACACTAGTCTGAAACTGCTTGCAGATTCGTATAAGAGGCTTCTTTGATTTCGTGATGGCGAGTAAGGCTCCATTTGATATGTTACATATTAAAAATCGAGTAATTGAAGCTACCTTTATAGCATCAGGTCTGTCTTTATAGTTCTCAGTCTTTCACCACTCAACTTATTATAAATGGAGGGATTGTGTGCAGCCCTGATAAGTGATGCCATGTCAGTCAAACTATGCATCGAGGCCTGAGGATCTGGCTCACTAAATGGGCTTTCCTCTCCTTAACTTGGACAGTGTTGCTAAAAACACATATAACACATTTAATCATTCGCTTTCAATCTGATTGTTAACAACTTTCTTCAATCTTTAAAATTTAAATTTTAAGATCTGAAGTTCTCCAAAATAGCTTTAAACCACGGTATCAAAGTAACAAAGACTTAAACTTCAACTTTTTTTTTTCTTTAGTCCAACGGTCTTTAATATTATTTTTGTTTCTGCATTTTTTATTTTATTTTTTTTCCTACTTGCTTTGATTCTGTTTTATTTTCCTATGTTTTAATCATGTAAAGCACTTTGCATTGTCTATGTACTGAATTGTGCTATACAAATAAATTTGCCTTGCCTTAAAAGAAGCTGATCTACAATACAATTAATGGCAGTAATTCTAGGAGGTTTTTGGACAAATGCATAAGGACACATTCAGGAGACAGCAACACTTGCCCAGTCAGTAAGGCCTATAACAAAATTTAAATCTTCTCTACCATTTAATATTTCAAAATTTGAATTTCTGCCACCTAGACTCTACTTTCTCGCACTCTTTCCTCTGCCAGCTGACTCCTGCCTCATGTCTTGGCCTGTTAAAAGCTCAGCAGGGTTCCTAACCTCCCCAGCAGATCCCCCCTCTGAAGCTGTCAGGAAATCCATTAATTTTCCCACCTACCCTACTCTCCTTTTAATCTGCTCAAATCTCAAGGCTCCTCATTTGCATGTAAGCTGGATGTTACTCCAACTACAAACCTGTCATCTAGTAAACCTGTTGAAATTTAGCACTGAAACTAGGCTTCTGCATACTCATACAGCTGTATCTATTTTTCTAATAAAGATGCCAAATGGTATTTAGTCTGCTTACTTTCTGCACAACTCCAGGGTGCATACTTCCCTGCAGGATCCATATGAAAGCTAAGGATTCTTGTTACATTAAACAGTGAAGAAAAAGTGGAGGAGAAACCATCTAAGTAAAGCAGAGCATCTGCTTTCATCCTCAACCCAGCAGGGGAGAGTTTAGTCCCGTCGGCCTGAAAAAGATCACCAGCTGGTGCAAAACACACATACTTTCAAAAGAAGGAGTTCAAATTGAGAAGCAACATTTTTGGTTTATAGGTTCCTTTATTGTTTTATGTGAAACAGATTTGCAGTATTTAGTGGGATAAATAAACAGGCCGGAGTGGTGCTTCCACGTAGATTCGTATCTATTCCAAACGGTGAACATTAGTGCTTTAATTCCCTGAATGCTCCACAAACACCAATGAAACCCTTGAATTTCCCAACAAAAGACGTAAGGAGTGGCAATGTGGGCAGATGCAACTTGGACTCTAGGAAACTTTCAGGGAGGCACTGGAGTAGACATGATGATAGGAATGATGAATTGAGTGACTTAAAATAGATGTCGGGGGAGGCTCTCTCGCCCCATCTGAGTCCACATCTTAAATCACTGAACATTGGCCGAGTGTTTTCTGTGGCATTGTACCAGAGGGACAGAAACAGGCATGGAGCAGTTAAAAATGTCCACAATGCAGAGATTGCAGCAGGAAGATAAATAAAGAGGGATTGTGTAAAACTGACTCCCTCCTGCTGCTCTAACAAAAGAACAGATAACAGAAAGATCCATGACCTTAATGTTAAGTGAATCATTTTATGAGGAGTGCATTTTTTTTACTATTTCGAAAAAAAGGAAAAGTAGAATTATACTTTCTTTTCTTCACAAAGCCTCTCATAGAGACTAATAGAGCCTGGGTTCTGTTAGCCAGGAGGTCAGTTCCGCTCCTGGTTTGGGTTTGGAGGGACACATTTCACCTGCAGTTAACGCATAAACTTAGATTCACATGATAATATACCAGCGCCCACACATCACTGGTTCATCCTGCCTGAACTCTAAGTTTCCGTCAACATGATGGCAGCCTGTCATATACTGCTCCTCACTGACCCAGCTTCATTTCTCCTGGTTAAGCTATGCTGTGGAATCAGATGATCAGTGGTGGGGAGGTTTACGTCATGAAACATAACGCCTGCTCTCCTCTGCACTATTAGGTCCATTGTAGGTTTTTACCACTCCAGCTGTGTTTATTACAACCTTAGAGAGCAGGCAAAGGGATTTATCAGCTGCGTGATTCATGCCTGCAAAGACCTGCACTGGCAAGTATATGAAGGAGAAATTTCTCAAGGTTGTTGGGGACTTGTAATGCTATAGGTAAAAAGACTTGACTTTTTTCTAAGGCTTAAAGTTAGAGTGGAGGATGTTCTTTCTCCGGGTGGATCATCAAAATAAGTGGTCCTCCTAATTGTCAATCATTCTGGTGATATGTTGACGTAAGGTCTTCCAACGTGCTCGTCCCCATTTTCACTTAACGGTGGTGAGTCTGCCATAGTGGAAAAATTCCAAATTTTCCTTTGGAAAGAAAGCTTGTATGAGCGATGCAAACAGCACCTTTTTAACTGAGCGTGCATGAGGAGAAATGGGCTGCTTCATGCTCTTGCACGCATTTAATAGCGTTCCCTCTCGGGAGCGGGTACAGGGTTGTACATGTGTATTTTTTATTTTTTATTTTTAGAGTGGAGAGGGCGGCTCTTTTCAAAAATGTGCTAAAATCCTCCACTTTACCTTTAATACCTTCCTTTTTAGCAAACCTTACAGTGCTCTCTTTAGCTGTATGTATGCTTGATAATAAAACACCAGTAGAATTGTCCAGAACTGCGGAGCTCAGATGGATCCATATGCATACAGTCACAGTAAGGAAGAACAGTGAGGTGATCAGTTTGGGGTGACAGTGGAGTAGCATGAAACTGGCCAAATAAGCTGCTATATAATGCAGGAGTGGAGGCCTAGTGGTTAGCGCCTAGAGCTTGGAATCCTGAGGTTCTGAGTTCGAGCCCCTTTCCCAAGGACTGCCACTCTCTGAGCAAGACCCTTAACCCCACATTAGTATCCAGGCGCCGCACAATGGCGCCTAAGTACAGCCTAAAAGATTAATTTTAAAAAGAAAAAAAACATCCATACAGATAATGGGTAACATCAATTATATCATGTGAAATATCAGAATATTTCTAGGCATGGAATAAGTGATATGGTGGCTGCTAAGTGACGCAGTGGGTAGCACTGCTGCTTTGCAGCAAGAGGTTTCCAGGTTTGAATTCCAGCCTGGGGTCTTTCTGCATGGAGTTTGCATGTTCTCCCTGAGCATGTGTGGATTCTCTCCAGGTACTCCGGCTTCCTCTAACAGCCCAAAAACATGACTGTTAGGTTAAGTGGCTTCTCTAAAATTCTCGTTAGGTGTGCGTGAATGGTTGTGTGTCTCTGTGTTGCCCTGCGATGGACTGGCTACCTGTCCAGGGTGCACCCTGCCCCTCGCCCACTGACAGCTGGAGATAGGCACCAGCACCCTTCGCGACCCCAGCAGGGATAAAGTGTGACAGAGAAAATGGATGGATGGATCAGTAGAGAGACACAAAGCATGAAACCAGTTTTCAACTATTAAGGATGAAACTTACAGGTATTAAAGTGGATAACCAGAGAAGAAAAGTAAAGGCTCGAAGCAGGAAAGAAAAGCAATAAAACATAGACTAAGCAGATAAGAACAAAATAAATAATAGGAGGATTATATAAAAAAAATCACATATAATGATTCAGAAAATAGAGCCGAAGTTAGACAATAAACTTAACTACTTATGATTAGATAACAGTCAAAGGCCACCTGCGTTTTTAATCTGGATTTAAGGTAACTGAGGACTTCAGTACTTTATCAGCTTATTTTAGATTTCTGGGGCATAAAAACTCAAGTCTGCAGCGAGCTGGCATGTCAGGATTAAGCATCAAGGAGCAGAAGTTGTGGGGTCACATGAAATAAGTGTGTTATCTAACAGATGATAAAGAAAAACAAGTGACAATATTATTAAACAAGTGAACCAATTTCATCCATCATCTGTGATCGGTTAACTTCCCCCATCCACAGTTATTACTGACAAGAGAGCCATCAGCGAGTAAAAGAAATAGCAACACAAATATAAAAGAGGACACCTTCCCAGTTCTAATTTCACCAATTAGATGATGAATGCCACCCAGGCAAAATCACCAGTGGCTCACCTTCCACGACCAACGTTTTCACTGGTAATTATGGTTTAAAGAGGAATAAGACAAAGACGAGGGGTTGTCAGGACATTGGGTCAGAAGGTCGGTTTCTATTCCAGGGTAATTAGGTTTCAGCCAAAGTAGTTTCAGACAAAGAAAACAATTTAGTACTTTAGTCTGTGACACAAAGTACAATCCACAATAGGCCTCCCACTCGTTTCTTTATTTCAAAGTTTAATACTTTTCTAGCCATTAAGCTTTTCCAGATATGTATGAATACAATAATATCCAGTTCCATTTTTACTGTAGTCATGATCAACTAATTGTGAAACTACAAAATGCTGCGGTTGACTTTCAGCCCACTGCTTTATGTAGTTAAATCAAATTTACTTTAATACCAACAACACTTTGAATTTAATTGCTAGATCTGGAATAGGTGAGTCATCCAATTAAATAAACTTTGTTTTAGTGTGATGATGGCTAAAAAAGAGACAGCTTTGAAACAACACATGGGTTCACTCTACTGCAGAAGAGGGTCAGATTTTATTCTTTCAACCACTATAGATTATCAATAAAGAAATGTTAACTCAAATAATTTAACAACAGAAATGAACAATAAATTACTTTGAAGAAGGAACTATTTGTGATCCAGATACAAATGCAAACATTCATTTTTTTAAATCCTTTACAGTAGATAACAAAAGTGGAAATAAGTCTGGAAACTAAAATGTTTTATTTTTTGTTTCTTTTTTTCATAATTATCCGGATTAAGAAAGTGATTCAAGTAAGACTCATTATTTTCAGTCTTATAAAACTGTGTAGAAAACATGTAACAAAGTGGTGAAGAACAGTTTCAGAATGACGATAAAGTGAAGCTTGATGGGAAAGAAGTCTAAAGCATAAAGCTATTCCAGCTAACTCTAACGCCTACCTTCTTTGTAAGAAAAAAAGGAATATCTGCAGATTAAGGAATCTACGCAGCTTTACCAACCCTGAATGGCATTCTAATACATCTATATGTGCTAGTTCAGAGCTTTTGTGAGTAATTCCTGTGGTTTTCTTTTTTCTTGGCAGACACAGAATCAGCAATCTGTCCTGTATCACAGAGCCGTTGAACCAATTTATGCTTTAAATAGTCATCAAACTGAAACATTCCAATCCCTTTTACGGAAAATGAGATCAGGGGGATTTAGATTATTTTTTATGCCGATTTTATACTAAAGAATTGAGCTCCTGACATCTATTTCATATTACAATAACCATAAAGAGCTCCGTTTGGAGTGACTGGGCAGCTCGGGGCCTGTCTGCCTGGCTGGGACGGACACCCGATACCCGGCTGAGACGATGCCCAGCAAGCCGCACGCCTTCAGACGTCGTTAGAACAGACACATAGCACGCCCCTGCTGCCACCCACAATCTATCCACAGCCAATTAGGAGCAATTTCCCTGTCCTGGGTGGGGTGACGAGAGGGAGACAGGAGGAGAGGAAAAGCAGTTGTCAGCCCAAAGCAGACACACATGTTTCTGTTTACTGATAGGCAGTTGTTTGGCTCTGCCATGGGGACACCAGGCTGGTAGTAGCTGGATGGGCATGGAGAAAGACGTTATAGACAAACGTGGGCTTTGGTGGTCTGGTGGGTGGGATGAACTTTCAGTAAGTGAGATGGTTCATTTACGTATGAAGTACAAAGCTACTGCGATCTCTGCTCTCGATCAAGCCCCCCCCGTCTTTGTACCTCCAGCTTCTGTTTGGCTTCCTGGAATTAAAAGGACAAAAAAACTTTCCGAAACAGGAGGTGCCTGATTCACCAGAGCTGGAATGTCACGGTTCCCACAGGAAACCTGGTGCATCTCAACCCAGGGTGCCCTGGACAGCCAAGTACTCGCACACCCATCTCTCAACAGACAGCTGCACATACAAAATAAAAGCCAAATGAACATAAAAAAAAAAAAAAAAAATATATATATATATATATATATATATATATATATATATATATATATATATATATTTAAAGGAACCAATCTTTTTTCTTACACAAAAAGAACATTTATGTTTTTAGTCAAACTTCCATTTTACGCTGCACATTTTTGTTAACACTATGATCTTACATCTGGATACGTGATTCATTACATGACTAGTTACCCTCAGTTGACTCTTCCTCAGTTTTTGCACACTGTTGGATTAACTTTTAATATTATTACCGGTACTGTCTAAAAATACAGGCCCGTAGGGCATCTAACAGGCCAGACACCTGGTTGGACATTGGTCATTGTAATGTACATAATTAGACTCTTATTTGTGAAGGTGTAAGTTACTCAATAGCGAAACAATGGAAAGGACAATTCCGTTCTGTTATGTACTTTTTACCTTACTCTAGCAATGTGTAGATAACGACAACTAGAGCACTCCATACCAGTAGTAGGTTTGACTCAGTGATTATGATTATATTTGTTTTATTCCTGAAGGCTACATGCAGGGATGGCCATTATAGCACCGCATAGCTTACTGGAAAACAAATACTAAAGAAACTATGTGTTAAAAATAGTTGCTTTGTTTGTTGCATTTAGTGTTGAAGTTTTCATTAATTATTTCTCTAATTTGATGATTGTCGTACTAAATGTGCAAAAAAAAATTTTTTTGCTAACAGTTTCTTCTGATGACCTTCCCCTAGTTCTGAGTAAATCGTTGGCAGAAGTGGAACATGGCTGATATATGAAAGGCCAAAAGGGTTGTGTGAAATAAAAAATTTAAATAAAAATTTAAGACCAAATTTACAAGAAACACAAGAAAAATCCGCTTGCGACAACTTAACCCAAAGGTTTATTTTAACATAAACCACTTCACCAATGTTTCAAATTTTGAAAACCTTCCCATACAGGAAGAAAGCTAAAAACACACAAATGACAGATATATTTTAACAATTATTTAAGTGAATTCTTAAATTTTGTTTTAGCAGTGAACAAAACAAATCAGTTTTAAACCACAACATAACCAGTGCTAAGTGTTTTTTGCAGCTATTTTTCTTTGTATCGTTTTCTTAGTATGTCTGATTTGGTGATAAGTGGAGGCGTTGCAGAGACAAGGGTGGAACAAAACCAACAAATACCGGCTATTTCTCAGTAACTCCATTTTGACGCTTTGTGTTTCGTGCTTCGCATGTGCGACTCCACTGCCTTAATTTCCATCGTTCCGAGCTTGAATCGCTTCTTGCACAAAATATACTGTGCCTCATGTATGTTCCCTGGTTTTAGCCATGGAGAAAACTCTTGGCTGGAGCCAATTTTGGTTACGGTACATTTACACTTGCTCATATTTTCCAGACGAAAAGTTAATGGCGCATCTTCCAAATGTCCCGGCTGCAACAACGCTTTTATTGGTTCCGCTATCGGGACGGAACCAATAATGGCGAATCGTTATTTTTTTTAAATAAAAAAAATAGTAAATTTTAATGTTTTATTTAGATTACAAAATTAAATCGTAATAAAAATAATCCTATTTATGATGTTTTAAAAATTTATACCTATGAAAGACTGATTTAAGACATTTTAATACCAATTAAGGCCTTAGTTTTATTTTGAAGAATTCAATGCCTTTTAAGACTTTTTAAGGACCCGCTGGAACCCTGCATAAGGTAAAAATTGGCAGAAAAATAATTTAGCATGCGGTATGTAGATTTAGTTTGTAATGAAGAGCTAATGTGTGCGCAGTTACACCCCAAACTCATGCATATAAATATTTGCTCTTCTATTTTTCAATTTCAATCATAAATAAAATAGTTGCCTTATCTTTCCATAATAAAGCAAATTAAGCTTCATTTTCTAATCAAACATTCATGCAAACCTGATAAGATAAAACAACACTAGTATTAGCTTGCTCTGACACACTGATCCCACGCTGTGGTCTGCTGTTTAGCTGGAGCAGCGCTCGGTAACCCTTTCACCCTCACTCACATCTTCAAACCACCGCTCTCCCTTCACCGTCACATGCAGCACCATCGCCCCCCCAGTAACAACACAGTCCACTGCAAGACGTTTGCTGTTAAACATGGCAACCCATCGAGTCTTTCATCTCAAAAGCCGTGCACACGTGTTACGACCTTGACCTATCGCACACTCCGACACACATGCAGGAATGCGTGCTTCCAAACACACGCATGCACAAAACGCACACATTCAAACACACTGCTCCTGGACGAGGTGACCCCACTGTTCGTTTCATCTCCCCACGCCTCTCATGCTTGCTGCTGGCACCATTACCTTAACACAAACACAGTATTTCTGTCATCGTCCGCAGGACGCTGTGTTCTCCTAATATCTTTCTTTCTTCTGCAGCCATTAGGAGATGGCAATGTGGGCCTGGAGGGATTTGGGACATGGGTGAGTTGTGGGAAACCAGAGTACAGTCTGTGGCCTCTCAGCATGTAGCCGTCTCTTTCTCTTTCTCTATCCGAAAATCTCTTCTGGCAGAGAATCATAGAAGGCTTCATGCTGATCACATATTATGGCCTTAAATGATCTGGGAAAACATGCCCCGTTAATTCTTTGCGCACATCTGAATGCTGTTCAACTTTGAAGCCGTGCATAGACAGCTGTGTGGATTTCTGGGTTGGGTGTTTGTGTGTTTTACCTCCACATAATCTTTGGCATGGCCCCAGTCCCTCTTGGAGTCCAGGTTGCCGAGGCTGAAGCTCTCCAGTTGGCCCAGGTGAATCTTTGCCACAGAGCGGCTGATCTTACGCGTCACAAAGTTTGCACCTGAAACAAATTAGGGTTCGGGATTTAAAACATTCTTACATTCACTAACCAAAGAGTAGAGAACAAGGAAAAACACGGTGCTATGAATTTTTTTTTTACATATTTCTTTTTACTTTAACCACAACCACGTGATTAAGATCATATAAAACATCATATAAAAACAGGCATCCCCAACCTCGGTCCTCGAGGCCCACTGTCCTGCAGGTTTTAGAGGTTTCCTTTCTCTAGCACAGCTGATTTTAATTGAAAGCTGATTAACAGGGTTTTGGTCTACTGCAATCTTTATAATCAGCTGTGCTAAAGCAGGGAAACTTAAAACCTGCAGGACAGCGGGCCTCTAGGACCGAGGTTGGGGATCCCTGATATAAAACATTAGATATAGCAAATGCAATATACAAATTTGAAATTGTCATTTTTAAGGGGGAAAAGCTACTTAAACTGCTCTACATGTGTGTTAGAAATGAATAAATCATCCTCTTAACCTTAATTAACTATGGTTAGCCTCCTTTTTAGGAAAGAAGAGCTCAATCTCACTAGCCAAAGTCATTCCTGATTAGTGCATGAACTGCAGAAAAATGAAGAGGTCATATAGATTTCTGTTAGGACTGCAGTGAACCATGGTGAAATCCACTATCTGCAGATGGAGAAAAACCTAACAGTGATGAAACTCACTGGAGCATATTCCAAAATTACTCCAAGAGGGCAATAACAATTCACCCAGGAGGTCAAAAAAAGCTCATATGTATAAAGTACTCCAGTCAAACACAGAGTTGGCACTATGATGGTGTGGGCCTGCCATAGTAAATGAAAGCATAAGAATGTCTGTATATCAGATAGTATACTTCAGCTCAAGTTGCACAGGTTTTGGAGGTGGACATGATCCAAACACACTTTTTGACTGTTCCTTAACTTTGACGGCCATTTACTTTTTCGCATAAGGCCAGGATGCTTAGAATATCCTTTTCAGGCCAATAAAATCTAATTTTTGTTTTTAAAATTGTAGTTTTGGTTCTTATTATATCTGTCCAAACCTTATACCAATTTGGCATTCTAAAACATTTTAGATCAACTGCAAAAGGAGAACAGAACCACTGTGTACAGACACAGATATCTCACAGAAGTGAACTCAAGACCCCATTGTTGGAAATCCAGAGACACATACTAATAAAATGCATATTTCTGCAACACCCCACACACACCGACACATGCAGATTTCCAAACCTCCCATACTTTTCCAGCGCTCTTTAGCCAAAGCAAGAAATTTGAAATTTAACTCCAAGTCAAATCAATTCGTTACCAACTTGCATTACAGCCACAAGCTCTTTTTTAGAACAGTTCCCTTTCATTTTCCTCTCTAATTCACCGTTTTGGTGTCAAATCTGGGCTTGATGCCAACACAAATCTCAGGCCATCTGTCTGTAAACATAGAAAAAAAGGAACGGGGCATTCCACATGAGAAAAAAAAAAAGAAAAATTGGACCACCATGGCGATGCCCGTGTAGCATCCAGTCAGAAACCGCCACAATGACATTTGCCAGATCACCAGCCCTGCGGTACTCATCTGAGCCAGCCACGTGGCGATTTTATCTGCAACAGGACAAATAAGCTTCTAATGAGACTTTCTGTGTGGCTAGAATGGTTAGACATGTCTGTGGGTATTTTTTGTGGGTTCTTTACTCCTGCTGTGCACAGTCTGTGAATAAATGGCGTAGCCCCTCCAATTCAAACACAGCAGTACATTGATGGAAATAAACACCAAATATCAGGGTGCCTTGTTGAATAACATCACCATCTACGATGAAATAGCTAAGTAAAGTTTGAAGAGTTGAAGTCCTTGGATCTGCCTGTTCAAAGGGTCAAACTGAAAGGCATGAGAGTTAATTTCAAATGAATCGTTCAGGTTTGTATTAAAGTTGCTATTTTTAGTTTATGCATCATAAATCTCCCACAACTCTATGCTAAACTCCCCGAGACCTCATAAGAGCTGCTACATACAAGCTGAAAGCTGCATTTAAGCCATCCAGGCTGGAAAGACTCAGCTCTGGCTCCACACTGTATCACTGTTCCTCTGACATGGAGCAGAGCCTCCATTTACACACAGGAAAATCCCATGTATCCAATCATGCGAATGCACTAAATTTGTAGTAATTATTTCATAGGAAAGAGACAGCCCTGGGCAGGCTGAGCAGAAGCAGACCAGGGGAAGGGTAGATATGCTTGTTTAAGAAAATACAGCTTGTGTGTTGGTGGCTGGTCTCATAGCCACCATGTCAACGCTTCTTTGTTGCATTCAATATTTCTCACAGATAAATTCAGAAATAGCACATGTCCAAAGAGCATAGATAAATTGCCAATGGAAACCCCCTTCAATGTCAAACCTTTCCTGTCTTTGCACGATCAATTATAATCCAGCCTCAGGGCCTATTCTGTAACCTGGCAGTTCATCTGTTCTGGCAGATACCAGCGCTCCTGCAAGCTGTAGTCAGATGCTAAGAGACAATTATTCATCTGCCCCTGACATAGACGTGGATGTCAGTTTTTCTCTCAACCATATCAGCTAGACAGGCTCTTATTTCATCATAAAGAGTGGGACATTCATCATACACCTCCACACACAATAGGTAGTAAAGAGACACTGTCAGGTTACATTATGTGAGGTGTATGATCCGGAGATTTGGTCTTTGACCTGTTAGAGTGTCTTAAAATTCTACTAAGCTTGGATTATTAACTGCCTGCCTTTCAAGATCTACAGCTTTGGATTCAACTGACTATAAACATTCACTGAAGCAGAAACATTGCAGCATCAGTTTGGGACTAAACTAAAACATTGCCAACATATCAGTAGAGACAATGCAACCACCAGCGTTTTATTTAAACCAAAGTCTTCAAATATTGTTGGCAAACTGTAAGCTTAACTTGAACCCCATTGATTCCACATGCATCATTTAGGACGTCTGCTTTAGACTTTGGACCCTGTAGAGTGAAGTGTAGTATTTAAAGATTGGTGAGACCAGTTTCAGTAGCTTTCCGTTTACTGATATAGTCACATATATAGCCTAAAGAGGGCAGTTTATTGCTGAGGAAAGTAATAAACATTGTAAAAAAGAGTCCTTAGCTTTACGGCTGAAACAATTAATCGGATTAATCGTGATTAACGGATTATTGAAATATACGTCAATTATTCAAGTTATTGATTACTCATTAACTGGAGTGTAGAGACTCTAAAACATTCCTTTAGCTGACGGGGTGACCTACTTAGAGCAGCAATTATACCATAATTGTGAAAGCTGACTCCTTTTGACGTGGAGGAGCAGCGACTCAACTACGAGCCCCTCTCCTGATCTCAAAGGGTTCGCTCAGCCACCCTGCGAAGAAAACTCATTTTGGCCGCCTGTATTTGCGATCTTGTCCTTTCGGTCATTAGCCAGATCTCATGATTATAGGTGAAGGTGGGAAGTCTGGGCACCTCTGCTTAGACTGCTGCCTCCATGACCCGGCCCCGGATAAAGTGGAAGAAAATGGATGAATGGGTGGATAGTGTTAAACTCCTAGGAGTGTTACTGGTGTTGGATGCAGGAGTTTGCCCTGTAAGTAAAGGGTTGATGTTTCAATCCCTGGCTCTGGCTTTCAATGTCATTAATAACCAGTTTGTATTGGTTTGCCCTTTGACCAATACAGATAGGTTAAAAAGTTGGACACAACTACCAACCAAAAACTCAACCAAAAATTTGGTTGAATTTTATGGAACTGCTTTGAGGGTGTGAATTACGGCCAGCTTAAAATCAAGAGATTTTACAGTTCATGAATATGTAACAATTAAAGATCCAGCCATAAACAAGATCTGTAAACTAACAGCAGCAGCTCCTCATTTTCAACGTTAACAATCTATATTTAAATGTCTTTTTTTATTCGTCCCCCAAAACATCAGATAAATAAAAACCTAAATGTATTCCTTCTAAAAAAAGCATTTACTCACACCTTCACTGCCATAAGTAGACAACAAAGACAGAAATTATCACAGCTTAAGTTAGAAAGATGACAGCTAAAACCAACAGATTTATAAACCTACATCTATCGAAAAGGCTCAAATCCATCCACACTTTTTCAGAAATATGAAAAAGGAAAATCTTCTGACCAGGAACTTTATGCAGAGTAAAATTAAATCTCAAATTCAATTTTTTCCCCCCTGATAATTGCTGTAGAAATAAAAGATAATAAAGATGTATAAAAAAAAAACGTTCAACCGAGTTGAAAATTCCTTATCTTCATTTAATATAAAGGAGAATTGAGCTAATGGTTTATAATGCTTTGTCTCAGGATATTAAAAGTGTAATTATAGTTTCCATAGATTCATCAAGCCAAATCCCCACCTGCCTTTCAGTCTAAAAATGTACCGTATGTAGAAATGAATGTGTACTATTGAACTTTCTTGAATGTACCAATTTGTATGCATTCCCTTTAATAATAAGTATGTTTAATTCAACTTTCCAATCAACAGCAGTTCGCCACAGGTGTCCTGTTTTTGCACACTTTACCATAACATATAGTAGGGTGACCATATTTTCGTTTGGGAAAACCAGGACACCTTGGAGGGGGGGGGGTGGGGTTGATTGAAAGAACAAATGTCTCATCATCGGGATTTGCTCAGTGATGAGAGGAAGTGTTACTTGTTACAAGTTGTTTTAATGGTTATAGAGTCAGATATGTGGCGGTAATGTTTGATTTATCTAAAGGTTTTTATCTGTTATTATGTAAATGGGTTTGGCTGTAATTTAAGGACAGATTCTAATATATCTGCAGAGTGGGAACTATACATCTGATAGGAGTTTAATTTTTTTTATTGTTGTTTTGCACAATATGCTTAACTAAGTATTTTTTGTTGTTGAATATTAGAGATTTTGCAAATACATTTTGTAGATACATTGTTTAGATTTACTTATATATTTTTAACCCTTTTATAGAATAGAATAAAAAATCCCTTTATTGTCCCACAATGGGGACATTCACAGCAGCAGAAAGATTATTGAAAATGGTCACACAAATGAGGACCTTAGAAAAATGTATAAGAATAACATAATAGGGAAGAGTTAAAATATAAACAATACAATTCTGTAAAGTGTTTTAACAATATAAACTGTAGAATAAATAACCAATATGCAGCTATGGACATTTTTACAGTAATGGATATTTGAAAATAGCAGCAACATCAGAGATGTGCAAAATGACAGCAGCAGGTTATTTAACTGACTAAGGTTTCTATCATTACATTTGATTTTATTTGTTCCTGCTCTCAGTGGTTGGAACCTTTATTCCACTCTGGATTCTTGTGAGTGTAGTCTTTGTTCACTTTAACTTTTTTTTTAAATAAATAAATAAACAAACAGTTTTGAAAACCTCGGTATTCATTCTTTTCCTGCTTTGTGTGTCAACTTTCACGGTTGCTAAGCAACAGAGCATACGGCGGTAAAACCCGCCGAAGGGAGGACCTGTTCAAATTTACAGCCAAAACTCTTCCGGCCTCCTTATTTTCAAGGACTTCGAAGGATCCAGTCTAGGTAGACCGCGTCCTTGGAGGATGCAGCCCAGGTTTTCGACCAGAGCCTCTGATTAAGAGCAGGGCTGCCCGCTCTGACGCGGCTCAGGGATTACGTCACACGGAGCGTCGTGCGCAGTGAAATCAGGACATTTCCTCACTTTCTAAAAAAAACCCGGGACGCCCGGGGCAGGACGTGAAATACGGATATGTCCCGGGAAATACGAACGTTTGGTCACCCTAACATATAGCAGCATGTTACATATATATCCAGATGTGTTTATGGCAGCATACATGCTTGGTCAACGATTCTCGCTATGCAAACTAACAGAAAAATATGTAAAAAAACAAAAAAATAAAAAACAAAAAAGGTTTTCAGTTCTTTTGCCTCAATTTAATTTCTGTTCAGTAATAGCTGGCCATTTGTATATTAGCTACAAGTTTTATATTATAATTAAATTTAAAGAAATGCAAGACTCATAAAAGATGATTATTGCAAAGTGAAATAGTCACTTCAGCTTTAAATCCCCACATTTCTTTTATTTCGATACATTATATTAAAAATCATATTCAATAAATATTTATAAAATACATGTAATGATAATGAAAAAGAACTATTTATTCTTTTTTTATATTTTTTTCCTACTTTCTGCCATTTCTAACATAAAGTTTTAAAAATGATAATCAAAATCTTAATTGCAATAAATTATAAAACATTTGATTAAAATTAAATTAACTATCTTTAATCTAGCACAAATTCATAAAAAAAAGTGATGACTATGTCTTTTTAAATTGGTCTACTATTTAATAAAGCCAAAGTCAATACATTTAGGTTCTCTCTTTTTTTTTTTGTCAGAGTCGAGTAAAACTGTAATCAAAAGCTCATTAGGGGCTTCCCCGTCTATAGTACACACTGCGATCTTCTGGGCAAAGGCAATGTAACTAGAGCCCTGTTTGGCGACAACGGTGAATTGGAAAACTAAGGTTTGATTTGATCCAACATCCAAGGGAAACTTAAGTTTGAAGGTCAAACACAGGTTGTCAAAACTCTGCAAAGCCTGTTTGGCTCTTAAAAAGGTGTCAGAGGTACATGGTGGTGCACACTACACCAATCAGTAATAAAGTCCATTATTTCCCCCAGAGCACACCTGTAGTCTCCTTGTAAAGCTCACACCTCTGTTTAGAGTGGCTCTGCTCCCTGCCGTCTCTAATTGGTGCGCTATGGACCCGAATGTGGGGCTAATGGACGGGTCTGCCCAGCCCCGGACAAAGACCGCTCTGTTACAGACTTCGGTGTTAATGTGTTTCCTTTACTGGCAGCAGCACTCCAGGACAGCCAGAAGGAGGTGGAGGGGGTGAGGAGAGCATGGAGGGGAGCTGACAGGAGGTTCTGAGCCCAAAAGGGGCAGGGGTGGCCGTTTAACCTTGCCCGCAGCCTGGCGGAAAGTCTAATAAAACCGTGGGCCGTGAAAACTGAGCAGACAGCAAAACTTTTGCCAGAAACTGACACTCGCTTTCTCTCTCCCACTCTCATTTTACTTTTTTTTTTCCCCCTCCATTCCCTTTCCTTCATTGTCCAACAGGAAAAACATAGCAAACAGAAACCATTGGCACAGCTGGGCTCAAGAGCGGGGAGGAAAAGGAGGAGGAGCAGGGTGATGAGAAATGTATGGATATATCTTGTGTCCCAAGGCAGACCATGTGGGTCCAGACAGGATGGGGACAGGAGCTGTCAGCTTGGGGCATGGGTCGGGAGGAGGAAGGGGAAGGAATTGTGGGTTTGAGGAGAATTTGGCTCTAGAGGTCTTAGTTACTCAACAAATTCTGTGGTGTTCCGGTAAAAAAAAGAAAAAAAAAGAAAAAAGATGACTTATAAAGACTTAAACTGTGTGAAGGCTCAGCCCCCTACACACCCAGACATTTACACGTCTGACTCACACACATTTATATTACTGTCTGTCAGTATATTTATGCACATTTACTGAGACTAAACCACATTGTGATTTATTCCCATCTTTCCTCTGTAACATTTATTCTGAAGACATATTGTGTGGTTGTGGCATGGCCAACTGGTGCATTAGGCCTGGAAAAACTGAAAGGCTATAAGCTGCAAAGCTACACAAACGAAATGCTTGAATCATGAAAAATAACCATCATTAATGAAATGTTAGCGCACGTACAACATCAAATTCACTTCTGTGCCAAGTTTATTTCTTCCAGAATGTTTTAATGGGTGGATTTTTCAATAAAATATAAAATAAGTAAGACAGTGGGTTGCTGAAATTTCTGTTAAACAAACACCACAGAGACTTGTTCCAAGCCTTTTCCATATTTTCGCCACTTCTATCATTAGCTTACAAGTCTGAACTGGCCCTATTTTGAATGAAGAAAGTGAAAAATAGCCTAGACTTAATTTCATTTCCAAAGTGTTGCCATAGAAACCTTTTAGTTACCTCAAAACTATGTCTACACACCTGTTTTGGCACTCAACCAGACTTGCAAATCCTGCTCGGTTTTTTGAATAATGGCCCTGGGGAGAGAATGCCTCTATGGTGGAATTAAAATGAAAAATGTAACCCTTAATTTGTATCACCACTTCTCTTTAAGATTTAAGATTCAACTTGTTTACATCAAAATGTATGCATACTCATTTCTTCTACTTCGTTTATAGCAAGTTATTGAACAGGATCCACACCGAGCAGGCGGACTTACTAATATTGCAGCAGGAATTTTCTTCGGATAAGGGAAGTTGGCAATATTCCAACTCAAATGAAGCCTTGTCGATGTCTGCCATCGCTGTTATAGTGCAATTCACTTTCTGACTGACATTTGGAGCTTCTGCCAAGGGAGAACATTTGTGCTACATCCAAGACAGCTTGTGCATTCTTCTAAGCCAACAGAGTGTCTATTCACACATGAAACACTGCTGCCCTCCTTTAAAGGCTAACTTAACTGACATGGAAGAAGCAGTGTAAAAAAAAAAAAAAAAGCAATGCAAGGAGACATGGAAGGGTTATTTATATGAGAAAAAGTTCAAGAACATAGTTTAAAAGGCTGAAAGGAAAACTGCAAGTCATGGAAAACGACAGGTGAAGAGATGTATTGACAATTAAATGTGTAAACATTCTTTTCCTTGGATTTTCTGAAGTAATTTATTTCCTTTATCAGTTAAGAAAAACATGTCCCTCATAAGTATTGGTATTTCCAGTAACAGACGAATAATCTGATTCTAAAATGTCTGGAAAAATTAAATCTTTTATTCTTAGCAGACGTACAAAAAAATGGTAAGAACATATATTGAACCGCTATTAAAACTAGTAAATCTATTTTTAAGAGTGTGATTAGACCAAAGTTTGCGCAAAGTCATAGAGAATTTAGTATGACTCTTAAAAGTACACAATACTTTTAAAACACCAGGATTTTGTGATGCAAAACATGGAGTCCAACATGGAGGGCTCTCCTACTGGAGCCCTTCTCAGTGAAGCAACACCTTCAAGCTGGCCCAGTCAGAGCTATTGTCTCTAACAAAGGTTGAAAGACAAAACACGGTGCTCTTAACTTGAGCAATTAAACTCCTCCATCATCAAGACACTTTGTAGCCTAGGTGATTGTTACGACAAACACTGATCGGAGGTGGAGAAATAGGTATCAGTAGAGGTGGGAATAAATTTGATATGTCTGAAGCTTAGTTCAGATCTGTCGTTGGCTCATGACACAAATCTGTGCAAGGCGTAAAGGGAGTAGAGGACTCTGTCATCGACTACACTTTGAGGCTTTAGAATCCTGCTCACCTGGCCAAAGTTCAGCCGCCGTTTAGGCTGTACTCTTTCAGTTTTTTCTCATCAACACCAAACGTAACCAAAGACCAAAAACAAAAAAGTACCACCTCCTTGTTGAGATCCGTCTTAAAGGACACTGACAAATCCCCTTGAAATCCACCAACCGAGTCATTCCCATCTGAAGATTCCTTTGAAAATAACCTTCTCAATAAATGGAAAACATATCCTCTTACAAATCTATCATGTGATCTGACCTTTTGGGCTCAAACTCAACAAAAGCAGAAAGATGAAGCCAAGGCATGTGAGGGTTGAGTGGCTGTATGTGTGTTTGACTTTGGCTGTGTTATTCTGACTGCTCTTCTCTACTGACATAACAGTATATTATTCTGTATTGCCAAGCGTGAACCACAATACACTCTGGGAAAAAAGGATGGATGGTACTTCCCCAAATAAACCAGAGGTACGTTTTCAACTTGAGTAGCTCACCAACTTTTTGAGCAAATATGAAAGACATTATTGTGTTGATTCAGTATAGCCTTAGAGCAACAAACTTGGTAAACATGGAGGTTAATTCAGGGTTTTTTGAACAGATGATCAAAATGGGATTTCTGGTGACGGGTTATGAAGAAAATGACCAAATAAACAGCTGACCTGACTTTCAAAGGGACGGGAGAACTGCACTGGCTCAAATTTCACAGCTATGTGGAGTCAATTTAGCACCATGGCTAATGCTAATCCCAGTCATCAGAAACAAAGTGAGAAATGTTTGTTATGGCTAGAAGCTAAGCTAACCAGAAAGTAGGGAGCGGTGGTGTGAACTGGCCAATTCAGACCTCTGTTTGTTTTTCTTCATGCTGGATTTACACCGGCTTATTTTTTTTGTTCTTTAAGAATGTACAATTCAGACATTCTGGAACAGAAGAATAGAAATCAGCTGTTTGTTGGTGGAGTGTTCATATGTTTCAAGGAGCGGCAACCAGAAGCAGATACCTGCCAGGATTAAGTCATGCCCGGTATAGGAAGAAACTGAAATATTTGCTTAGCTATCAACCTTTAGTTTTTATCTCAAGAAACAACAGAAAGAAGATTGGTTAGGTTAACTCACTTACAAAAAATGAAAGAACTATACATATGTGTATCAAACAGTTTGCCTTCCAGTGTTCTGAAATCTGATAAACTACTTTGGACCAGCAGAGAAATAATGGAATTACAGTTCAAGACAAGCCCATATTCATCCATCCATCCATCCATTTTCTGACACGCTTTAACCCAAGCTGGGTTGTGAGGGGTGCTGGTGCCTATCTCCAGCTGTCAATGGGTGAGAGGCGGGGTACACCCTGGACAGGTCGCCAGTCAATCGCAGGGCAACAAAGAAACAAACAACCATTCACGCACACTCATACCTAAGGATACATTTTAGAGAAGCCAATTAAACGGTTTTTGTTCTGTTTTACCAGAACAAAGAATTTTCATTTTTCTAATCTGATATTTTTTTGATTGTGGTAGTTTGTTAGAAATGGTTGACTCTGCCAATCCTTCACAAATCCTCTAAATAGAGCAGCAGGGGGATGACCAATGAACTAGTTGTAGTTACTTCTACAAAAAAGTAAAAAAAAAGAATTTAACTCTGCTGTTATTGGTCATTTACTTACATTTAGAAGTTTAAATACTATTTAATTAACAGTAGATGGATTATTGAGTTGCAATATAACTATGCAGATGCGATTATGATTTGGTTTGAATCATATCCATGGTAATCCGAGTGATGTCTTCTGTCTCCAGATAATAATAATAATAATAATAATAATAATAATAATAATAATAATAATAATACATTTTATTTTAAGGGCACCTTTCTGGACACTCATGGTCACCGTACAGAAAATAAAAAAACAAGGTGAAAAAAAAAACTGAATAAAAACCTTTAAAAATAAAATACACAGGTGGAAGCTGTTTATTAAATGGCTTCAATTCCAGATCCAGGAAAGCAAATTGCACTGCGTCATGAAATCTGCTTGTTAGCTTTCTCAGATATTACCATTAAAAGCCTTAACCTGTCCTGTCATGGTAAGGTTTAATAGGGATGTGATCACAATGCTTAATGGCTATAGGCTGCATGAAACACTGGCTCCCTGTAGCTCAGAGAATAGACTTTAAAATCCTTCTGTTAGTCTACCAATCAATTAATGGATCAGCACCTCAATACAGAACAGATTTGTTGTCAGTGTATCAACCTCCCAGACCACTTCTAGTTCCAGCCTATTCTGTCCACCCAGAACTAGAACCAAACATGGAGAGGCAGCATTTAGTTTCTATGCTCCATTTATCTGCAACAAACTTCCAAAATACTGGAAAAGTGCTGAAAGCCTGAGTTCCTTTAAGTCATGGGTAACCAATTAAAAATCAGTAGGGTTCAAATAAAAGAAAATCAACAACCAGTAAAGGTCAGTAGACATTTTTAATAATAATCCGTAACTTTAAACAGAATAGAACACTGAAATAAAATTCGGGTGTTTATGCATCCATGTTATGCCTTACATTTTTAAATAAAAAATATAAAAAATAGAATGTTTTTCCATATTAAAATCTAATTCTAAATTCTAAATCTAAGTTTTTGAAGTAGAGAACAACAATCTTTCATCTTGGTATATAGACAATTTCCTGACTCACTTTTTTTTTATAAAACACTTGAACTGACTGTGGACTTTAGGCTGCCCTGCAAGGTTTTAAACCTGGGTTTGATTGGCAACAAAACCATTCTCAAGCACATATCAAGGTGCTCATTTTGAGCTTGGATCGATTTATTTTTTATTATGTTCATGGTGGAGAATCATGCTTCACAGCAGCAGGTTGAGCCAAACATACTCAAAATGTGCAGGGTCATCTTTGAGCACTGTTTCACTTTTCTTTCACTAGTTAACCGCCATTCTTCCAGCAGTCCACACTTTCTCCGCTTTCTTTTTCTCATCGTATTCTCCTATTTTCCCACTGCCAGGCTTGTCACAGGTTTGCCTGCTTTGTCTAAAAGTAGCTAGCAGCAGCAACCCAGGCTGTCACAGCTCACTGGCCAATTTGTATCACGTGCAGCCTGGTCCCGGACTCTCCAAACAGCGTTATGATGTTAACAGGAGAAGCGGCGCAAGTGACGTTTAAACACTGCCGTCAGACAACATAGAGTAATTATATATGTTTTAATCATGTTGGGTCCGGATCCGGACCCTGCTCCTCTACTCCGTGACCTGTGCTTTAAGTCAAAGTTAAAAAGCCCTTTATTTTAGAACCTAAACAAATGGGCCTTTGACTGCTGAAAATAAACTTCGGAGGTATTATTAGTTTATGGTTGTGGTCTAATTGCTTTAGTTGTTTAACAAATTATTTTTGTTTTTATTCTGCTTTTTATTTTTCTTCTATTATCTAATTAATGTAAAGCACTTTGAATAGTCCATGTACTGAATTGTACTATATAAATAAACTTGCCCTGTGACTGTATCTAAACAAATTACAAATGAATCTGCTTTTATTGCATGAATGAGTCCGTATTTAACATGGGGATATCTAAAGTTTGTGTTCACTAAATTTAACATTTGCATTTACCATCATTAAAATGTTAAAACTACATGAATAAAATTCTTTTTCTCTGTTTCTAGTGCCTTTTTCCCATTTCATGAGACTAGAAATGAGCAGATAATTTGCTACAGATTTGAGTTGTATAAGTTTGCATGTTTAAATGAATAATTCATAAAAGGTAGCAAAAAAACAAACAAAAAAAGAAAAACTCAAACATAAAATTTCCTGAAATAGTCAAATTTACATTTTTGTGCTAAATATCAAATTTCTATGCTCCCTTAAATCTGCTGACAAAAAAGTAACAAGGAATGAAAGTCCTGGAAGGACTGCTCGGCAATCATGCTGTTTTTTTATGGTACACTTGCTACATTCAAGCCAAAATTAGATGTTTTCAATATCCAGTTGGCACAAAGTATTTTTATCAACGTGTTTAACTTAAAGTGCAACCTCACGATCCAAAAGAGGTAAAAATATAGTAGAAACATTTTGCACTTCAAAGAGCTAGCTCTTTAAAAAAAGAAACTATTAACCTTTAAGTAAAAAACTGCAGAGACAAACATCTCTGTGTGGCAACACCAGGGTCATGCTGCACCCAGGGGGCCTGGGTAAACACTGGTCAATCAGGCGCCGAGACAATGGCCACACTGCACTGTACAGACGCCAAGTTCCTGCTTCATGAGCAACATCAGCCCCAAATCTTAGAATAGCAGTGACAAGAGCGAAAGCTAAAGGCCCACCGCAGAGAATTACTGACTATACGGAAAAAATGAGAAACATGACAGAGAAAAAAAAAGGGAATAGGAATGTGTGGGAAGATTGGGCAGGTAGAGGAGAAAGAGCTGACATACTGTAGAGCTAAGGGCTGACTTCATCTTATCAGTGGGCACCAAGCTTTGCCCTTAAAAGGTCTGTTCTGTCTGTGAAACAGGCCTGCCTGTTGCCATTTCTGGGATTTCACAAGATTCCAGGCTGGTTTTAAATCTAAATGAAAACAATTAGAAGTTATATTCATTTGTTTCTTCAAACCGTATTAAAGTATTGATATTTTCATCACAGTTAAAACAAACTTTAGCTTATGCATGGAAGCTTTTGCCTTTTGAACCCATTTTGACACCATTTTCTTCATTATATGACCCTCTAGTAGGCACCACATCATCTCTGCTGAACAGGCAGGAACCCAGACCGGTTCCCACATTTATCTGTCTGTGGTAACCTATTATAGTTTACTGGATGACCCCTGACCCTGGCCGGGGTCGTGGCCAGTGCCTTCATTAGGGTATAAATCATAAACACCTGAGCGGCTGACCTGGGCACAGTTTCGGGGCTCCAGTCATGTGGTATTAATTTTGAGTCATGGTGGCGTGTAAATCGGGTTAAAGCAGTGCCTGCGACCCTCAGGGCCCACAGCACATATTAAAAATGTGACCGCAACCCGTTCCCTATCTGTCAGAACGTATGTGAGTGTGTGCCAAGTGGAGTTATAGGCAACCCGGCCCCACAGTGGATTAATATATATGGAGCGTGTAATTGGATACTTTTACACAATCTAACAATGAATTTATTGATGTTTTATTGATAATTAAAGGTGTTGCGGCTTCAAAGTTTTATTGAGAGTAGTTTTGTCAGGGGCTTCTCACTTTGCCATTTTGTGGCATATTCAAAATGTGATAAAAGTATCCCTGCAATTCTTCTTAAATTGAAATATTTGAATCATTTATGTTGATATTGTTCTGTTTATTTTTAAAAATTCACACCTGACTGCGGCCATGAATCCACCTTAGTGAACCTGCTGGTTTTAAAATGATTTAAAACATCTGCGAAGTTCAGACCATTCAGTGTTTCACAAATTCACCGATTTTTTTTATGAACACGTGTAGTTGTTGTTACTAGTATATTGCTTCTCTTTTATATCTTTTTTTTTTGTGAAAGTATACAATGTGATGATGGTTGGCGGCAAAACAAAGTGATATGACACTTCTGTCTGAAAATTAGAGAACAGTTTCTATAAGACTTAAATTGCTTAAAGCATTGGGTGTACTTCCCTTTACACACCTACAAATTTTCGGAAAAACTGCAATTTGCAATTAGGAATTCCTATTTATAGGAGTGCTGCTTACAATTTTTAACATTGTCTTAAGTGCATTTCTTTTTGTAAGGTTGCTGATGTTGGACGACGGCTCTGGCCATCTTACTGTTACTGTTTTACAACATTTTTTCTTTTTTTTACTTTATGTACCTTACTTTGTCCAATGGTAATGCACATGGAATAAAATACTTCCTATACCCCCATGGCCATCAGTAGAGAGGTATAATAATGTATGTTACTTAAAAAGTATGTTCTAGATGTTCTAGAGTGCAGTGAGGGTTTGCTTTACACCACTGTTTCTGATGCTGCATGTCCAATAGACATGTAGGTCTCAGATGCATCTGCTCAGCCTTTGAAAAAAAAACAATTAAATGAAGCTCCTAAAGCCCTGGGAGAGAGATCACGCCTTTGATAAGTCTCCCAGCCAGGGATCAAAGCCTTAATTATTTGATGCAGAGTGGGAAGCTGCAAAAGTTTTAACCTCTAGCATTTGATTTGAATGTGCATGACTCTGTGGATGCAACAAACTACAAGGAATTAGGCCAGAACAATCCAAGATGTTGAATTTCCCCGAATTCTGAACAGATCGAAAAACTGCACAGTTATCTAGCTGTAGGAACCAGCATGTACCTGCCATAATGGCTAAGTTTACACTGCTGCCTGAAATGACCCAAAATCCGATTTTTTTTTTGCCCATATGCGACCTGGATCTGATCTTTTTATGGCTGTCTGAACAACGCAGATCCGACTTTTTCCAATGTGACCCAGGCCACTTGGCTATGTGGTCCTGAATCTTTCCAATGCGACATGTGTGTGAAGGGCCAGGTCGGATTCATCCGACCTAAACGTCATTAATACCTGACAAACGACACTATTCTGCGTCTTGCAGCAGCAAGAAAAACAACAACCATAGCAGATGATGATGCGGAGAGCAGTATTTATGTTTAACCATATTGAAAAGATTATGTTTTTATGGTTGGAAAAGGCCGCTAGATGCGTGCCGGCACTACCATCCATGTTTACTTCCGGAAAAAAAGAGCACGCTGGCCTGTGACGTCATTGCGTCCTCTACTGCGCTTGCGGGACACTCGCGTTCTATGACTGCAGTTCACACAGGAGATAACATACAAGTCGCATATAGTTGGAAATATGTACGGCAAGGTAAAAAAATTGGATTTCGCAAAAAAATCGGAATTGAGCATCAAGACCTGCAGTGTGAACGTAGCCAGTGTCAACCTCCACTAGCAATGTTGCAATACTTTTTATCCCAACTATGGACATGGGAGTATTTTCAACAACTGGATTCAATGATGGTTGAGCTGATACTTTAAGTTATAAATATTATATTTTTCAGATCCATTGTTTTCTCTGAAGCACCACCAAAAATATGTCTTGAGTTTTACTGACCTCTTCTCGGACTCTCGTGGTTAAAGAGGATCCCGTTCACAGCAAACATATTGTAGGCCTCCCGGAAGTTAACCACAATCCAGTAGGCGTAAAGTTTGGCAGCACCTAAGAGAAGAGAAAGAAAATAGAAGTGGGGCAGCAATATATGACATTTTACATTTAATACCATATTCTACGTGCTCAGTGTAACATCAGTCATTTATTTAACCATTATTACTACAATACATATACTTCTGATTTAAACCAAAAGACTTGAGCAGAAGTAGGAAATAATAAAAAGAAAACAATAAATAGATTTCCATTTCATCCCTGTTGCTCTTATGAAACTAGTAAGTTAAGCTTCAGAATGCAAAATCATGACGATTGGGACCAAATGAATAGTAGGCAAATAATTGAAAACTGCATTCACACTAAAATACAGTAATTTACATTTTAAAAGCACAACCTTAAATATCTAAATTTGTTTATAAATCTACTTTCCACGTTAGTTGTCAAAGATCTACAATTTAAGGACCCAAAAAAAGGCTTCTGTCGACAAACATCACTGGATTTTTGAGACGCAGAAGGAAGGACTCTTACAACACTTCACCGCCGCTGAGGTTTAAACCAAAAATAGGGTCATTTTATTTTTTTAAAGATCCTGAAGGTTATGAAATGAAAAATGAAGTGTTGCACGCAAAAAATGTCGCCAGAGCAAAGTTGGAAAATCCAACGAGGTGTCTGTGAAGAAACAGACAGATTCAACATCTCACCACCCAATGCCCAACAAACTAATAGAATAGAGTCTGCAAGAATAGGAGTCAAATACTCAAAATCAAATAACACAGATGGACATTCCTGTATCCACAATGTTTAATGCAATGTAGGTTGTAAAGTACAAAAAATTTAGAATTTCATTTTGTTTTTCAACCTCATCCAGCCAGCTATAAATGTTCTAACTGATTATTCTACTAAGGTATACAAAAAAAGTGTTCAATGTCTGTAACTAGCCTGTGTAAATGAATGCTAAATGGTGTCATGAGGTGATTTACATGTGTTTTGCTCCCATTCTCTGATATCCTGCAGTCAGCTGCAAACTAATGCCTTAAATTTACACCATTAGTTTAAACTACAATTACTGAAATTAGCATTGCAGAAAAAAATTATGGATATAACAAAAACCTCAACAAACAGCTTGTTTTTTTCTTAAATAAGCTCAAGAAATCATATTGATTCCCATCTACCTTCAATAATGTCATTTCCAGATAACCAAGTCATTACCAAGTATTTCCAACCCTTTTGGAAGGCATCAAAAGGTTTATTGTTTTAATTCACCTAGACTAAAAAATACTGTGTTCAGTACAGGGCAGCATGCTGGCACAGTTTCTGGTATTGTTTCCGTGGAGCAAAAAGATCCTGGGTTTGATTCCCAGCCTAAGCTCTATCTTCACAAAGTTTACATGTTTTCCCTGTGCATGCAAATGTTGTGTCCGGATACTTGAACTTCATCCCTTTCTGTTTTCAAAATAGCCCTTAGGTGTGTGTCTGTGTGTGCCATATATTTGCTATTTTGTGGGGACAATTTCCCAGGAATATGCTATCATTTGGGGGCTTATTGGTACCCGTGGGGACCAAAGACTGGTCCCCATGAGGAAAAGTTCTCTTCTTGGCTAGGTTAAGGACTGAAGTGTGAATTGAGTTTAGGTTAGGTTAAAGGTTAGTTATATGTTTGTAATTTTAGGGTAAGAGTCAGGATTAGGTCAAAATGTAGTTATGTGTTGTGAACATGTCAAGGGCACCCCTGCTTGCAAGCCTCAGGAAGCAAGGACTAAAGACGGTCAGTCTAATGTTCTTAAAGTTCTGCGCTGGATGGTACCATGTAATGAGGGACTGGCATTATAAATTAATCCACCATTCTCATAACATTCATCATCCAAAACCCCTTACTATCATGGCAGGAGACATGTACTAGATCTGAGACCAAGGCACTGGCTCACCGCCATCTCATTCCACCATCATCCACACAACCACTGCCAGGGAAAAATCCTGGAGACCCCCAAAAGGTTGGGGAGAGTCAGGGAGAATTCAGGTAGGCCTACCATGTACAGAACGCTCTCAATTCAAAGACATCCTGGTAAACGTATTTATAACGGTTAGGTATGTTTCGGTAATGATTAGTGTCTGGGTTAGACCGTAGAAGATATTGGGAAATGAATGGACGTCAATGGAAAGTCCCCACAAGGACAGAGGGCCACAAAATATGTGTGTCTGAGTGAGTGAGTGAGTGAGTGAGTGAGTGAGTGAGTGAGTGAGTGAGTGAGTGTCTGAGTGAGTGTCTGAGTGAGTGAGTGAGTGAGTGAGTGAGTGAGTGAGTGTCTGAGTGAGTGTCTGAGTGAGTGTCTGAGTGAGTGAGTGAGTGTCTGAGTGTCTGAGTGAGTGAGTGTCTGTGAGTGAGTGAGTGAGTGAGTGAGTGAGTGAGTGAGTGAGTGAGTGAGTGAGTGAGTGAGTGAGAGTCTGAGTGAGTGTCTGAGTGAGAGAGTGTCTTTGAGTGAGTGAGTGAGTGAGTGAGTGAGTGAGTGTGTGTCTGAGTGAGAGTCTGAGTGAGTGTCTGAGTGAGTGTCTGAGTGAGAGAGTGTCTTTGAGTGAGTGAGTGAGTGAGTGAGTGAGTGAGTGAGTGTCTGAGTGAGTGTCTGAGTGAGTGTCTGAGTGAGAGAGTGTCTTTGAGTGAGTGAGTGAGAGTCTGAGTGAGTGTCTGAGTGAGTGTCTGAGTGAGAGAGTGTCTTTGAGTGAGTGAGTGAGTGAGTGAGTGAGTGAGTGAGTGAGTGAGTGAGTGAGTGTCTGAGTGAGTGTCTGAGTGAGAGAGTGTCTTTGAGTGAGTGAGTGAGTGAGTGAGTGAGTGAGTGAGTGAGTGAGTGTCTGAGTGAGAGTCTGAGTGAGTGTCTGAGTGAGTGTCTTTGAGTGAGTGAGTGAGTGAGTGTCTGAGTGAGAGTCTGAGTGAGTGTCTGAGTGAGAGTCTGAGTGAGAGTCTGAGTGAGAGTCTGAGTGAGTGTCTGAGTGAGTGTCTGAGTGAGAGAGTGTCTTTGAGTGAGTGAGTGAGTGAGTGAGTGAGTGACAGAGGCTGTGTCCGAACGTTCGCCCTAACCCCAAAAGGACTCACTATATAGAACAGGGACTATCTAGTGGTCTTTATAATGAACTCAGTTAACTGACCTTTTGGACAGATGATCACTACGTTTTGCTCCCAGTGGGTCATGTAACTCCGCCTACCTGCATGGTGTTTGCGGCATCTTTGTTATTTGTTGCCGCTGTTGGGCAGCGACAGCCGTAGACGACAGCTGGCCGCTGTGACAGCAAATCCCATGATGCTTTGTGAGGAGAGCTCTCTTTCTGACACAGCCAGAGTGAGTGACAGAGAGAGTGACCGAGTGTTTGCCTGAGTTAGTTAGTGACCGACGCGTCAGTGAGTGACCGAGTAAGTGACTGAGAGCATAATCGGAGTTCGATGAGCCTAAAATGAGAATGGACAGCTGCTTACACTGAGTTGCTGATTCTCTCAGCAAACAGACACACTGAGCATGTATGTAGTAACTGTGGAAAGGAAAACTCCCCTTTAACAGGAAGAAACCTCCAGCACGACCTGATTCCAGGACAATAAAACCACATCTTTGGTAAAGCTGGAACCTTTGTTAGTCCTTTCCTGTAACCAAGACAGATGGATGAATGTGAGACCCCTCCATCTCAAACCAAAGCCCGCCTTATCCTGCTCTTCATGTAATGAGTCAAATACCACAGCCAATGAAGGGAGGTGCATGTTGATTAAGCCATAGGTCAAGAAGTACACTAGAGGTGAAGGGAGTTTACCATGGCAACCTCCGCCTCTACCTTTCCCAGTCTAATTAATAGAGGAGCAGCCGGGTATGCGGCTCCTATTCAGCTTCAGGTTGAGTGCTGACAGATGGGGAAAGTGTCGGACGGTGGAGCTCTGAGACAACAGAGAACATTAAACCTGATCGCTACCACACGTGTGCAGCCTATGTTTCTACGTGTGTGTGTGTGTGTGTGTGGAAGCTGAAAGTGAGTGCTGACTGCTGTGGATATAAAGGTGTCTTTGTTAAAAAGAGAACCACTCCACTCTTCAATCAAACGTTTGGCCTCAGGGTGTGAAGGGAGCTTAAAGGGAGTTAGAGCTCTAAAGCGCTCCTCTTTTCACTTGTACACATTCCTAAAGACATGTATTCATAAATGCACTAACATAAAGCGCAGTAGAGTTATAATGTAATTTGTTTGTGCTTAGCTGATCACGTGCAAGTCCCTGACAAAGGTAAACAGAGAAGCTACATCATGCTTGCTAACTTGGGAATCTGCAGCATTAGTTTTACCGTAAGGCGATCGTGGGTAAAATGGTGTGGTTTCCTTCTGTGGGATCTCCTGGACTTTGCCGTACAGCTCACTGGTGGAGGCCTGGTAGAACTTGACACTGCTGGTCAGACCACATGTCTTGATGGCATCCAGGAGACGCAATGTGCCCACGCCGTCCACGTTCGCTGTATATTCGGCCAAGTCAAAGGAGATCTGGGGGGGGAAAAGAAAAAAAAAAAGAGGTTTTCAAGATCAATGATAAGACCTATCTTAAAGTACCGGTAGTAAGGTTTCTCTTTATATCCTCAGAGTTGTGAAATCACGATAGAATGAATAAGAACAAACCTTTTTTGGATCATGATGCAGGAAGTAGAAAATGTAGTAACATTACAGTTAAATTACAGAGTTATCTAAAAGCAGCTCTGCTGGACAAGGCCGTCACTGGTAGGCTGAAATGAGTGAGGCCCTGCTCTTTGATATGTATGCATGATTGCATGATTTAAAGTTGATTTATGCTTGACCCATTAGAGCATCCAGACCCCAAATGTCAAACTGCACAGTCTGAATTTTCCACATTGTGCACAATTTTTTTTTTTAACTATGCATAAATATAGCTAGTAAATATCACCACCATCAACAGATTGCAAACAATTTTAGGAAGGAAATCATTGTCACTCATGGATGACAGGCATTGAAAAAGTTGGAAACAACAGTTTTTTTCTACTTCTACTTGTACACAGCAAATCCAACATGCTCAAATTAACACTGTAAGATTTGATTTTAACACTCTTGAAGTGTCTATATGGGTCCACACCAGAGAGAGTTAATTTGACTCTTTTTGGAGAGTTGGCACCGTAACTCTTATTTAGTGTTAAAAAATAAATCTTTCTGGAGTTGATAATTTAACACTTAATTACACCAACTCGGTGTTAGAATTGGAATATTAACACTCTCATGGAATGTTTTCCTAACTACATAGGAGTTATTCTCTAAAACTAAATGCTGGAAATTTTACTTTTCTGAACATATAAAAATCCCTTGGGAAAAATAAATAAAGAAAGAAGCAATGTTTGTTCTTTTCAGCAAATATTTATTCCAAAAGTGCACCACAATTAGAAAATGTTTTTTCAAAACATGTAACAATGTGGAACAATATACATGTTCTCACTTTTATTAGAATTTTGCCTGTCAAAAGGTCTGACATAGGTGAGTTTCCTCAACAGAACAAATTATTGTTTGAACAGCACTTTCAGAAAGACCAGAAGCTTGTAAGTGAGCAACAACAGATCCACACATTCCAACAAGTGACTTCTGTGTAGTAACAGTGGGAGTTACACAAAGGGACACTTATTTGTCAAAACTGTAATAACATGGCAAAATTACATATAGGTGGAGTTTCAGACAGAATACATACATAACCATTTTTTGAGTATGGATCCTGAAGATATGGAAAAAGAGTTGCAATCCCCAGGGCATAGTTAGTCCGAACACTTATGGGTGGGATCCTCCTTTTGAAAACAAAAAGAAGTATCACTACTCTGGTCAGTGAATACGGATTTCTTTGATCATCAAAAGAGTTATACCCATGAGATTCTATCATATCTGCGACCAGTATGTTGACCATTTGCCGACGAGTTGCATCTGAGAGCGTTTTAGTTTTGTGATATTCATTGAAGATTTCTTCACCCTTTGAGTTTGACCTCAGGACTGTATACACCATCTGTACAACAAAAATACATATTCTGATTAACCTCTAGTAGCTGGCCCAAAGGCTACTGCTTTTGAAATTACTATCAACACCAATAACTGGCTATAGGCTTTGCTTCTGACCTGTTTTGCATCATCACGATCAAGCTCTTCTTGGCCCTTTTTTCTGTTCTTTGTACTTTTGAGGATAAGAGTTGAATCCGAAGAACAAGAAGAAGCAGGGGATGAGGAATGGTCTGACAGTGAAACTGGTGATGTTGGAGTGACAAGAGGGGTGGCCTGCACTGATGATTGTAATTCATCTTCAACCAAACTGATCTCAATATCTAGAAAACCAAAAAGCCATGTGCATAAATTACAATTAGACTAATGCACAACAAAATAATTGTATTTGATATGTATTCAACAGTATTCTTTAACTCAAAGAAATAAAACTTGGGTAGGATTTTTTTTTTTTTTTACATTGCACCAATATTCAAATATGAATTAAACATCATAAAGGAATTTACTCCATATTATTATGAATCAGTTTTACCTGTTGCTAGCTGCTTTTGGTATCCAACCATGAAAGCTCGAACCCCAGACCTTAGAAGTTCATCAAAAATGTCTGAGTCAACTTCAGTGTCCGAGGTATCAGTCAGGACGAGGACACCTTCTTTGAAGAGCTGAATCTCACAGCAGAATTTAGCCGTTACTGAAAAAAAGAAAACTGAAATTAAATTTAACTAAAACATAAAATAAAGCCTTACTATAAATTTGTCACATTGGAGATTAATTTACACCACTTTAAATTTCATATGAATACAAACAATCTTGAAGAAACTGGGAGTAATAAAAGCATTCATCACTTTGTGGAACTTTAATGTACTGTAATGTACTTTAATGCACTCCCCTATATTCCACCTTTACAAGCATCTCCTGTGAGGAAATTTAATAAAGATTATTTTTGCACTGCTGAACTGCATAGACAATCAGTAAATTAATTGTTACTTCTGTGAAGCCAGTCATTTTGACTATCAGGCTATCACCAAAGCAATGTGGCTAATGCAACGTAGCAAATGTCTATCACACGGCTCTATTTTGACTCAAACAACGCCATAGAGTTAGAAAGCAAATAAAATATTTAAACCATCCGAGAGAAATTACTTACCAGGCTGGGTAAACGGGTCTGAATAACACTAAATGGAGACTGAAGTTTTCCTCAGCTTCGTTCGGTACCTGTAGCATTGGAGGCGGAGTCTGTGAATGTACTCTTTGGGTGTCAAATCCACTGTAGGAGTTCAGAGTTGATAGACGAAGTGTTATTTTTTTCCATTTTAACACCTCCAGATTTAGTATGTAACACTATTTATTTAACACTCTGTTTTAACTCATAATATGTGACACCTCAGAGTTATATTTGTTTAATATAACTCTATTAAGTGCTAAATTAACACTGCCTTTGAAGAAAGTCTACTAACACCATATTATTTAACACTTTTGAATTTGCTGTGTAGTTAGATGTTGCCAACTTTTGGTTTCTGCCAGAGGGGGATTTACCATTAGGACAAACTAGGCAGTTGACTAGGGCCCAAAGTTCCTGGGAGCCCCATAAAACTCCTTTTACATGTATGGGTAATACAGCTATTACTTATTTGTGCACATTAATTAAGTTTTCATTAAAATGCCATCAGAATGCTTATAATATTGTGTCTCAGGACCCACCACATTGGATCAGTCAATTTGTTGTGCATGTGCGGAAAGGTCCAAACAAACAAAAGCAAAACATTTGAAAACAAAACGGAGAGCATTGTTGCCAACTTAGCACTTTTCTATCTATCGACTTTTAAGACCCCTCTAGCTCTTTTATTACAAAAAAAAGCTTAGCGACAAATTTAGTTACTTTTTTCTGCTACTGGAGACTTTGGCGACAACATATAAAAGCGCTGATCGCTGCTCTCCAGAGCAAGTAGATTGGTAACCCCACCTCCTGCTTTCCTCTCTCTTGTCTTCTGTCATGATTCATGCAGCTATAATTTCATGCAAATGAAAAATGGAGAACAGATAAGCAGATCATGGCCTGTCTACAGGGAAAAGAAAAATGGGTTATTTACTTTTGTCTTCGCCTTTTTGGAAACACAGGAAAGAGTAATCAGCAAAGTGAGATTAGTGATTGGAAAAAAATCAAAAATTAATTCCTTTTGAGCTGAGCTAATTGCCAACACGAAAAGAAAAAGGGACAAAACAAAACATACAGAGGAAAACAGCAAGAAAAGGGATAAGAAGAGAGGGACAGTGGAACAAAAAATGTATGTTTAATCTATAAAAATGTTCTCTATCTGTTGTCTTTCCATTTCAAAGGGCCCCAAGCCTCTTTTTGCTTAGGGCCCCAAATTTCCTAAATCCACCCATGGTTTGTGCCTTACAGTCACTGCTAGATTCCACCAGAATATTATGAACATAAGGGAAACGTTGCATGAAGAATAAAATGTTTTTTCAAAGACATGCCCATGAAAGCATTGGCCAAGTGCAATAGATTTGTATCACATAGAATAATACGGTATAGTTAACACTCAGCTTCACTTAGATTTGCATTAAATGAGTTCAGTAAATAGATTTTGTCATTTTGACATCTCTTACACAAGCAGCTTGTAACACTTTTCAGTTTTCACTATAAACAACATCTTCATTGCACGTTAACTCTTCAAGTATGCAGCCGACTCCTCAGATTGAGCATAATGTGCGGAAACTATTAATGAAAGTCAGTTGAGCTTCTGCATCTCTGATAGGGCTGGCTGATTCATCTCGCTATTCCCTGTAGTCACTCACCAAATTCCTCCTTTCATATTTTTCCCATTTCTCAGAACCCAAATCAGTCATGTTCTCTCATGTTACCTTCTCCCCTTCTTTATAGGGCAGTATTGGCCTAGTAGTTAGTGCACTTGTGCTCTGAAAAGGTTGCAAGTACCCGGTTTGATCCCCACAGCCTCAACTCTGGGTTCCTGAGCAAGAGCCTTAATCCCAGACTGCCCCCCGGGCACCGCACAGTGGCAGCCCACTGCTCCCCAAAGGGATGGGTTAAATGCAGAGAGTGAATTTCACCATTGTGGGACAATAAAGGGATTTACATTACATTCTTCCTTCCTCAGAAAAGTTTATTGACATAGCAAAATATGACACATTTACATTGAATGCTACATTTTCTTGAACCCGGATAAATATGTTGGACTTTTTTTATTTTACTATCATTACATAAAATGCATTATTTACCATTAAAACATTGCCAGAGTGAGGCCTAACCGTATTATGAGTGCCTGTGTTGTTGCATAGCATGAAACAGCAAAAGCTCTGCTGCTAGATAAGCGTTGATGATGCGACAACTTCTGTTTATTTCCAGTTAACTTTAAACTGGCTTGGTGCTCTATATTAATTAACACATTTTATAAAATAAACACAGTGCAGATGCAGGTGGATACTATACTGAATTGAGTTATTGCATTGTTATTAGATGAAATTTTTGTTTTGCTAATATATATTTGGACACTGGATTTTGGGACAAAAGTGCTACTTTTTAAATTTTCGCTTTCATTAAATAGTTTCATTTGTTTGTTTTTTTTGGGGGGGGGTTGTCTTTTGTTTTTTTTAAATCAATTGAATATTATGCTTGGCTCTAAACAGTCGAAAATGTAAATAAAAAAAAAAAAACACTCACACAAATTCTCCATGAACAAATGTTGCTCCTATAGTTAAATAGTTACTACTACAGACCATTGGAAAGAATAAAGCTAACCCTTCAGCTGCAAACAGTGAAAATTTAAAGAGGGAGAACTTAATAAACACTTGGGGGGGAGAGATTAAATCTAAATTAGAAATGGCTGTGAGCAGGAACAAGTGTCTGTGTAACGACGTGTGCCGTGAGTGTGTGTGTCTGACAGTGTGCCAGCTCGGCCTCAGGCCCCCAATCAGGCGTGACGGTTAAAAGCCGGGCAGGTTAGCGGTCACCACATCTGGTGCGAGCCGCGTGGGCCACAACTAAATGGAGGAAAAAGCTCCAACCCTTTAGTGCGTTCACACTAGCACTCCACACACGGTAAGATAAAGACCCCTTATTTAAAGCTGGGACCAGAGAACACTGGGCCTCTATTTCCCTCACGACGTGCACACACACACACACCATGAGGAGGTTTAATCAGGTACAATCACACTCTGCAGCTCAGAGTAATTACCTGTGACGCTCCACTCATGCTTTTGCTTTGCATTCTGGCATTTTCATTTATATTTACATAAATTACAAGAGAATGTGAAGTGAGACTTTATATACAGAAACAGCACTCATGACATAAAGACAACCCATACTGAAAACACCAGCGACTGGTAAAAAATCTGAATCATTTGGGGACAGAATGCAACATGCAGCTTTCCATGACGCCACCATAGAGCAGATTTTTTTATGCAGCTGCTTTTTTTTTTTTTTTTTTTTTTACAACTTTTGTCAACTTGTTTTCCATCATTTTCTGTAAATATGAGAGCCAAAAAGCTCATAATGCTCCATTTATCCACAGTCAAATGAAGATAACAGACTGACCACAGTTTATATAATCTGCTTCTGAATGCACATAAAAACACAAACGGAGCCAATATCCATGTGTAATCAGAGCTATGACTGTTTTTATATTGTTATAAGGACACCATTAGTAAGTTATTGTTCTATTTAACAACAGAACACATTTTTATAAAATAGCTGTGCACCAATAGGGCTTGGGCGTCATGACGTAATTACTTTGCGTGGCCGCCAAGTTGATGGCCTCCTTTACCGCTGCTCAGACTACTGCCTACGACTACCGCGTACTGTACTCCCTCTCAGCCATGTTTTAATTTGATTAATTTCACCTTAACTTGATTTCAACCATGGTAAACTGTTGATGTATTGTGGGCTGTAAAAGCTTAAAACATGATCGCCATGGGAAAAACATAGAAAATGGGTTAACTTTCAGACGCTTTCCTGCCTGGAGGCGCTACCACAGAGACCAAGTGTCAAAGACAAAGAGTCGTCAGCTAGCTTGGAGCTGTAATATGACCAAACATAACTTTCCACAATATCCCGATGTCAATGAGAGTGTGTTCCCTGCATTTTCATTCTGGTAAGTTAAAGATGCAAGGTTTTATTTTATAGTCTACAGTGTTTCTTTCCTTCAAAGTTGGGATCTTTTATGGGAAAATAATAGAAACGGCAGCGGGAAAAGGCTCAAATACATGAGAAACCCGGAGGGTTTAGGGAGGGTTGGCAGTTAACGTTACTAACTACACCTTTGAAACACATAGCAGCTAGTTAAACGTACATTATTTAATGTGTCCCGGTAAATTCCAGATCCTTTTCGGGATTTTAACATCTTTTTTCTCTCTACTTCTACATCTCTTCATTCAACAACAACGTTGTATCAGAGCTATGTTTATGTTCGCGTAGCCCTCAACATGGCCGCCACGTCCCACAAAGCAAAGGGGATCCCAAGCCCTATTTTTGATGCGTTAGCATGTTGCAGCACAGAACTCAGGCTTGGTATGCAATCTGGCTTCTGTTTTTTTTCTGTTTTGTTTTTTTGATGTTCTAATCTGTTTTAAGCTTTAAATGCACTTCAAATATTGTGTGGTGACATGTTTTAATAGAATATGGGGGTATACCAACCTGAATTATGATGATTTAACAGGTATTACAATAATCAATCTCAAAGAGGCAGACAGAGATAACCATTTGGGTTTGATATAGGGTTGAATTAATCAGATTCACGGGTTATTGAAATAATCTCAACTAATTTAGGAATCGATTATTCGTTAACTGGAGTATAGAAACTTCCTTTAGCTGAGAGAGAAAAACCCACTTAGAGCAGTAATTATATAAAATTGTAAAAAATAAAAATAAAAAATACATGTGTGTCAATATTATATATCTAGAACTCCTCAAGGGGAAAAGTTTTAGTTTCACCACTTAGGTTTAATTTTGTAAAAAGTATTTTTTAAGGAATGTTTGGCTATCCGATTGTTAATTGATTAATGGGAAAAAATAATCAAAAGATTAATTGATTTGCAAAAAAATCATTAGTTGACACACAACAATGTACAACAAAAATGCAAACATTTTATTTCTAGCAGTTTCTTTTGTGTGTTTTACAATAAGATGGCAGTTAACTGAAACAAATATCCCTGAGGTGTGTCTCTCTGTGACACTGCCGTCAGTGTTGGGCAAGTTACTTTGAAAAAGTAATTAGTTAAAGTAACTAGTCACTTCTCCCGAAAAGTAAATGAATTACTGAGTTACTCCACAATAAAAGTAACTAGTTACTAGTAAAAGTAATTATTGTGTTACTTTAGAAAATGGGATATATGAAGGTAAAGTGTGTGAAGACACACATTACCTTCCATTGATTCCATACGTGAGATTTTTTTTTGTATGCTACAAACTTCAGGATTTTCCCCAAATAAGCTCTGCCACAAAACCATTGAAAGGTTTCAAATTACTTGGATTTTTACATTCCAATATAAAGCCAGAGTTAGAATGAGTGCTTCACATGAAACATATTCAAAAACGTGAATGGGCGAGTCTATGCTGAAATGTCAAATCTGCTACACTGATGTTTCTGTGTGCTATGTTCTGAACCAATTAACCTTGAAGTGATAGAAGGTAAATATATCATCACTATTATGGAGGCAAACAATAAGGTACTGTCCTGAAAACCATAACTTAATTTTCTCAAACCTAAATATCAAAAAAGAGAAAGAGGCAACTCACAAATATTTGATACCACAAAACCACGTATGGAAGGTAAAGCACTCTTGTTTTCTGCTACTACATCCTACAGTGAAAACTCCTTCACCAACAAATTGCTGTGTGTGTTTGGCCACTTTTCCTTCTGTCTTCCTCCACGGTTGAAGTGCATTAGACACACACATGCAGCGGGTATCAAAACCAGCTGAGAAGGGCATGGCCCAGGGCTCCTTGACAACTTAAATCAAACAAATTGCTTTAATGCCTCCATTCTCTATCATTATGTAAGGCCCAGCCTGAGCGCTCAAGGTTTTAAGGACAGACCTCTGTGTACACAGTGAATGAGTGTGTGTGTGTTTGGGTGCTGGGGGTGGGGGGGTGATTGTGACTGCTGGGCCTCTCAGACAACCTCCCAGATATTCTTATGTTCTGGGAAGCCAGCCAGGCTCTGTCAGCTTTTTGGGGGCTGGTGGGATGGGAGGCCGTCGACAAGCAAACATTTCGCCTGACAGCACGGCAGCTATTTGAAAGCTTCTAAATGTACAGGATATATTTGCTAGATTTGGCGGTTTCACTTCTTTTGTGCTCGCACAGGGGCCTGTTGAAAAGCATGCCTGAAAACGTGGAATGTTACTCCTTAAGTGTGTAAAGGTATGCGAGTGTGTGCTCACTGACACCAGTGTGGCCAAGAGTCATGACATGTGTATAAATATGAGGCACATTAATTCAGCTGTGGCCTCTGCATTGGTCAACGGCTTTACACCCACAAACAAATACAGACTTTTATTGTATAGACACATGCTTTGGAGTCTTTAAAGGAACTGTGTGACAATCTGGAGAACCATTCAGACGTTCACATACAGTCTTTATAAAGATTAAATAGTTTTTTTAATAATTAATTTTACTCATCTTTTCTTTGATGTCCAAAATAATAAAGGAACTAATTTCAGTCATATTAAAATCAAGAGGAAGGAATAACGTTTAAATTAACAATTAATCTAACCACCACAGCTGCAGACGACATACAGCTCTACATTATGATGTCACCAGGTGATTATGGACCCATTCAAGCTCTGGGTAAGTGCATAACATAAATCTACCCATGATTATACCAAAATTATCTTCAGCTGAATCAGAACAAAAATGAAGTAAGATTTTGGACCAAAAGCAGCTTTAGTTAATACAGCTAGAAATCCTTATTAGGCTGAAAATCTGAAGCAGTGACGGACTCAGACCTGAACCTTTAGAGACACATAAAGACTGTAACACAGTCAGTATTCTATTACCTACAGAAAAAATCCAGGAATAATGGACTAATGTCTCAGCAGAAAATTCAGAAACTAATTCATGTTTGTCTTTTGTATAAATGATCACTGCAGCTGGGTCTTCATAGGTCGGCCTGAAATGTTGGTCCAGAATGCTGCTGCCTGCATCCTCACCAAAACTAAATAAATGCACTTAACCCTGGTACTATTGTCTTTACATTGGCTGCCCTTATTTCAGACAATAGACTTTGAAATATTCTGAATGGCTGAGCTCCAAAGTCCACTACAGACTTGCTGTCAGTGTATGAACCACACAGACCTCTCCGGTCAAGTTCGCTCTGCATACCCAGAACCAGATTCAATAATTGAGAAGCACATATTTGTTCTTATGCTCCACTAATCTGGAACAAAGTTAAAAAAAAACTGTAAAAGTGCTGAAACCTGAAGATGTTTTAAATCAATATGAAAACGTATTTGTTTAGAGTGACCTTTGACTGTTATCTAAACATTACAAGTTAGGCTTCCAGTCTAATTTTTTATTTATTCATCAATTTTTCTTCTTTTTCTATTAATAACCTTTTTCTAATTATTCATTTTTATTCTCTTTATTTATACTGCCTCTATGCAAATGCAGTGTGATTTTCTGTTATTTTGTTCTCTCATGTATTTGTATTTGTATTGTCTTGCCACTGAAATATGCTTGATTAATAGATTTGCCTTGCCAAGGTTTCTAAATGACATTAAAAGAGCCATACATTACAGACATTCCACCAGTAAGCTTCTGATATAATTCTGTTTATATAGGGTAATAGTTTTTCTCTATTAGAAATGGTAGAGATGATTTATATTGGCTGGCTTCCTTGAGTGAAAGGTTTTTAAGCCAAGCTTTAAAAAGGTGTATGTTTGTGATCACCATTTGGTTGGAATACCTTTGTCAAACAATATAGCTGACTCTTAAAATATTAGCATCATAATCATATTTGAAAACTGCCGCATCTTTTTATTCTCATGCTCCAGCTTAAAATAAGTTCAACTTTTCTCCAAATTAATTATGTTTGTTCATGAAGGATGTTCCAAATCATTATTGTGCTTGAATGTGTTTATACTATGGCAGGTTATCATCCTCTGAGTCTATATTAATGTTAAACTCACTTTGTCGACTGAAGGTGTTTCAGCAACTTCCACTTTAGGAGAAGTTACTGCCTTGGTTGTTTCCAATTTCTTTTATCTGGAAATTTGTGTCCTATCATCAGAGGTCAGACTTTGTATTTGATGTTTTAAACTTGGAGGCAATTGGGTTGTCCAGATTTATGTCTGAAGCTTGGTGATTACAAGAGATGTTTATGCAAATGTTGGAATGTGGGTTTTAACATAATTAGATTTTATCGGAAGAGTAGCAATATTATACACTATATTGCCAAAAGTATTTGCTCACCCATCCAAATTATTGGAATCAGGTGTTCCAATCACTTCCATGGCCACAGGTGTATAAATTCAAGCACCTAGGCATGCAGACTGTTTTTACAAACATTTGTGAAAGAATGGGTCGCTCTCAGTGAATTCCAGCGTGGAACTGTGATAGGATGCCACCTGTGCAACAAATCCAGTCGTGAAATTTCCTCGCTCCTAAATATTCCACAGTCAACTGTCAGCTGTATTATAAGAAAATGGAAGTGTTTGGGAACGACAGCAACTCAGCCACGAAGTGGTAGGCCACGTAAACTGACGGAGCGGGGTCAGCGGATGCTGACGCGCATAGTGCGAAGAGGTCGCCAACTTTCTGCAGAGTCAATCACTACAGACCTCCAAACTTCATGTAGCTCAAGAACAGTGCGCAGAGAGCTTCATGGAATGGGTTTCCATGGGCGAGCTGCATCCAAGCCATACATCACCAAGTGCAATGCAAAGCGTCGGATGCGGTGGTGTAAAGCACGCCGCCACTGGACTCTAGAGCAGTGGAGACGCGTTCTCTGGAGTGACGAATCGCGCTTCTCCATCTGGCAATCTGATGGACGGGTCTGGGTTTGGCGGTTGCCAGGAGAACGGTACTTGTCTGACTGCATTGTGCCAAGTGTAAAGTTTGGTGGAGGGGGGATTATGGTGTGGGGTTGTTTTTCAGGAGCTGGGCTTGGCCCCTTAGTTCCAGTGAAAGGAACTCTGAATGCTTCAGCATACCAAGACATTTTGGACAATTCCATGCTCCCAACTTTGTGGGAACAGTTTGGAGCTGGCCCCTTCCTCTTCCAACATGACTGTGCACCAGTGCACAAAGCAAGGTCCATAAAGACATGGATGACAGAGTCTGGTGTGGATGAACTTGACTGGCCTGCACAGAGTCCTGACCTCAACCCGATAGAACACCTTTGGGATGAATTAGAGCGGAGACTGAGAGCCAGGCCTTCTCGTCCAACATCAGTGTGCGACCTCACAAATGCGCTTCTGGAAGAATGGTCAAAAATTCCCATAAACACACTCCTAAACCTTGTGGACAGCCTTCCCAGAAGAGTTGAAGCTGTTCTAGCTGCAAAGGGTGGACCGACGTCATATTGAACCCTATGGATTAGGAACGGGATGTCACTTAAGCTCATATGTGAGTCAAGGCAGGTGAGCAAATACTTTTGGCAATATAGTGTATCTATAAAAGCTACTGAACCTAAATTTAAAACTTTATTTGTTTAAGTCTGAAGTAAATATGTTGCAAGCGCTTTATAAATTACAAAGATGTGATGCAGTGAGGCAATGAGAGCGTGCAGGAAAGCTAAATAAAGAGTATAAGTAGAATGAGAAGGAGGATGAAAGGAGGAACTAAAAAGGAGAAATGAGAAAGTCAAAATAGAAGGTGAAGGATAACAAGATAACAAGGAGGAGATGAAAGAAAAGGAGGATAAAAGAAAAAAAATGAAGTGTAAGATAAAAAGATGCAGGAATCAAAATTAACAAGGGGTGGAGAAAGAAAAGAAAAGGTTTGAGCAGGAGGAGAGGTCAAACATAAGAGAAACAATTAATGGCTGGTTAAATATGACAAGGAAGTAGTAAAGCAAAAAATAAAGAAATAAAAAAAAAAGTAAAGACCATTTTCTACTTTATCAATAAAGTTGTTGTTTTTTTTTATATGACCCAAAAATTCAGGAATGCTTACTGTCTTTGAGCCACTTTGGGTGGGCTAGCTCACCTGGGGCTTCTTTTACTTCCAAACAAGGGTAAATCGTTTTCAGCTAGAACATTTCACTAAAAAAAAAGTCCATGATATACCCTGAAGGTGGAGTCAAAAAAAGACAGAAAAAGGTGACAGAATAAGGAAAGGAGTGTGTTATGCTTCTGTGTGTGCAAGGGAGGCTGTGGAGAGAAACCACAGACAATTACACCTTTACTCAACACGTTGCAGGCCAACCTAAACTGGAGCAGTTGTGTGTTCTCAAAGACAAACATCGTAGTTTCCCTCCAGGACAGAGCAAAACCCCCACAGCGGAGCTCAAAGTCAACACCAAATGTCACAATAAGTTACGAGAGGAACGACGATAGAGGCCGATGTGACGCAAACTTTCCGTGTTTTCCCAAAACTGTAGCCTAAGCTACTGTTGCTGTATGCTAGCCCACGCTGACAGCACACTCTGAAAACAGAGAAGCATCTCCATCATCATGAACCTCTGAGGTGTGATGAAACATAAGGGAGAATCTATTTACCTCCAGCGTCTTCTTGTTGGAATGTGTCACTGCATAAAAACACAGAGTTAAAAAAAAACAAAAAAACTAAAATACAAACATAGGATGTTTATGAAACCATAAGTGAGGTGAGACCAAAGTAGTACAGTAGTTGCATCATCTAGCTAGAATGCATTTTTCCTCGTGGGTTGTGTCGCTGGGAACCCAGGTCTGATTAAATGGGCCATAACGTGCAGTATCACTCCCTACTCTGATAAACATCAGATGAAACCACGGCGTAAGAATATGATGAGGAAACCTTTAGCAAAAAACTGTATAGAGAACAGGGAAAACTAAAGATGCCAACTCTGTGTCAAGATTTTCACAATAACATTCCCTGTTACAAAACGAATTATGTTTTGGGATTAGGATTAGATAGGATCTTGGTGACATGATTTATTGAGCTTTAATTAAAGTGCACCTGAAGGAAGCCCAAACAGTGAGTTTATTTATAGCATCCACCTAAGATTGCAGACGATAACATAGCTGACATGCTTCAAATGTTCCACAAGTTTTTTTTTTCTACCCAGATCAATGACATGCACAAAAGGCAGCTAAACAGTGTCCTCTGGAAAAAGAGTTTTCCCGTCGACAGATTTGTTCCGTTTTTGCAAAGACACTGAGCTGTTTTAAAATAAAGAAAATGAAAAATAAATATTCCAAACCAAATTAGCTGTTTATAATCAAAAAAAGGAACATTTTTGAGGGATAACTTTGACAAGCCTGATTACTGTTTGATTTGTAGAATCACAAATTCACTAAAATTTTGTCTGTCATAAATATCTCAATTGCAACACATTTTGTCCAGTTTAACCTCTATCTCAAAACATTACCAAAAAACTAACCCATAAAAGAGGGTCTGTTTTCCCTGATAAACTGTGAATATGAAAACTTTATAGTTCTCTACATGTCCCAGTCATTACCTTGATTGTTTAAGTCCTGCTTCCACCCGTTTCTGTGGTACCCTCCTCATATGCTCACTCATTGTAGTGAATTTATACTTTGGATCAGCACTGGTATTGGCTAAAAAGATATTGTAACATCACCTGAAAAAGACGACCTAGTTCTGCCATTGTGGGGCATAAAGACATATTTTTCTCTTACAGGCTATTCCGTAAAAGTAAAAAAAAAATCACTGGACTCGGTTTCCAAGATTTGAAAACGTTTCGCCACCTCTCCAGGAAGCTTTCTCAATTCAAATGTCTGGATCCGCAGTGAGTTTGAGTCTTATATAGACAAGGCCTTGTATTGCTTGGAAACATGCAAATGTCACAGGTCTTTGTAGTTAGCCCTCACTGGCAACAAGTTAAAAACAATTGCAGTTTTTTTAGAAGTGCAATGTCTGTTCTGTTTCTTTCCTTCCTGAATGCTAGTGGCAGTAAACCAAATGGATATGTAGTTGAAATAAATGACATTACAATACAAAGTGCAGTGGTTTAAAGATTCATCAGTGCAAAGAGAAAAACACTTTTTAAACAAGTGTTTGGAAGAAGTAATGTTAGTTGTACAAAAAAATATGGTGCAAATAAAGGGCCATAAAGTTCAGTTCTTTGCATGTGTGATGCAGAGTCTAAATCAGAATTTAACATTGATCTGATGCAATAAGGAAAAAGCGGTTCCAGAACCTGCTGGGCCTGCAGTGCATGCTGCTTATCCTGCGGAGCCTTCTCTCTCAGGAACTGATGGGTCACTTATGACGATACGGGCTCGGGATTATGCATCGCTGTGATTAGATGCCATGTATTGAGGAAAGAGCCCCAATGATCCTCTCCGCTGTCCCCCCCTACTCTCCTCACGTTCTTCCAGTCGGAGGTGCTACAGTCTCCACACCTCACAGAGAGACAGCTGGTCAGAATGCTCTCCATGGTACTTCCGTAGAAGGTCTTGTGGAATGGTGGAGGTAGATGGGTCACCTCATCCTCTGCAGGAAGTACAAGTGCTTCTGTGCCCTCTTGACCAATGACACAGTTCACACAGCCTGTAAACACCATGTCTGTGATGGGAACACCCAGGAATTTGGTGCTGCTAACCACCTCTACAGCTGAGCTTTTGATTAGCAGTGAAGCGTGGTTAGGCAGGCCGGTTCTTCCTGAAGTCTACAATGATCGACTTTGTCTTCTCCATGTTCAAGATCCGGTTGTTGTCGCTACACCAGTCCCCCAGCTGCTCCACCTCATCTCTCTAGTCCAGTCTCTGATGATGTCCACCATTGTTGAGTCGTCTGCAAACTGCAAACCACGTCTGCAGGATGAAGGTTTCTACCCTCACAATTTTTTAATTCAGAGCAAAGACATTTGGTCAGTGCTGGACCTCTGGCGCTCCACCACTTCCTAAAGCTTAGGGCTGGGCGATAATTCAATAACGATATATATCGATCGATAGACGTGTGACGCAATAGAAAAAAAGAGGGTCGATAAAAGTTCGATAAAAAAGAAACGCAGTTTTCCTTCCTTCTCATTGTAGCCTAGCATGTAGGTTTATGCTAGTCACTGCTTCCTCCCAACCAATCACAATCGCGGACCCAGGCAAGCCATCACCAAGCGCCGCCCTCTCAAACCACAACACAGAGCACATGAAGATGCAGCAAGGAGAGGCGGAGGAAATTGTTTCAAAGAACGGTTTTTGTAGTTCGGCACTCTGGCAGTATTTCGGTCATGGCAAGTCGGACCAAAAACAAACCACAGTCATCTGGAAAATGTGTAGGGAACCAGTGAAAACCAAGTCTGATAACACAACCAACTTTTTTTTTTTTTTTTTTATCATCTCAGCCGCTCACACCCGCAGGAGTACGAGCTGTGTAGGCCCCGACGCGGCTCTCCTCCGAGGAATCTTCGGGAAAATTTATATATATTTTCAGTTCTGGGCAGTTTCCCACGTAGTTCTAACAATTGAGATAAAAATGCTGAGGGGCCAGAAACTTCAAAGTAATAACTCAGGTTAAAGCAGGAAACGGGGGGCGGCGGCGGTGGGGGGGGCAATTATTTATTTGTTATATTTATTTTGGTCCCTTTTCTGGTCACTTTAGTTTATTCTTTGTCAGTATTTAATAACATAACTCAGGTCTCTTAAGTTATTTTTCTTTAAAACAATTCTGTTATGGTTAAAAAAGTTGGTTAAATAAAGATTTAATTCGAAGTCTGTGTTTGTGTTTTTTATTAAAATTAAATAATTTAGCAATATTATAAAAAGTCCAGGCAGAGCTGCACATAAAATATGGTTTCAAATCTTTTCAATAATTATCGATATCGATCAATATGTATTTTTTTTTATCAATAAGCTTTTTTTCTATATCGCCCAGCCCTACTAAAGCTTTTGCCTTTTCGCCTGGTCCGCATACGCCACGTCCTTCAGGTGATCTGTCCAGGAGAGTGGTTTAAATCCGTTGACCTGAAGGTTGCATAGTTTCATTTTTCGATCCACACAGAACACAGAGATCTCCAAGGAGTTTACTTTGGCTCCTTGGATTTTCCTGAGATACATGAAAGCAGCATTGAGCCCTTTGTACCGGTTAGGGGTAAAGATTTTGCTGTATCTAGACTGGCTCATCTGTGCCCCCTCCCTGCGGGCAGCAGACAGGCGACTTTGAGGGTCCTGACCTATGTCGAAGCTCTGGGGTTAGCATTGAACAGATAGAAGAGCTTCCTGATATCAGCCCAGCAGGCGATCTTTATCTGCATGGGCTTGGATTCGGTGTCAATGCTGGCCTGACTGACCACAGAGAGAACGGAGAGGCTGCTCTCCTTAATCCAGTCCTTCCAGGTGTGAGCAGCACTCCAGTTTGACACTGGTTTAGACAGCTGGGGATGCTGGGGATGCTTAATCTATGCTCCTTACATAGATTGTTCAACAGTCTACTATATATGGACCCCTAGTTGCACCGGCAGAACAGGGTGCTGGTGACTCCAAGCAGTGCAGTGCTTCTCCACCGTTGGCGAGACAGAGCGTATCTGTAATTAATAATTAACTGAGAGTTCCAATTTCTTATTTACCAATCATACACAATATGCATACATTTTTTATGCAGTAAACAGGAAGATGCAACACTGCTGTTAATGAAAAGATTCTTTCGCAAAGCAAGTTATTTGCAAGTGTATCATTTTAAGTTCATCGTTTCTATAGTAACCTTCAGGTAAACCTCCTAAAATATCTACAAACCACTCACTAAACTAACAGGTTTGCCAAACAACTATGGGATACTGTTACATTTCTATAAATCTGGCTGCCAAATAATGCACTTGAGCAAAGTAAGACCTTGAGAGAGGTAACTTTATGTTCACATCTCAAATTTCTTTACCTGATGTCTGGTCCTTTGTGCATACATTGGTAATCTACACTAAGAAATAAATTAACCATCATGTAAAATCAATTTATGGAGCCCTTTTCCTTTTGGTCTACATAAATGCTTCCAAGAACCAAGCATCTTTATGTGTGCTATAAAATAAATAGAAGCGGTCCATTTCCCAGTTTTGTCCATGTTTGCAGCAATAAGCCAACAATTTCAAATTTTAGCACAGCTAATTATCCTCACGTGTTTTAAAAAGAGGAATACGTGCCAAGTGTTTGCAAATAGTAACTATAAATAGTCTGTCTGGCTTCAACTCAGCTTTGAGATGGAAATTTTCACAAATGATGGCTTTTGTGGTTCATGGAAACCAGCTACAAAGACCTGAATTGCTTCAACATGATTTCAAAACAAGGTTCATCCCTTATTTGTCCAGGTTGTTCTTTTATTGTGGCCATTTAGTTTTCACACAGCCCTATGATGTGATGCTTTGCACAAAACTACTTAAAGAGAGCTTGGGATACAGGATTAATGAGATCCACTTAAGTGCTTGAAACATAAAAGACAGTTTAGCGTGTACATTACTTTTTCTAAATCTCGGATGTGCACATGGCAGAGCATGCATCCATCCGCTAATCCACCACCCTCTGATGTTCACTCATCATTGCAATTACATCTCAATCCCTACATTTTTGTGTCTAATTACGGGCATTCTCTGCACAGTAAGTGCAATTGTTGCTGCAGCTATGACGATGAACACAAACATGTACACGGATAGGGTGAATCTAGAGGAGACAGACAGAAGTGGGGAGAAGTGCATTGAGAGAAGACTGTGTCAGGACAGGTAGACGGAAAGTTGGAGATTGACTGTCAAATTCAATAGTTTTGTCAATGCATCTGGAAAGTCCCCCGCCTGTCTCCCTATTAACCTTTCTCACTCCTTTTCTAGCTGTCTGCACGCGTTAATGTCTGTCGATACCATGATCTGGACAAGTGGTGGTTATTCGTTTAACAGCTTCAAATTATTTCAACTTTAAAGCGCAGATTATGAGGAGTGTCTGATGACCTTTTTTTTTTTGCTTAGATTTTGTATCTAAGCCTGTTGATGGAAATAAAAGACCATAGTTTTTGCTAACTTCAGCTGTTTTCATCTTCACCGCTGAGGACTTTAACAGAAAACCACCCATAGTCGAGCATAGGGGTGAAAGCTTTGCTAGAAGCCGATGGAATCTTGCAGAAAAATTCTCCGATGCAATTATTTAATGTTGTCTTGAAATAACCCTTAGTTGGTTGAACAAAGTTTTGAAGAGAGTCAGAAATAATCTGGGGTCAGCTTTACTGAAAATGTCCATAAAGTGTCAAATGTAAAGTAAACCAGGTTAATGAATTAATCTATTTCTGTCACAATGAGCAGAGGATCATCTAGCCAAAATTAAGCTAGCAGGTTCAAGTTAAAAATAGCTCTTTTATTGTGCGCACTATTGAAATCTGTCCTCTATAGTTCACTCTTTCCTTTGCAGGCTGCCACTGTGCAGCTGATGAATTCTGGGGCTAAATGTCTTGCCCAGGAACCAGGGAAGCAAGTGTTATGCAATCACCTCTAACCCAACTCTCCATCATGCCCTTTAGCCGTCAGTACCAAGGTTACAAATCTTTCAGTTCTCACCATAATTTCCATAAATATTTGCATAACGACATGTATTGTTGGTTTTTCAAAGAGCTGACAGCAGAGGTGGATTCTTGCACTTCATTCCTTTAACACCGGATCAGGGAGCCAAGAATAGAAGCTCCCTGGAAAAGTAATTCAAGAACAGAAGAAGCCTCACATTCTTTCTTTGCCTCAGTCTGCTCATCTTCCCTGCAGACATTTACCACCAATCATTCATTGCTACCCTGCAATCATAAATACACATGAAAACATAGCAACAAGCCCTATAGCAGTGAGCTGAGGTCATGCCCAGGAGGATTCTGTGGATGAGTCCTCCCTAGGTGAGGTTAATGAAACACAGGTAAGGTTCTGTTTTCTGTGACACTTCCTAAGAATCTCATAACATTATTTTCATGAAAGGGTTCCAGTTGTTTCATTTCCCTTAAAGCAGAGGTGGCTTGGAGTTGAAACTCAGTGAAACTCAGCTTGGTTTGGAAAGTCCATGATCAATGACAAATGTTAATGGAATCAACATAAATACGTCATTTGCAGTTTAAAACACTTTAATATTTAATGATAAAAAAAATATATGTATATTCTACGAAACATGGAGGTTAGAATCTAGTCCAATAAAAAAAAAAAAAAACTTAATGTTATACAGTGCCCTCCACAATTATTGGCACCCCTGTTTAAGATGTGGTTGATAGCCAGCTTTATGAATTACCCTGATGGCTCTTTACATTTATTTGTTCCACCTCTTCTCCATCTTTTTTGACATTCACATCTATATTTCTTTTATAATTTCCAAACAGCACAAACTCTCCGGATTCAAGGACAACTTGTTTTTCTCAAACCAATTGTTTAGTTTATTTGTTTCTGGTGTCATTTCACCCAGGAGCTGCTATAAGCTCTCAGCTCTACAGAAAATATTTCTATCATCAGTAAACAAAATAAACTTGAATACCTTAGAAAGGTCACATAACATGTAGAGGAAAAAATGCATTGGTTCCAATACTGACCTCTGGGGGACACCACAGACAATGTCCAAGCATGAAAACTGCTAAACATCAATTTACACAAAGCTGTGAAGCTCTGTGATGGAAATCCATACTGACTTATCACTTCAAATACACCACATTTAAAAGACCCCTTGCAGAGGGCAATGGACATCACTATTTTAAAGGATGCATGGCGTTAATGTCTAGCAGGGTTGAGTTTCTTACGAGAGAAACCCGTTTGTTCTGGACAAACGAAAGAAACTGGAAGAAAGGGATTTTCTCCATTTCTTCCAGAAGAAACTAGAAGAAAGTCTGGCTAATAGATCACATTTTGGAGAACTGGGATATTTCCATTGAAAAATTAACTCAATATATCCACCAGACTACAAAAAGGACAAAATCTCTATGAGAATACACACAGTGACTCCAACTATATAGTTGAATAAGTGTATGTAATACACATCTAGATGAATAAATAACTATTGGTCACAAATAAATTAAAAACTGTGTGAAAACCAAAATTACACAGAACAGCAGCAATATAGGAGTAAAATACAGTTCGGTAATCCAACTCTTGCCACGTAGCATTCGGAAACAGAATACAAGTTTTGCAGCCTTTGCCACCAGAGAAACACCTTTTGGGAAAATACATAAGAAAATTAAATATTTACTACAGAAGTTATAATTTATTAATAGCCTTTAAATGGTAGGTCAACACTTTCTTGTATACTCAAATTACACCAGCTGGCTTTCTTTTTCTTTAATTTCTTCTGCTATTCATGCCCCCAAAACACCCTGGATTATAGATATTGAATCCCATCTCCAGGTTATTACTGAATTTGGGCCTGCTTAAGACAAACTGTCATTTGTATTACCAAAAGAAACAGAACTTTCTAGTAAATTTGGCCTTCCAAACATCTTCCGGAAGAATCTGGAAGAAACGGTTTCTTGAACATGGAAAAATCACGGAAAATCTAGAAGAAACTAGCAAACATGAATGTTCAATTAATTAACTTAAGAAACCAGAGGAAATAAGTCTCATGAGACCACAATATTATAACTGCTTAAGAATATCTATTTAGGGGGTGCAGTGGTTAGCGCACACGATCCATGTACAAAGGCCTTAGTCCTCCTTTGATGTACTTGCAATTCAGTTCAAACTCATAGGACAGAGGAAAGATAGCCAGCTGCTGTTCAGTAAACTCGCAGGCCAGCTTTCCTGATTCTCCTCTCTTATCAGTGCATGCCACTCAAGTGTAAGACTAGGGTTTAATCCGTACCTCAGTGATAACAGCAATCATCCTTATATATTGTTGCAGGTCAGGACTTTGTTCCACAAGGAGGCAATCCTCTTGCCATGCTCTGCATTTTGATAGCCGAAAAAGCCCAAATATCCCTCCAATGGTTTTCCAGCGCAGTACCACTCCACAGGTTTTTAAAAAAGCCAGAAGAAGGATTTTTTTATGTACAAAGAAAAGAAAGAATTTATTGTATTCGGACCTGATTATCTCAAAAAGAAGCATCTTAGTCGGTCACTTTATCTGGACAGCATTAAACTGGCCTATGAAACAAACAAAAAATCAGTATACAGTAAATACCATATTTAACAGGTTTCTAGTTTCCCTCTTTCACCTCCAGAGTATTGAAAAATATTAGAGGTATCCTATCCAAAAGTGATGCTGAAAAACTTGTTTATGCATTTGTTACTTTATGGTTGGATTATCCACAAAATACAGGTTAACGCCTCAAACTAGAAATTTGATGATAATTAAAAAGAGAGATTAGATCTTTTTTTAACTTCATTGGTTATCTTCCTGTTGAAGTAAGGATACAATTTTAGATTTTTCTTCCAACATATAAAGCCCACCAAAGTCTAGATCCAGGTTGGTTCAGATATCCGATTTGTTCACTAACAGAGCGCTGCAAAACTGCAGCTTTACCGGTGGTTTCTAAAAGTAGAACGAGAAGCAGAACGTTCAGACCAGACCAGTTTTAATTCATTAGGCAGACACATTGTCTACTTTTAAGTCTAGACTTAAAGCATTCCTGTTTGATAAAGCTTATACGTAGTGCCTCAGTGATACAAAGCTATCTCTATAGCTATGCTGCTGTAGACTTAGACTGCTGGAGGACATAAAGCTCACTTTTCCCACTCTGCAACATTAAATTTTTCCTGGACAAGTTTTCATTATTTGTTATTTAAAATGTTATTCTCCTTCTGCTTCATTTTTTTTTTTTTTTGTAATAGTAGTTCCATTTTCCTGGTGCTGCTTAGCAGTAAAAACATTCTAGAGGGAGGCATCAGCTGGGCCGCTGGTGTAAATGACTTCAAATACATGCAATAGAGTTGTTTTTTAAATGTGTAGTCCCGTTTCTCTCCTAGACATAGCTATAAGGGAATTTGCTAGGGCTAATTGTAAACCTAACTCCACACCGATGGATCTGCTGGCTCAGTATGAGCCAATCCATTGCAGGAATCCCTGATACAAAGTTAACACCTTTAGCACTTTTGCTACATGCTCATCCAGGAGGAGCAAGATCTGCAAAGTCAGTGACGTGATGCAATCAGAAGGGTAATTCTTAAACAGAAAACTTTTAACCAATCTGTCCGTATAATTTGATTGTATATGTTGTAATGTATTTTAAGATAATGTTGTAAATTCATACTACATATATACATAAACTAAATTGGAAATAAAGGAATGTCTGGTTGTTGCTTTTTCTTCTTTTTTTAACAAAGTATGTAACTATGTATACTTACTTACATGTAATTCCTTTCAGTCTTGTTTTGGCATTGTTATCACTCCTTTGTGTGTCTTTCTCTGTGTATAATTTCTAATTATCTTCACTTTTATTTTTTTATTTTCTTTGTTTATTCCTCTGCTGATGTAATAATGTAAATTATAATAAAAATAAGTTTTTCTATACTATTCAGATCTACTTTCAAATACATGCCTTGTTGTATTTACTTTCTGTATTTTGCTCTTTGCAGTAATTAAAAAACCTGAGGACAGTTTTTTTTAACCCTTTTTTAAATCAGCAGTGCAGAACCAGATTACTTCAAAGGAAGATTTTGAATGGGGATACGGCTTCCCAGTCTCTGTAACGTCTGTTCCATTAGGGTAAAGTTGCTGCTGTTCTATTCAGTTGCAGTACAGGAGGTATAAAAATGACTTGAATTGTTTAATTCTTATCTACTCCTATTTACTACATCCATTTTTCATCACGCTTTATCCCAGCTGGGGTCGTGAGGGGTGCTGGTGCCTATCTGCAGCTGTCTACGGGAGAGAAGTGGGTACACCCTGGACAGGTCGCCAGTCCACCACAGGGCAACACAGAGACAAACAGGACAAACAACCATTCACGCACACACTCACACCTAAGGAGACTTTAGAGAAGCCAATTAACCTAACAGTTGTGTTTTTGGACAGTGGAAGCAAGCTGGAGTACCCAGAAAGGAACCCATGCAAGCTCAGGGAGAACATGCAATCTCCATGCAGAAAGACTCCAGGCCGGGAATCAAACCCGGGACCTTTTTGCTGCAAGGCAGCAGTGCTACCCACTTCTTTCTGTCCCTCATCAATATTCACTAAGCTCTTTTCCATCTAGAACCGCCCTCATTCACTATCATCCTGCTCTGTTCACTAGATAAATGACATCCTGTGAGCAGAGGAAGTCACTATTAGGAACACTGCTTCCCATCTTCCCATAAGCACAGAAAGCTTTTCCTTGCAGTTGCTTTTTTTTTTTTATATTGAAAGGCTGCATGTTGTTAATGCAGTTGCTTATAAAGTCTGGCGTTTTTACACTGTTGTTCTGTCAAACTGCAGACAGTCCTCACCTACTTTTTCAGTCAAAAAAAACAATACCAGATCTGATACAGAGGTTAAAAAACATTTTACTGTTTGACCCCTATAAAATTTAGGAACAATTAAATTTTAGTAAAAGTAGGCTTCATTCTTCATGAAGGTTTGTTTTTTAATTTTTGTTGGACAGTTATGCTGACCTTTTTTCTTGTAATGTTAACATGAAATGTGGTCATCTGAAGACCTCACAGAGGAATTCACAGCCAATATATGGAAATGTTGGCCCTTGATTGAGACAGCCTTCTTTTCCTCCATCACCTCCTCACACCTCTGTGTCCACCCAGCACCCCCCCACCCCCGGACAGAACAGCTGCATGCCTGTCGTTGTGATGAGTACGACAGGATCCAGGTTATGGTCCAGCAGTTTCATGGTGGTTTTAAATACCTTCCTGTCTGCTGTTAAGATTCATTATAAGTGTCTGGTCTGTTTGGAAGGTCTATAAATGTTGGGGTTTTAGACTAAATGTTTGCAAATTTAAAAACTTATAGAAAACATATATATGTTAATTTTTGAAAACTCCCTTAAAACAGAAGCAAAATATAAAGATAATTGGGCAGAAAAGGAGAGATTGGAACTGCTGTAATTAAACTGTATTTTCTCCTATGGGATAATTTGTAATTTTCTGGGTAAAAAAAAAAAAAAAAAAGTCTTGACTGAACCTGGGGCTTCATCATGATATGGAATAACCAGATGGAAATACCATGAGGGCTGGTTGAACGAAACTGATTTTACCTTCTAGCAGTGCCTGTTCGTGACCAAATATGTTTTGCTCCAAGTTTCTATGACGACAACTCATCTCTCAACATGAGGAGACTCATTAAAAGATGGTGTGATGTGGGCGTGGCTCACATTTCTCATCTGTTCCAACCCCGCCACAGCAAAACCTTTCATCTTCAGTGGATTAGAGGCATTAGCACTTCCTTATCTCAGCTCCTTCGACCGTGTCCTTCCCCATCTTCTTCCCTACGTTCCTGTTTCTGTCTGTTCACAGTACTTCAGTTTTAGTACCACCTACCCATGTATTCTTAAAATACTCTAAAAGTTAATGAACAGAATAAACAGAAAAATAAATCAAAGTAATCAAGAGTACGATTGAACTACATAAACTTTCTGGTAAAACCAGAAACAACTGGCTCAGATTCAAGCCCTTAGATTTCCTCACAGGCTCATACTTTAAAACGAGAGCTAAACGAGTCCACTCTGCTCGGCCTGAAAACCCAAAATATGAAAGGAACTTATGAGGAAGTGAGAGAATTAGGATTGTGTTTCTGAAGTTCACGTTGCACACATTAAAAAAACGTACCTTCAAAACATTTACATGTGACCCGACCGTTCGTGTCTGCAGGAAGTGCAACAGGCCAGTAAATACAAGCGTATTTGCACAAAGGCTAAAATTAGCTCTGTGTGTATAAACAGACACAGAACCCCACAGCCGGTAATCCACATTAATGCCCGTCATCAGTCTTAACATAATGTTGAGGAGCCTGAGAAGTGATGGGAGTTTAATCTCTATCATTTATCTCTATTATTATGACTTCAGATAGTCAACAGGTTTGACACACAGCTGGGAACTCTATAGGTCAAAGTACAGCAACAATATCAATTCAAAAAACAACTTCCCAGATACACAAATATTTTTTATGCTAGGAACAAAAAAAGCCTAAATACGTCTGCAAATTGTTGCTCATTCACTGTTGAAAATCTGTATGCATCAAAATGTTGTTTTGTATAGACTCTGTATACAAAATGACAATAATTTTAGTCTACTGTAAGTCGATTTCAGTGGAGTGATCATGGCGCTTTGCATCAGCAGTTATGTGTCTGTCTCCCTGCCAGCTCCCAGATCAGCTTCTCTGATTTGTTGATATTGCGCATCATGCAGCCAACTCGAGCATCTGCTGCTTATAAAATTTTGAACATTTGAGCGAAGTTTCTGAGGATAAATTAGGGCATTCAATTTGTCATTTTTTTTATAAAGGGCGTACAATGTAAGCCCGAACACACTGCTAGCTAAAAGCCCGATGTAAGACAAATGTTCACTACTTATTCAACAATTGATTGATTGACTTTATTGATCTCACAGTGGAGAAATGTACTCCTTACATCAGCTCAAATAGTCAAAAGAAGACAAAGGTACCAAAGGAAGAAAAGGTGCATGTCCACATATGACAGCTGAAGTTTTTTTTTTTTTTTTTTTTTTTTTTTTTTTTTTTTTTTTTTTTTTTTTTTTTTTCAAAACCGGATTTTCATATAGGGTTATTGCACAGGGTAACTTCATGGTTAATTATATAGATGAGTATTTATGTTATGTTATTCCATCTCCTCATTAGCCATTTTCTCTTTTTTTTTTTAAGTAATCATCATGTTAGGGCGACAGTGGCGTCGGATGTAGGAGTTTCCCCTGAAATCGAAGGATTGACGGTTCAAGCCCCGGCTCTGACTTTCATTGTCGTTGTGTCCTTGGGCAAGACCCTTCACCTGCATTGTCTACTGATGGTGGTCAGAGGGCCCGGTGGCGCCAGTGTACGGCAGCCCCGCTTCTGTCAGTGAGCCCCAGGGCTGTTGTGGCTACAATGGTGGCAAGCCAGTGTGTGAGTGTGTGCGTGAATGGGTGAATGAATGTAGTGAAAAGAGCTTTGGTCAAGTTAGTAGACTTGACCAAAGCGCTATATACTGTAAGTACAGGCCTTTAACCATTTACCGTCAAGCTCATCTAATGCAACACTTGAAAATGCACAGAAAAAAAATATATATTGATCCCATTGAAGACTACTAAGGGGTTAAAGGAATAGTACACCCAAAACATGATTAGCCTTCATTTTCTACTCACCCCCATGCTGAGCAACACTCTGGAGTACTTTTTTGATATCTCAAATGCTCGTCCAATGTATTCCAAGTGTCCTGAGTGGGTAGCATCCAGAATTTACTCGAAACGAAGTCTTTTAGAATGTTTTTAGAGCATAAACAGTAGTGTATAGGATTTCCTGAAAGCGCGCACATGCGCGCTCACGACGCTACGGAAGCCGGCAGACCAAGCCAGATGAAAGTGCGCATTCAGCGTCTGCTCTGCCAATAATGCAAGCGTAGAAGAAGAAATGTGCTGTTTACCTGTGCAAAGAAAGAAACAACGAAAGAAAAATGTCTGAGGACTTTAGTGTTGAGGAAGAGCATGAGTTCTTTGCCGAGCTGAATGCGCTGGTTTGGTCTGCCGGCTTCCGTGGCGTCGTGAGCGCGCATGTGCGCTCTTTCAGGAAATCCTATACACTACTGTTTATGCTCTAAAAACATTCTAAATGACTTTGTTTCGAGTAAATTCTGGATGCTACCCACTCAGGACACTTGGAATACATTGGAAGAGCAGTATGGAGGAATATTGACACGTTTTTTGTGGACTTTTATGGACCTTTCTGTCTCGGTCACCATAGACCTCCATTGTTTGAATGTCAGCAGACAGCAAGAAGCTTCCCAGATCTCCAGATGCATTTGAGATATCAAAAAAGTACTCCAGAGTGTTGTTCAGCATGGGGGGGAGTAGAAAATGAAGGCTAATCATGTTTTGGGTGTACTATTCCTTTAAAGATGACACGAGAGAGCTTACTGTAAACTTTAGATAGCAACAAAATTAGGCCTGCAGACAAACAATGGAAAGATTTTTGATTAACCTATTGGAGGAATTTTAGACCAAATTAGGGACATGAAGGAAAAAACCTATCCTGAGTTTGTGATAAATAAACTGCAATAAGTTACGGAAGTTATATCCTCACTTTCCAAAAGAAGTCATCATCTTTTGTATTTAATTGTCCATATCATAATCTACTCGTACAATTAAGTACTTAATGCATTTAAAAAATGGATAGACAGACAGAAAGAAAGAACTATATGCTATTAGATATATTTATATGATATATAGATAAAAGAGAGAGAGAGAGAACTTTTAAATAAATTAATAAACCAAAGTAATTTATATCTTTGGAAAACTCGAGGTAGCTGCAATAAGAGATTTAAAATGGAGAAGACAAATGTGTAAATGTTATCTGAACAAAAACATTTAGTAAAGGAATTTGGGGTGTCTAATCATCTAATGTATGTATTTTATTGAAAGGCTAAAGTTTGTTGAAATCAGCAGACATTTAATGCTGCTGCTTGGATAATTTCTCTCATGACGGTTTTTCTCCGTATGAAGCTTCTTTATTCCCTTTCTCTCATAAATATGCTTCAATCCAACATGAGCCTCTGCTTCATTCTGCTTTTCTTGCTTTCATTTTCAATAATCCAAAGTAATTATAACGGAACAAACAGGTTGTTGCTGCAATCTGTCTTTCCGGACATTTAACTGGCTCAAACATAATCTTTTCCGAAACCACCTCCTTATTACTCATGCAGTATTAGTGGACATTTCCCTGTGACCCTATGTTGGTCACGTGGTTTTAAATGCCATTAGTATATCATCAGCAGAAACCCATGATTCACACTTCAGCAGATCCACATAGAGATGCAAACACACACACACACGTGCAAAGGTTAGCAGAAGACAATTGCCTGGACTCAAGTGCAACCCAGCTCCACCCGCCACGCTCACCAGGGCGGGAACAAGGGAGCAGGGGTCAGCATGCTGGGTCGGGCCATTGTGGAGAAGCTGTTCTTTGAAGACGGCCCGTGGTAAGGAAGGCTTTTTGGAAAGGGGAAGTGCTCTGCTTGAAGTTTTAGATATCAGTGGAAAGGATTTTTCTGTCCTGCGTGGCAGCGAATTCCTTCATCCTGCAATTCTTTTCCTATATCAGCGGAAAGAGTGTCAAAGAAACATGTAGCAGGATCATTTTCAGGAAGGGACAGAAGAAACAAGTACAGTTCTATCCCAAAAGGAGAACATGAGGAGCTTGTTGATTGAGACTAAGACTGATTGAGACACCCCGCTGCAAAGCTGCAGCAGAATTAGATAACTTTAAGAGCACCGTACTTTATTTGAAAAAAAAAAAAGACTGAAAAGCCAAAATGAGCAGAAAAAAAATAAGAAGTCTGGTGAGCTGAACTATCCCACGATCCACCAGAAACCTGCCGAAACCACAAACTCAACCTCTGGTTATCCAGCTGCTCGCAGGAGAACATAACGCGATTATTTTCACAGAAACAACCAGCAGGAAGGACTCTGGGACTAACTATCAAGTTACAGTTCAAACTAATATGCATTCTTTCAGCAAGGGGGCTGACAATGCCTAGTCCAGTCAGAAACAAAAAAATTAACAAGAAACATTAAATACTGAGTGCACTTTAAGACTAGAATTCAGCACAGTTTCTATTGTTTAACTACACAACAAATACACTGGGAAAAGATAAATAACATACAAGCTGCTTGGTATTAATAATCTGATTTAGTTTAACAAGGCCTGAACCAAACTCAAAAAATATAAATGCGTACTTCAGCTAAAAGCAAAATAAATATCTTGATCTTGAGAAATTCTGCTACCAAGATTTAAGAACCTAACAGAGCTCGCATTACAATATTTTAATATTACTTATAATTAAGACATACAATTGGCCTAAAGAAGGGCTATTTATTTAAAACTTCAAGCTGAACTGAAAATCTTCAACAAACAGCAAGTTTAGACCAACTGTGGTTAAAGAGTTACATTTGGTCAAATTTAGGTAAAAAACATACAGTAAAGAGAAGAAAATGATAATTAAAAAAAATAAACCTTTTTTTTTGTTTTGTCAGATTAAAGAGATATAAAATGTGTGATAAATAAGCCAACAATACATTAACTCTGAGAACAATTGTTAATACTGGCTCTCATTCAAATATGTTTATTACAGAGCTGCAAGCCATAGGAAAATAGGATAATGGTAATATTAGTGAATCATCCCCTTGTCTTTTTAAAGTTTTTATGAGCTTTCTGACATCATTTATGACCCAGCCTGCACTCTGGGTCACTGAGCAAGACCCTTAACCCCACACTGCTCCCTGGGAGCCGCACAATGGCAGCCCACTGCTCCCCAAGGGGATGATTTAAATGAAAAGGTTAATTTCTCTGTTGTGAGATCAATAAAGTTCAATTATTATTATAACTACTATTAATATATATATATATATATATATATATATATATATATATATATATATATATATATATATATATATATATATATATGAAAACAAATTCTGTGCTTTAGTAGCAGGCTACTTGTAAACGCTAGGAAACAATTCTATATTGCTTGCAATTTGTGGCTTTCAGGGAAAAAAAACAAAAAAAAAAACAGAGTAAACAAATATAAGCTTTTTGAACAGAAGATAACAGTTGTTCAATTTTAAACTGAAATAAAAAGATACCACACAGCTAATTAATCCTTAATATAAATATTTAAGTTATGTCAGTAATGAACATTGCATTTCTTCTCATTCAGTTTGGGAATGCACAGTAGTTTCAGGAGGGAAATTGAGGTATCTGTGACGTCAGCTGTTATATAGATCTGCATAATTTCATCAAAATTTAAAAAGGGTTAACTGCTCCAAAATCCAAAATTAAATCTCAGTAAAATTTGATAATTTTTGTTGTTCATGTTCTTCAGGACTTGGGAAAATACTTGAAGAAAGAATAAACTATCACTAATAAAAGATTAAACACAATGGTTGAAGAACTATGGTTTAACAGAGGTTTACTACAACCATGAAATGAAAGCAGGAAGGGATTGAAAAGATGTGAGCGTTAAGTTTTCTTCCTGTACTGTATGGCTTCTTCTACAAAGGATGCGGAAAGGGACACAGTCCAGGAAGGCCATCACAGATCTGCTATGATATATAAAAGTCCTTTGATCAAGTGCCCCAACAGGTTCTGGTACACAATCTTAAGAGTAAACTACTGTTCCATGCAAATCCAAGCCCACAATCAGATCTGGTGTCCTGCCATGTTTATGCCTTCAAAGACTTCTCTGTCTCCACCGCTTCAAACTTACAACAACCCTCAACTCTGATCCCCTCCACTTTCTGGGTAAGGCTGACCACAACCTGTCCAGCCCAGGTCACCTTACCCCTTTACAGCGTGGGAGCGGGTATATCTCTTCCTCTGCAGAGATACTTTACACTTCTTTTACATATTCATCACCCAGTGCTTACATCCTGTCCAAGATGGAAGAAAAACAAAACAAAAAAAGCTCAGAGAGACATTTTATTATACGTTTTAAAGAAATGTCTGAATCATAGAAACCAGACAAGCGTCATTAGAAACCGTTTAGAAATGGCAGTCTTAGATTTTAAATTCTTGGCCTGTGCCAGATTTTTGATACAGAATGCAACAGGAGAATTATAAATTCGAGCAGTTTTCTCTAAGGCAAAATAAATGTTGTTGAAATCAATCAAGGGAAAAAAAAAAGGTGCTGCCATTGAAACTGACAGTTGAGGAATTCTGCTGAGACCAGCCAGTCACGTAGACGTCATGGATCATCTCCCAATCCGACAGCAAGTATCAACAAATGCTCACATGGAGAAATGAGAGCTGGTATTGTGTCTGTGACGATCTCCTTAGTGCGGTTACACTTGTAAGCAAACAACAACATACCACAGTGACACCGCTGGTGCTCTGCCAAGTCTACGTTGGCAGCCACTCCTGTCGGTTAATCACAGGCTCATTGAGGTTGATGGTTTTTATAGTGTTTCTTTTCTGTTTTTCGAGTGTGGAAAAGCTCTGCAAATGTCTGAATAGGTTTCAGCACAGCATGTTTAAACAGTCAACATGTTCAGTCACTGACAGCATCAGTTCTTTCAACAATGTCCTTTGGGATGGGATTAGCGTCTGAGTTATGACAGGATTTTTAAATGTCTCTGCAGATAAAACAATCACACCTCAAGGTGGAGGCTTTATATTGGTTGCTTGAGAAGACATAATGCAGTAATGCCTATGTAGACAAGAAAATAAATGCTAAATAATTGTCTGCAGTCCTCAAATTAGGGCGAATAAAGAAAAAAAGACTTTGAACTGATTTACTTTCCAACGCAGGTTATATCAACTGGTGAAGTTGTTTTTTTGATTAAAACAAAACAGTTACAGCTATTGACATCGTAAACATTTTAAAGAAAACCACCAGAGCTAAAAGAGTTTTATTATCATGTATAAAATTAATGATATAAAAATAATAAAATCTAATATCATCCTCAACAATTTACCTCCAAGATAGTGCTTAGGATCTCCCTCAAAGAGAGTTCTTGTAGAAAGAGTATATTCATGCATACTCATCATGGTGTTTCATTAATTATTTAAAACTTGATGATCCAGGGAAGAAGTAATCTAAAAGACAAAAAAAGTTCTGTGATCTTTTTAAGAACTTAAATTCAGATTATTTAAATTGATATTGGGTACATTGTCCAGGATTCATCCCGCCTCTCGCCCAAGGACTACTGCCTCGGAAATGAAAAGGTAGGTACAGGCAAAGGATGCATGGATGGACAGATGGATGGACAGAACATCAATTCTTCCATATTATGGTCTTAACTTTCATGCATAATCCATCCATTTTCAAATAGGTTAAGTGTGCTTTAGGATGGTATTCTATGGTTTTCATGTTGGCAGAATTTTACATTTCACCACCAATTTGGATGAGTAGTTATGGCCAATGTCTTATTGGGAGACCAGATTGAAGAAATTGAAAATGAACTTAATTGATCCTGAAATGGAGAAATGAACTCTGCATTTTGACCCATCCCCTTGAGAACAGTGGGCTGCTATTGTGTGGCGCCTGTAGATAACGGGTCTTTGCTTAGGAACCCAGGTTGCAGTACTTGCAACCATCTCAGAGCACAATTGCACTGCTTTAATCACTAGGCCAACACTCCCCCTTGTGTTCAAGTAAATCAATGTCTCCTCATTCTCCTTCTCCGTGATCAAAAAAGAGAACCTGGTTCCCACACTATGATACTTTTGTCTCCCTTTAAGACCTTCATTGAGTTCCGGGGCTTTTCTCATTTTTCAAAGAACCATTTAGTTAAACTATTTCCATCAAGCATCTAATTTGTAGCAGCTGCATTTAATCAGGATCCCTATAGCTAAGCCTTTTCACGCTAACATTCTGTTACAATATACACCTTTCCTTATAAGCTCTATGTATACTTTTATTCTTTAAGGATGAGCAAAAATCACTGATAAATTTTTAAAAAGTGCATTGACCTTCTAGACATTCTGTGTTGCACAATGGCTTCTTTCCTATACGATATCTATCCAAACAAATAATTAACAGCAACACATTTACATTAAAAACATACCTTTACGGACAGTATAAATATTTCTGAGGTTTTTATTTCTGTACTACAAAAAGTATTAGATGTTTGCATATTTGAATTCCTAAGGGCACAATAATCATGTCCAAAGTGTTTTTTTCCCTTTTGGTTCAAAGCCTAGCGGAAAGCCTTAACAGAGTGTAAACTGTTTTTTAAACCACAGAGTGATGCATTTAACAGACACCCTAATGTTACGGGTTTATTTTCTTTCAATTATTTTGATGATAAACTATTAAACTTTGTGACAAATGCCATAATTACTGGGATTTGTGGTTGTGCACATAAAATGAAATGCTTCCCAGAAACACCCACTTGTGTTTACAGCTTTCAAAAACAATAAAAATCCCTCAGCTGGCTTCTCAACGCAAACTTTATTTATAAAGCACATTTAAAACAACCGGGGGTTGACCAAAGTGCTGGAATCACAGTGAAGGAACATAAGATAAGAGCTGAAGGCTAAAATAGATAAACACATAAAAATAGAATAAGATAAATGTTTCAATTAAAATACATTTTAGAATAAAATAAAATTTAAAATAAAATGTTGCCAAATTTCCACTTAGACATGATTAAAAGCCAGGGAGAAGAAGTGTGCTTTTAGAGAGGATTTAAAAGCCTCAAAGGAGCCTGCTGATCTAATATGCCAAGGCAAGTTATTCCAGAGTCTCTGTGCCGCTGCCATAAAGGCACGATCACCTTTGGTTTTAAGTCTGGTTTTAGGCATGACCAGTACCAACTGATTAGAGGATCTCAGTGTTCTGGTCGGGGCATGGATTTGGAGAAGCTCAGTCAAATACTGGGGGGCTAGACCATTAAGAGCTTTAAAAACAAACAATAAAATTTTAAAATCTATCCTAAAAACAACCAGGAGCCAGTGCAGTGAGGCTAGAACAGGTGATATGTGGTCACATTTACGTGTGCCAGTAAGGAGACGGGCAGCTGCATTATGTACCAACTGCAGACGGTGTAAAAGTGTGTGGTCCAAGCCAGCATATAAAGAGTTGCATTAATCCAATCTTGTATTGATAAAAGCATGGATTACGGTCTCCAGTAGGGATGCACGATATTGGGATTTTGGCCGATATCCGATATGCCGATATTTTAAAACTCATGTAGCCGATAACCGATATTGATACCGATGTTAAAGCTGGACAAAAATAAGCAGTCATTGAAAATAGCAGTTTTGTTATCCATTTCTGACACTTTGAAAAATAATATACTCAAATATATTTTCATATGCTGATATCGAATTGATTTTTAAAAACGCGGTATTGATCTATTTTACTTTCAAAATCTTGTGAAATGTCATCGTTCTGTTACAAACTCTCGTGATATTTTGCAAATTCTTGTGAGAATTTGTTAGTAAAATAGGTCGATACCGTGTCAATATATCAACATATAAAAATATGGCAAAATTTCGTGAATTTTCGGGGGATTTCGTAGCATAACGATGACATATAGCAATATTTCATTAGTAAAAGAGATTGATATGGTGTTTTTAAATGGCAATATATCAGCATATGAAGATATTGTGATATTTTAATGTATCAATATTTCTTCCCTCGTCTTTAGAAGTTTTTAAGTCTGTAAAAAAGAAGTTTTTGAGGAAGAAGAAGAAGTAGTATATATATATATATATATATATATATATATATATATATATATATATATATATATATATATATATATATATATATATATATATTTTTTTTTTTTTAGACTTTAGAAACTCAGAAGCTGATCAAATATCGGGTTAAATATCGTTGGGGTGGCCGATGTCCGATATTCAGTTTTAAGGCCGATACCGATAGGGGGGCGATTATATCGTGCATCCCTAGTCTGGAGATCTTTTTGTGGCAGGTAACTAAAATTCTTAACTGATAAAAGCAATTTTTTACGACCGAACTAACCTGGCGATCAAATTTCAACCTGTCTAAATATAAATCAACCTTCTAAATCCATATGTATTGGATTTATTGCTGAGCAACTAGCATTTCTAGATAGTGGCTATACACTTGCTTTTTTTATCATAATGGCTCCGTTTCTTAGGATCAAACCAAGACAGAATGAACATTGAAATAATTTCTAAAGGTTTTAACACTAATAACTTGAAATTAAACAAAAATAGAGAACTATCCCTAGTAATATCAATTAATCCATAAAATAAGGAACAGTGTTGCTGAGTCTTCTTGTGTGGTTATGGAGGGGCATATATTCTTACTTAACCCACCTGTCAAAGCCAATAAGTGAGAGAACAACCGAGTGGAAGGCCTGAAACACTACAGCTACCTATAGCTACACCATGTAGCAGCATGTGAGTGAGTGTTCCTGTAGATCTCCCCAAGGGCAGCGAGGTGGTGACTGACACTCTGGTAATGCATTCATGTCTCTTAAACCCGAGCAGGGTCTATATCCCCATACAGAATGAAGACATGTCAATGAGAAGCAGAGAAAGAAACATCTGGCCCCGAGATGTTCCCCCCCGCCCCGCTCCTTGTCCGAGTGCTCGGCTTCCAAACGATACAAGTTACAACACAATCCAGGGAAACAAAAGACAGAGAGCTTTCTACAGTGGAAGGAGTCGGCAGCTGCGGAGGCTCATGCTGAGCATGGAGCTCACACAGGCTTTGAAATTCCCAGCCCTGTTTCCATTTGTTTTCTTTAAATTACAGTGTTCTACTAGACGTTATGTAAAAAGTAAATAAATAAAAAATAAAGAACACAGTTGCAATGTTTTTTTTATATATATATTTCAAACCAGAACTTTTTAATGTCCAGAAACAGAACATATTTTACCCCTTTGTGATGCATTTTATTGTTGCACCAAGAGATGTGTAACATCGTGAACTAATAGGTAATAAGGAAACCTGCATTAACTGCACTAAGAGTTGAAGGACAAGAAAGTGCTGCAAAATCTTAAAATAAATCATAACCCCAATAAAGTAGAGATGAGTGACACATCAATAAAAACAGATCACAATGACTTAAAAGTCTTGTTCAATGTGTATGCATCTGATGAGACTACAAAGAAAAGATATTTATTTTTCAAATTGATAAACTTGTTAAATTTTTACCTGTTAAAATGTTTCTGTTGCTGCACGCAACCCATTCCAAAGAGTTAGGACGGGGGAATGTTTACCACGGTCACATCCATCTCAGATGAGTCCAAAAAAGCCCCAGCGTTTTTGGATGTTGATGTATGGCTTTTGCTTTGCATAGTACAGTTTTAACTTGCAGCTCTAGATACAAAATATGATAACTAACGAGGTGTTTTGGATGTCTTCCCAAACTCATTTTGGAAAGTCAGTTACAGAAGGATAGTTTTTAATTCAGTACCTCCACGGGGACTGGAGGTCGCAGCCGTTTAATGTTCTTTTTCTTGGCCTTGCTACATTACTGGAGCATTTTTTCCAGGTTCTCTGAATCTTTTGTCGACTGTAGATGATGAAATCCCAAATTATTTTGAATTCCACAAAATCATAAAACTTTTACACTATTTATTTTCACAGCGGTCGAAGTGATGAGCCTTTGAGAGATTAAAACCTTTATACCCTACCATGACACTCGCCCGCTTCAGATTAACCTGGACATTGGTGGAAAGTTCTAAACAGGGGACTTTTATGCCATCTTCAACTTTCTCAGTCGTTTGTTGACTCTTTTTTTCGTACTTCTGAAATGTGTTTCATGAATCCAATTCAAAGTTAGCAAATATTTGCCAAAAAAAACTCTAATTTATCAGTTTCAACATTAAATGTATCGTTTCTTTTGCCTTTTCAATTGCATTAAGACAAAATACAATTTAATATTTTTATTCTGTTCTTATTTTCAATTTATACAACAACCCAACTTTGGAAGCGAGATCGCAGCGGTACATTTTAAAAGTATGTAAATAAAAGAGCACTGCTAAGACATCCATTGAGCATGAAATCCATTACAGAATATAAATGTGATGAACAAAGGCATTGGCCAAGATCACAGTAATTCAGTGCATTGCAAGGGGTACATTGAAATATTTTATTTCTTAGTCGGCAAAATAAAGTAGGGCTGGATCTGTTTTGCTTGGTGAAGACCCAGTAGAACATTAAACCAGCTTTTTTCAACCAAAAATGAAGCATTTCTCTGAGTTTATCTTCAGCTTTGACACATATCCGAACTGAGCAGAGGAACAGACTGGAAGTAAAAAACAGCCTGCTTTCTGCTGGTTTTCACACTGAGCTATTGGAGCTCATCAAAGCAGCTCAGGTGTCTTGATGAAAACAAAGTAAAAATAATTATTTCAGACTGACTATATATTAATGTTCTGTATTTTGTTCCCAATTCATGAAGTTTCAATGTGATTATAAGGGAGTTACTCAGAGGAGCTCCAGTTTTATCAATAAAGATTTATAATATGATTTTATTTTGTATTTATTTCGTTTCCTTTCTAACTTCAAACATTTTATACAGTTTTTTAATTGGGCTGGAAAGCATAAAATGCCTCAGAATTAATTGCTCAAATTAAAGATAACATAGTAAAATAGTTTATTTTATTTTATAACCAGTTATTGTACGTTCCACTTTTGACAATCACTAATACCTTTGAGTGAGGGGGGTACTCATGGTAAGACAAAATGCCCAAAGGGGTACAAAAGTCAAAAAAGTTTGAAAACACTGATCTAACTGACAAAATAAGTCGCTCTACATTACTGATTTTGCTGTATTATGTTTATATCAGCACTATACAGTCACATGTTAAGTTTTAGAGAAATCATATTGAAAATAAAGTTAATCAACAAATTTGTCACCATCTCCTCTTATGCGTATTTTAGTTTTTAAGTAAAGTAAGTAAAAAAACAACAATTTAAAAGGGTAAAAAAAAATTTTTGCAAAATGTTTTTATTTGATTAAAATGTTGTTCTTTCCATCAAGCTCTTCTTACTCTTTAAAATGTGCATAAATGTTTTTTATGGAAATACATCTATAAAATCTTTCTCACCGATTGGCTGCAGTGCTTACAACTGAGTCAAAGGGCCAACCTAGATGGGATCAAATGTCCAATTTACTACAACCAAGCCATTTAAAATACTGGGAAACACTTTGAAAGACAATATATTAGTTATTGTGATTCAATCTAAATAGTTGTAATTTGGTAATATTTCTAATGACACTCTTACAAGTGATTACCCTACAGCAAAAATTATCTCATCAATGCATCCCACTAAATAACAATAAAAAGTCATGTCTCAGCATATTGCTTTAATAGGTAGATAACTGCACATCATAAATTAATAAACTTTCTTCGTTCTTTAACCACACCCAGCTGATTACAATCTAAAGCTCTTTATTACTTCCTTGCCACAGTTATTCAGCTGCCTTATGTTGAATATCAAACTTAATTACAATAGGCTATCGCAGCGCTTCGCTGCTCGGGCCTAATTATGATTAAAATACATTTCTGAAATCAGAATTGTGGCTTTCTGTCTACAGCCAATAAAAAGTCTGCAGGTAAACAAATTACATGCAGAGCTTGTTTTTCCTTTCAACTCCCAACAGTTTTCCCAACTGTGTCTGATGGCAGTGAATGAAATGACAGGCAAGCTTGTGTTTGCATTCAAGCTCCACAGTTTACAGCCCCGCTGCTTGAGGGACAAAACTTTAATCGGAGTATAATAAGATCAGCACGACAGATGGGAAGATTTGACTTTTATTACAACAGACATAGCTTGGAGAATATTATTGTAAACTCTTTGCTGCGGTGGCTTGGGCTTACCACACATCTATAAACAGTCCGAGTTGAGATTGCTCGCCCAGCTCTGTGCCAAAGCTGATATACCCACATAGTGGCATCAGGAGGCTGGAAAGATTTATCATGGGAACGTTCAAATTCCCAGGTGGCTGCATCGAAATGACTGCCTCCTCAGAGCAAACGACTACCCTGCCCAGGCCAGAGTTTCTACTTTCTCCGTCATTATGTGTGTAAATCAGTAAAGCAATGGCCAATGTGCTGCTAATGTCAGAGGGCTCAAACACTTTGTTACATTGTGACACTTTGGCTAAAGTTCAACTACGTCACTAGAAAAAAAAGTGGGGAAGAAAAACAGAGGTTGTACGGGGAGGCAGAAGGACCAACCACTGCAAGTTTAAAATAAAACACACAGATGTTCACTCCTCCATGTGCTTTTTCATGTACAATTCTCTGTAATCACTTTGCATACCCACGCACATGTGGGGGTGTGTGTGTGTGTGTTGTTATTGCATGAAAGAGACAGTGTGAAGAGAGCAAAAAAAAAAAGTAAAGAAAACACTGCAGTGCTTTCTTTGGAATTTGCCCGCACTGAAGGGAAATGGAGGAGAACAAATGATCTTCTCACTGATCACATTCTGTCCTGCGGTAAGACAGCAGTTATCATTGCTAACTCCCTAAGATTGAACAATGTTTCTTAACACGCTCTTTTTATATGAGAAAAGACGTAAGAGGTTCATGCAGCCGATCTCAGGTTCACCTACTGCAGTTTGAGCATGTCTGTGACACGGCATCTGCAAAGTGGGCACTTTCCACGGCCATTTACACGCCTCAGAAAGGGGCCTGCCATGGTTTCATTGTAAAGAAAACAGCTGTGGGGTATTTTTAAACTCAATGGTTTTCTCCACGTCTGACTCAGCTTTTCTGTGCTGTATAAAGCTGACCAGATTAACAGACTAACCAACAGAAAAATCTTAATCAAGTGTTAAAAATGGATTATGGCATGACAATTTAGACAAAACCCGTCTTATTTTGGGGTATAAAGCTATGATATGAGTGAACAAATATAGGACCTTTTTCTGAAAAGGGTTCTTTTTTTTTCAGGCGTCACCTGCTAATCAGCTTTCCTAACATTTAAAGGAAGCTGCAAACCTCAAATCCATTCTTCTAACCTTAAGTTAATCTTTCATAAAAAATAAAAAAAAATCTGTTATTTAGTTAAGTTGGGATTTGTCTGTGTTTGTATTTTGTCTTTTTAACCATTTTAATTAGCATCTCTTTATCTTGTATTTTCCAATAGTATTTGAACTCTTTGTATTTCATTTGTATGTTCTAATTGATTTGCAGTCTGCAAATTTCTAATCCCTTTATTATATTAATTCATCACTGCACATGATGTTTAGTTTTGTTTTTCTGTAAAAATGTAACATTTCTAAGTGATTAAGTTCTAGTCTTTCTACATCTGTTGAACTGTTTTTAATTAACAGACAACAACTTTTAACACATGTTGCGTGCAGTGAATTAAGAGATGAAATAACCAGTAATATTCCAAATAAGTTAGAAAAAAAAAACACTGGACATTGTTTTCAAATTTTTAAGACGTTTCGCCTTAAGGAAGTTTTTATAATTCAGAATGTGTGGATTAACATTGAGTTTCAAGCTTTATAGAGTAGACCAACAAAGCCTTGTTATGGCTTAGACCGCTAATAACCTCTAATATTCTTTCAAATATAGTTTCATCTAGGGCTGCAACTAACGATTATTGTGCAAATCGATTAATTTGTCTATTATTTTTTCGATGAATCAATTAATACTCCGTAGTCAGATGTTTATTAAAGATTTTTTTTGGTTATTAAACCAGGTGAAACTAAAACTTTACAACTTGAGGAGTTCTGGACAGAGCATGTTGACAGACAAAAATTTGTTTGTAATCTTAAATGCAAAATAATTATGTATCTTTTTAAAAATTGTGATATAATTACTGCTCTAAGTGGGTTGTTCTGTCATTTAAAGGCATGTTTTAGAGTCTCTATACTCCAGTTAACGATTAATCGATTTCTATTATATTAGTTGACGATTATGTCAATAATCGATTAATCAGATTAGTTGTTTCATCTCATTTTGACACTTGAATAAATAATAACATCCACCAATACACATTGTGGCGGGACAATATATCAAGATTTTAAAAATATGGAGATTTTTCTCAAAAGCGAAAGAAGACGAGTCTATGTTGTTCATGGTGCGATATATTTGCACTACTACAAATTATATTAGGGGAATTTTAAGACATGATTCCATTATTAATTAGAGTTGTTTCTTAGAAAATATACCTGTGTCACATTTGGGACAAAGCTTTGGTTCAGAGGTCTCTTTTTTATAACTACGTTATGCAAAGAAAAACATTTTAAGATGAATACACATGTCGCCATATGGTTTAAAAATATCAAGGTTTTATTTTGGTCCATATCGCCCAGCTCTAATAGACTTCCTTAGTGAAGAGTTGCAAAAACCTGTAAAGTTTGCGTGAACCAGATTGCAGGTGACAGAAAGTGAGATTATTACAATCAGGATCCACTTATTTTTTCCACAGGTAAACCTCAGTATTGTTACATACAATTCATGCTGTATCTGCTGCACTGCTGCAGATAACCTTTAAATAACTCAAATTATTGCACCGCCGCAGCTTTATTTTCCTTATAATGATGAGGAAACCGTGTTTCGTTGAAATAAAAACTATTATAGAAATCCATCTGTGTCATTAGCCGAGAGGATGCCAAGAGGTTACAGGCTTTATGTCAACAATTGGAGGTCTAAGGACTCCTGACAGTTCAGCGCTCATCTGCCTCAGCCTGTCCGTCGATCAGAATAACCTGCCCCACCAGACGCCAGAACAAATGATTGATGATGCTGTGGAAAACCCAAAACTACCTCTTCCATGTGACAAAGTCAGCCATCATAAATAACAAAAGACAAGCCCATTTATCTCCGTTTGTGATTAGATTCTCACAGATCCTGAGACGTTTCTTGTCACTTCTGACGATACGATGCTAATGATATTAATGATGAGAAGATATGGTGATCTAACCAGTCATTCTACAGCAGCCCTGAAGGCAAAGGGCAACGGACAGATTTCAGGAGCACAGGCACACCTGTTTCACCTTCTCTGAGGACATGTGAAGAACAAAATACTTCAAATAACGACACTGCCTCAAAACAAGCAGTGACTTTTTTTTAAATAGCTAATGCTACTTTGATATGGCTATTAGAAACACAGAAAAAAAATTTAATTGACCAACCTGAATAAACAAAAATGACATTTCTTAGAGCTCTGAAACATTTAGACAAGTTAAAAGAAAGAGCCTCAAAACTTTCCACTGAAACGGAGGTGGAAAAATGGGGGAGAAAGGAGCCAAGGCAGGAAGGCCGAAGGAAACAATGAACATGTGCTGAGCGTTTGATTAATGATCTTTTTGCCATTTGCCACTCATATGTCTGGCAGGGGAAAACTGCTGGACTAAAGGCACCAGCAGCATGTGTGTGTGGCCAAAGACTCACCTTATGACACACACTCACACAAAGAGAGTTAAGTAGTACAAAAACATGAAGAAATTGGTAATAAGCAAAAAGTAAAACAGAGATTTCTATTTTTTTATTTACACCATTCAGATAAAACATAATAAAATACATTTGGAATCAATATACCTTTTTTGAAAACCATAAAAAAAAATTTTTTTTTTTTTTACCTTTTACCATCCTTGTTTTTTTAATATATTTACAACGCTAATTAAGAATTACGTGTTAGTTCAACTTGGATAAAGAGTTTCAAAAAATAATTTGCTCAGATGAGTTAACATGGTCACAGGAGGTTGTTTAAGAATCTCGTTTAAAAAGAAAAATCTGTATCTTTTTATCTCCCTAATGCAGTAAATCTGTCTATCACATAAAGTATCAATAGCAGTAGTGATAAATTACACCCTCAGGATCAACAAATGATTTTTCAAGATGCGTAATGTATATTATTCACTAACTGCTGGGCGTTCTTCACAGCCACAGCAGCACCAGCGGAGCATAACTTGGACTCTTTTCAAGATGGATCACAGCTCACTAATGGTCCCAATCCTTCAGCATGGATGCTGTAAAGGGTTTGTCGCCAGCATATTTCAGCCGCTACGCTAAAATTCTGGCAGATTGTTTATGAGCATATCAGTGTTTTTAAATAATTTTTTTTAACATATTTACCTTTGACACTACCTTATCGTGATGGTAGCACCATCCGTAGCATCAGCTCATTTGCTCATGCCCAACCAGATATATGAGTCGCTCTCGATTTTACTTTATAAATTAGGCAAGAACTATTTGTTCTCTCCCCAAAAATAAGTAGTATATTAAACTACACTGTGAAAAAGGTTAATAATTTCTTTTCAGAGAAAATAAAAGCATTTAAATCCTCAATATTTTATCACTCGTCAAAGCCTGATCCATCCCGGAAATGGGATCCTATGCTACTTCTGAGAGCTAGCTTTTTTGGCTTTCTGTTTATGCATAAATCTACTTTTATTTTTGCATTTTGTTTTAACACTATAGTATATAATGGATAATCAACAAAAAGAAACAACTAAAATGCAGATACACACGGTGTAATAATACTTTGATTCTGATGATGATGATTTAGACAAGCAGTATAACGGAAAGAATGTAAAAAAAAAAAAAAAAAAAAAAGATTGCATTTGTCTCAGAAAAGTGATGACATATATTTACATATAGTTTAGCATTCTCTGGTGATCTAAGCATTCCGTATAAATAAATACTTTTAGTACCATATTTTCAGTATTTATAGTGTCATCTCCTTGCAGATGAGCCTGATCGGGTAGTGACAAACTTATTTGCCTTTAGAAATGAGAAAAGCACTGTGAAAACATGAACCGTGTTCACTTCAGATGGTCGTCGACTCACCATCGACTCACCCTGAGCACTTGCAGGCAGAGGAAGAAGTGTGCTAGCCCCGACTATTAGCCAGAGTGCAAGCACCACTGGAAGCTGTATACAGCAGACTCGCTTCTGTCAGTGTGCCCCAGGGCAGCTGTGGCTACCATGTAGCTCGCCACCATCAGTGTGTGAATTTGCGGATGAATAACTGAATGTGATGTAAAGCGCTTTGGAGTTCCATGATTTGAAAAAAATGGAATAAAAAAATTAAAAATACTTGCAAAAACAAGGAAACAATGTTGAGCAGAAAAATACTTAGAGGAATGCATATGGATTAAGATAATTAAACTCAGGTAAAGAAAGAGCAATGAGACAAAATGTAAATGTTCTTCCCTTACTGAGAGTGTTGATTACATAAAAACTCATATGTTTAAAAGAAACATTTATTTAAAATGGAGTAAAAGAAGTAAGGCTTGAGCCAAAGGTTACAGGCTGCCAAGTTTCAAGTAAATCAAGACCCAAATCAGGATCCTGTGAGCGCAAAAGGCGGTGTTGTGGGTGATCTACAAAGACTGCTGTGCAAATGTGAACACATGCAAACTAGTTCGGTTTTGTTCTATTAAATGAGCAGATTACGATTGATTGTGACAATTTCACTGAGGCAGTAAAAGAAAAATTATGTTTTAAATTGTGTAGCGACAGCGGCGTCGGATGCAACCGGAAGGTTGTGAGTTCAAACCCCAGCTCTAATTTTCAATTTCGTTTAATCCTTGGGCAAAACACTTTCAACTACCGGTACATTATATACTGATAGTGGTCATAGGACCCAGTGGCGCCAGTGTACGGCAGCCTCGTTTCTGTCAGTGAGACCCAGAGCAGCCATGGCTACAATGGTGGCTTGCCCCCATCAGTGTGTGAGTGAATTAGCCAATAACTGAATGTAGTGTAAAGCACTTTAAGCAAGTCGCCTGATTTGAAAAAGCACTATGTAAGTTAGGGGTGGGTATTGCCAAAGAAGTCACGATTCGATTCGGATCACAATTCACAGGCCACGATGCGATTCTATCACGATGCATCACGATACTTGAATTAATGCGATGCGTTGCAATATTTTCTCCTCCATGTTTTGTTTTTGAATGACTCGGCGCAGTATCCCGCGGCCGGAAATGCTTGTGACACAAAGCAGCGTGCGTCAACACATCCGCAGCAACATCTACTGGACTGGAAGTTGTATTACACTTGTTTTTGGCTGATGTTCGCCAAACATTCATGCAATTTTATTTATTCAGTTTTTTTTTTATTAATAATCGATACTTGGTGTCAAGAATCGATGCAGTAAATCACGAAAATTAGAATCACGATGCATCATCATGATGATTATTTTGCACACCCCTAATATAAGTACAGGTCATACAGATCATTAAGATATGTAGTTGGTAATAATGATAATTATTCTTAAAACAATAATTATAATACTGTCCTGTTAAATCATATTTATAGTGCAGGTCACTTAAATGTCAAAGTGCTACAAAAGTAAAAAATTAAAATGATGAAAAT